>NW_006408562.1:65241-70714 GCF_000296735.1 Chrysochloris asiatica | reverse complement strand
CGCTATGAGTCGGTTCCGACTCGATGGCAACTGACAACAACATCAACAACAACAAAGCACAGGTAAACATCTTTCTGGTATTTTTCTGCTTTCACCCAAGATTAATCTGACATCAGCAATAATATCTATCATTTCACATCCTCATCTGAATGTAGCATGAACCTCTGGAAGTTATCAATACACATTTGCAGTGTTTTGGGATTGTCTTTAACAAAATTTTACTTGCATGAGATACTAATAATATTGTTTGATGATTTCTGCATTCCATTGGGTCGCCTTTCTTTGGAATGGGTACAAAAATGGATCTCTCCCAGTCAGTTGGCCAGGTAGCTGTCTTCCAAATTTCTCAGCATAGATGAGTGAGTGTCTCCAGTGCTGCATTAGTGTGTTGAACAATTTCAATTCGCATTCCATTAATTCCCAGAACCTTGTTTTTTGCCAATCTCTTCAAGGCACATTGTCGTTCTTCCTTCAGTATCATTGGCTCTTGATCATATGCTACCTCTTGAAATGGTTAAATGTCAACCATTTCTTTTTGATACAGTAACTCTGTGTATTCCTTCCATCTTCTTTGATGCTTTCTGCATCATTCAATATTTTTCCCAGAGAATCCTTGAATAACAAAAGTTGAAGCTTGAATGTTTTCTTCAGTTCCCCCAGCTTGAGAAATGCAGAGTGTGTTCTTGACTTCTGGTTTTCGAACTCCCGGACTTTGCACATTTTGTTATATTTGAATTTGTTTGTTGAGCTGATCTTTGAAATTTTCTGTTCTGCTCTTGTACTTACTCATTTCTTCCATTTGCTTAACATCTCTACACTGGAGAGCAAGTTTCAGAGTCTTTTCTGACATCACCTCTGGTCTTTTCCTTCTTTCTTGTCTTTTTAATGACCTTTTGCTTTCTTCCTTTATGATGTTCTTGATGTCATTCCACAACTCTTCTGGTCTTTAGTCTTTTGTGTCCAGTGTATCAAATATCTTCTTTAGGTGATCTCTAAATTCAGGTGGGATATGTTCAAGGTCATATTTTGGCTTTTGTGAACTCACCACTGGACCAATAAGCAACATCCATACAAATGTAGAAAAGACTGAAATTGTCAAAGACTTCATTTTGCTTGGATCCACAATCAGCATTCTGGAAACAGTAGTCAAGAAATCTAATGGCATATAGCATTAGGCAAATCAGCTGTGCAAGACCTCTTTAAAGTATATATATAGTAGTGTGCCGTGGAGTCGGTTCTGACTCATAACTATCCTGCATAGGGTTTCCCAGGCTGTAAATCTCTACTGGAGCAGAAAGCCTCATCCATCTACCACAGAACAACTGGTAGTTTTGAACTGCTGACCTTGAGGTTCACATCCTGACTCATAAGAACTACATATATATATGGAGCTCTGGTAGCGTAGTGATTACAAATCGGGCTGAGAACCTCAAGGTCAGAAGTTCCACGGGAGAAAAATGAGACTTTCTGGTCCCGTAAAGCTTTACAGCCTCGGAAACCCTGTACAGGGTCACTATGAGTCAGAACTGACTCCACGGCACATAACAACAACAACAACAACAACAATATATATATATATATGTTTGTTTGTTTTTACAAACACTGCTCACTTATCTGCAGGAGCCCAGGTAATATAGTGCATTATGAGTGAGATGGGCTGTTAACTGCAAGGTAAGCAATTTGAACCTACCAGTTGCTCTGTGGGAGGCTGTCTGCTCCCATAAAGATGTACAGCCTCGGAAACCCTATATAGTGTTGCTATGAGTCCGAACCAACTTGGCAACTACCACCACCTCACTTATCAACATGGTTCAGTTCCAAAGATGAGGTTATTTTGTGACAATAAACATTATACAGAAATAAAGGATGACCACATCAGATCACAAAATGGAGGATGACTATATCATTCTGTAACTACCAAATTACATCATTGAAAAAATGTCAAACCACTGATTATGACCCAGTCACATTGGCACTGCTGAATCACCCTTGCCTAGCACTTACTGACAGACAGCTGCCATTAATGCAGAAAATAGTCTGACCGAGGAGTTTTACTACTGCAGTTAATGCAAAATATCAGAGAACAAAATTGTTGATAAGTAAGAAATCGACTACAAAAGCATGGGAACTTTTATTAACCAAAACATTGAAGCTATTATTTCTTGAAATATCCTCCATCTTGGTCAATTGACTCTCTTGAAGGTGGTGTTTTCATCTCTTTAAACCTTCCTCAAAGAATTCTGCACTACTCAATTTATACATGTCAAAAAAGCTGTTGTGACATTCTCCAGAGTTAAATTATGGTCCTTTTAAATATTCTTTGAGCTTGGAAAACAGAATGAAGTCTGAAGGGGGATAAGCAAGGTTATAGGATAGAAGGGGTAAGGTTTCCTAAATAAATTTTTGTAGGACAACTCTTTCTGCCTTCAGCGAATGAGCAGGTACACTGCTGTGATGTGAAAAAATTCCTTGGTGCAACTTTCCTGGCCTTTTTCTCATCAATGCAGTTTATAGTGTTCTTAAATCTCCTTCATAATAAATTCCCTTGATTGTCCTGTGTACTTCAAGAAAATCTATGATGATTACCCCTTGTAAATCTACAAAGACAATTACAATAACCCTCTAAGCTGATCACTCTGCCTTGAACTGAACTAGTCTAACAGATCCCATCAGAATTCACTGCTTTGAGACTGCACCTTTTTTCTGTAGGCATCTTATTGAGACGCCTGCAAGTGTCTTACTGAGAGAACTTGTATGCAGTCATTCAGTGATAGCAGAGCCACGTTTAAACCCATTTTGCTTGGTATAAACTCATGCATGTATGAACTGGAACCATAGTGTTCTTGTTACTGCTCATAGCTACCCTCGACACAACAGAATGAAGCATTGACCAGCCCTGCATCATCTCATAATTGTTATGTTTGAGTGCATTGTTGCTGCCATTGTATCAATCCATCTCACTGTCGGGGTCTTCTTTTTCCTGCTCCTCTACTTTACCAAGCATGGTGTCTTTTTACAGGGACTGGTCCCTCCTGATAGCATGTCTAAAGTATATAAGATGAAGTATCACCATCCTCACTTCTAAGGACGTTCTGTCTGTACTCCTTCCAAGACAAATCTGCTTATTTTTATGGCAGTTCTTCGTCCTTTGAGTATTCTTCGCCAGCACCATAATTCAAATGCATCAATTCTCTGTTCTTCTTTAATCATTGTCCAGCTTTCACATGCAGATGAGGCCATTGAAAAGACCATGATTTGATCAGGTCTACATTAGTCCTCAAAGTAATAGCTTTGCTCATTTACACTTTAAAGAGGTCTTTTGCAGCAAATTTGCCAAATGCATTACTCATTTTATTTCTTGACTGCTGCTTCCTTGAGTGTTCCAAGTAAAATGAAGTTCTGGACAGCTTCAATCTTTTCTGCACTTATCATGATGTCTGTTGGTCCAATTTTGAGGATTTTTGTTTTCTTTACATTGCATTGTAGTACAGACTGAAGGCTATATTTTTGACCTTCATTAATGCGTGCTTCAAGTCCTCTTCACTTTCACCCAGCAGTGTTGTGTCACCTGCATATTCCAGGTTGTTAATAGGCCTTTCACCAATCCTGATACCATGTTCTTCTTCACATAGTCCAACTTCTCAGGTTATTTGCTCAGCATACAGGCTAACTAAAGATGGTTAAAAGATGAAATCCTGACATACAGCTTTCCTAAATTTAAACAAGTATCTTCTTGTTCTGTGCAGGATTCCCTTGTTCTGTTTCAACAACTTTCGCTTTGTCATATACCCATTCCACATGAGCACTATTAAGTGTTCTGGAATTCTCATTCTTCACAGTTTTATAGTTTGTTATCCACACGTTTGAATGTCTTCGCATAATCCATGTAACCCTTATAACAATACTATTTTACTTACCCTCATTATTTTTGACATATCCTTACATACTGATAACTTATTTGCTTTTAAAGGTACAAAGGCAATTCAACGGAGGAGGGGGTAGTCCTTTCAATAAATGATGCTGCAAAATTGGATGCCCTTATATAAAGAAATATGGTTACGAATTGTGCTGCTAACCTCAGGGTCAGAAGTTTGAAACTACCAGCTGTTTCATGGGTAAAAGATGAGGCTTTCTACTCCTGTAAAAATTACAGCTTCGGAAACCCTATGCAGGGTTGCTATGAGTTGGAACCAACTCCACGGCACACAACAACAATAACAACATATAAAGAAAATTAAAATAAATTGAACATCCAGTCATATCTTGAACCACGCAAACAGAATGGATCATCAACAAAAATATATAATCATAAACTTTAAAACTTCTTGATGAAAACATTGGAGAAAATTCTTGTGACTTGGGCTAGACAAAAATTTCTTAGATTTAATACCAAGAACTTGATTCATAAAAGAAAAAAATATGGTGAATTGGTCTTCATCAAAAGTAAAAATTTATACTCTTCTAAAAGGAATGAAGATAGATTGGAAGAAAATATTTGCAAATCATCCATCTGATAAAGCAATCAGTATCCAGACTATAGCATTACAAAGAATGGGAATTTCAGAATACTTAACGTTCATGCAGAACCTATACATGTATCAAGAGACAGCTATTTGAATATAAAAGAAGATGTCATGTGATCCAGAATAAGGGAAAAGGTGTACATTTGGGCTGTATCCTTTACCGTAGTTATTCAATCTGTATGCTGCACAAATAATCTGTGAAGCTGCATATTTTAGGCTGGCTTTTCTAGAGGAGCAAAAGCAGTGAAATGTATATGTACATGTGGATCTATTCTGTCCATGATTCTAATCCATTGATCTGTTTATCTGTCTAAATGCTAATATCAGACGATCTTGGTGATAAAAACAGTTGCCAATGAGTTGATTGTAACCGATGGTGCCCTTATATTTGTCAGAATACAACCATGTTCCATAGGGGTTTCCTTTATTTTTATTTACTATTATTTTCAGTTGTTTTATTTTTCCACTTTGATTTGTAACATTAGTTGCAATTCCCTAGACATAGCAACACTTTGCCCGCTTTCTTCCTGGGTTCTCTGTCTTCATTTGTTCCTTTTTCCTTTCTCTTCCTGCTTTTTAAGCTTTGTTTTTCAGCAAATGCTTTTGGTTTCACATGACTGATTATTCCGAGGAATATTTTCCCTCTGACTGTTCGTGTTCATTTTATATGATCGCCTGTTATTTGACTGCAAAATGATCCCTGGGGATGCATTCAGTTCCAGGTTTGAAAGGTGTCTAAGTGCCACCAACAGGGCTGTCACCAGTCTCTATTTAGCCAGTAAGTCTCGTCTTCCTTATGATTCTGAATGTTGTTCTGCATTTTCTCCCATTCTATTCTATGGTCCCAATCAGAGTAGTTAGTAGTGATAGCTGGGCATCATCTAGTTCGTCTTGTCTCTGACTGGTGGGTTCCTGTGGTCCATTAGACTAATAGTTTCCTTGTGTCTTTG
>NW_006408562.1:58032-63856 GCF_000296735.1 Chrysochloris asiatica | reverse complement strand
TCAAGTGTGGCAGCGGTAGTGAGGTTGGCCCAGGATCGGACATTGTTTCGTTCTGCTGTGCATGGGGTCGCTATGGGTCGGTTCTGACTTGATGGCACCTGACAACAACAACAAGTCACTACTCACCACAGTAGAATGTAGAGCATTGTCTTTGGGAACTATGTTACATGAACTCATTTGGTTCTCTCCTGAGAATTTGGTCCTAAGTCCCCAAACTCAGAACTCATTCCCTTAAGTTATGGCTAAGAAATATTTATAATTTTGTTCCTTGTGTGCTCTACTATATTCATGGGAATATTTACAGCACATAGGAATATTCTCTGTCAAATCTGTATGGGCTGGCAGGTGTAATCCTATTCACTTACTCACACATGTTCAGTCTGCATGACTGCATATGTATCAGCTCATAAATTATTGTTTGTTATTACTGATATTGCAGAATTGTATGTTATCATTGTTGCTAAATGCTATTGAATTGATTCCGACTCATAGTGACCTTGTATAGGGTTTCTATTTTTGTAAAGACTGTAAATCTTTATAGAAGCAAAAAGCCTCATCTTTTCCCAAGGAGGGGCTGGTGGGTGTGAACTGCTAACCTTGTGGTTAGCAGTGCAGTGCTTACCCTACAGTGCCACCGTGTTCCTGCAGGAGTGTATTTGTAATGATGCCATTAGATATATTTGTCTTTGTTGCCTGTAACTCTTGTTTATCTCTGAATGTCTTCCCTTGCCTTTGTGATGGATATTGTGCTGACCTCCCTCTTATTATATGTTGCCTTTCCCTTCACCCAAATTATCTAGTTGGTGACTTTTTCTTCCCTTCCTTCCCATGCCTGGTACCCACCAAGGAATGTTCCTTTCTCTGTGTAAGCCTTTCTTGACTTTTTACACTGTGGTCTCATACCATGTTTGTCCTTTCGTGATTGACTCACTTCACTCAGTAGAATGTCTCCCAGATCGATCCATGTTACGAGATGTTTTGAAAATTCTTCTTTATTCTATAACATTGCATAATAGTCCGTGGTGTGTACGTACTATAGTAGATTTCTCCATTCATTCAGTGATAGACACTTGGTTTGGTGCCATCCTTTTCCTATTGTGAATAATACTGCAGTGACTGTGAGTGTGCATATAGCTATGTGTTCATGTTCTGGCTTTTATTGCTCTAGGATATATATCTAACAGTGGGATTGCTAAATCAAATATGATTTCTAGTTCCAACTTTTAAAGTTGTACCAAACTATTTTTCACAGTAGGTATACCATTTATAGTCTTTAATTGAACTTTACTGGTATGAGATGATATCTTACTCCAATCACTACTAACTGTGAATATTTGTTTCATGTGTTAGTTAGCCCCCTGAATATCTCCTTTGGTGAAGTGTCTGTTCATGCCTTCTGCCCATTTTTAAATTGGACTGTTTGTCTTTTTGTTGTTGATGTATTCAAGTTTTCTATAAATTTTAGAGTGTAGTCCCTTATAAAATATATGGGTAACCAAAAAAAAAATTTTTCAAGTCTGTAGGTTCTCACTTTACTCATGTAGTGAAGTCATCTGATGCACATAAGTGCTTAACTTCTAGGAGGTTCTAGTCATTTCACTTACACACTTTTTATTCTGTTTAATAGACTGTTTATGGCATATATTAGGCCCCACAAGTTTGTACCAATTTTATCTTAGATGTTCTTTATACTTTCCAGTTTTACATTTAGGTCTTTGATTCATTTTGAGTTGGTTTTTGTATATGGTGTGAGTTATGGATCTTGTTTCATTTTTCTCTAAATGGAAAACCAGCTTTGCCAGCAACGTTTGTTGAAAAGACTGTCTTTTCCCCCCATTTATTGGATTTTGGCCCTTTGTGAAAGATCAGCTGCCCATATGTGGTTGGATTTACTTCTGGGTTCTCAATTTTGTTCCATTGGTTTATGTATCTAAAGGATACCAAGCACAAGCCTGTTTTGACTGCTGGAGCTGTATGGTAGATTTTGAAATTAGGAAGTGTAAAATGTCTACTTTATTCTTCTTTAGTAGTGCTTTACTTCTCTGGGGTCTCTTTCCTTTCCATATAAAATTAGTGATTGGTTTTGCCATCTCCTTAAAGAATGTTGATAGAATCTGAATCAAGATTGCACTATATCTGTTGATCAGTCTGGATAGTATTGACCTTTTCACAATATTAAGACTTCTTATCTTATTTTTAAGACCATGGTATGGCCCTCCATTTATGTAGTTCTTGCAGTAATATTTTGTAGCTTTCTTTGTATAAGTATTTTGTATCTCTGGTTGGGTTTATTCCTAAGTATGTCATCTTATTTGGTAGCTACTGTAAATGGATTGTATTCCTTATTTTCTTTTTAGAGTTTTCTTTGTTAGGGTAGACACATCTGGTTGATTTTTGAATGTTGATTTTGTGCCTTGCCACTTAGCTGAATCTTTCTACTAGTTTTAGCACAGTTCATGCTAACTATCTGGGATTTTCTATGTACATGGGAGCTTCAAAAAATTTGTGGAACAATAGAATAATGGGAGTTTTACATAAATTATTTGAAGCCCCCCTCACATAGGATCATATCATCTGTAAATAGGGATAGTTCTACTTGTTTACCAATTTGAATGCCTTTTATTTCTCTTTTTACCTTATTGTGCAGGCTACAACGAATACAATATTGACTAGCAGTGGTGACAGAGGACATCCTTTTCTGGTTTTTGTTTGCAAATGGAATGCTTTATCTCTTTCAGTTGAGAATAATGTTGGCTCTTGGGGTTTTGCATATGCCTTTAATTATGTTGAATAATTCTCTACTTCTCCTATTTTGCTGAGAGTTTTTATCAGGAATTTTCAGCAGTGATATGATCATGTGATTCTTTTCCTTTGTTTTACTTACTTGGAGGATTACATTGATTATTTTTCAAATGTTACTCATCCAGGCATAGCTGATATGAACCTCAGATGGTCATGATGGGTTTTGGGTTTTTTTATATATATATATAGTATTATATTCTATTGGCTAGGATTTTGTTGAAATGTGTGTGTCTACGTTTACAAGGGATGTTTTTGTTAGGTGCTGTCAAGTTAGTTCTGACTCATAATGACCCTATGTATAACAACAACAACAAAAATACTCCCAGTCCTACATCATCCTTACAATTGTTATGTGTGAACTCATTGTTGCGCCACTATGTCAATCCATCTCCTTGAGGGTCTTCCTGTTTTCTGCTGATTCTCCACTTTATCAACATGATGTCCTTCTCCAGAGACTTGTCCTTCTTGATAACACGTCCAAAGTTCAACAGATGAAGTCATCTTTGCTTCAAAGGAGTATCCTGGATATACTTCTACCAAGACAGATTTGTTTGTTCTTCTGGAAGACCATGATACTTTCAATATTCTTCTCCAACTGTATAACTCAAATGCATCAATATGTCTGTGATCTCCCTTATTCATTGTCCAACTTTCACATGCATATGAGATGACTGAAAATATCGTGGCTTGAGTCAGGCTCACTTTAGTCTTCCAGGTGACAACTTTTTTTCTTTCTTTAAGTTTTTACTGTGAACTAGGTGATTGTTGTTGTTAAGAGTTGTTGAGTCGATTCTGACTCATAGGAATCCTGTATAGGATTTCCAAGGACTGGCTGGTGAGTTTGAACCCTGCGGTTCAAACCAACCTTGTCCAATGCTTATCCTACAATGCCACACAGGTCTCCTGGAATAGTTGAGTAGAATTGATGTCAGCTTGTGTCTGAATTTTTGATAGAATTCTCCACTGAAGTTGTCTGGGCTAGGACTTCTTTTGCTGGGTGTTTTGTTTTATTTTGTTTCTTATTGTCATCCATTTTTTCTTTTTAATATGTCTGTTCAAAACTATTCAAATCAGTTTGTGATAGTTTAAGTAGATCTCTGTGTTTTTAGAAATTTATCTTTTCTTTCTAGGTGTTGAAATCTATTGGCGTATTCTTCATAGTAGTCAGTTAGCCTTTTTATTTCAATTAATTCTGTTGTAACATGGCTGGTTTCACTATTTACTTGTGCTAGTTGGATCTTCTCTTTTGTTAAGTTTGCCAATGGTTTGTTTATGTTATTAATATTTTTGAAAACCCAACTTCTACTTTTCTTTTTTCTGTCCATTGTTTATCTGTTTTTTATTTCATTTATTTCTGTGCTAATCTTAATTGTTGTTGTTGTTGTTGTTATGTGTCGTGGAGTCGGTTCCAACTCACAGCATCCCTGGACAGGGTTTCCGAGGCTGTAAATCTTTATGGGAGCAGAAAGCCTCATCTTTCTCCCGCAGAACAGCTGGTAGTTCGAACTGCTGACCCTGAGGATAGCAGCCCGATTCATAACCACTATGCTACCAGAGCTCCTAATCTTTATTGTTGTGGTTGTCAAGTGCCGTCGAGTCAGTTCCAACCCATCGTGACCCTGGACAGGGTCTCCGAGGAGCAACTGGTGAGTTTGAACCACTGACCTTGCAGTTCAAATGGCCTTGCAATCTGGTGCATTAACCCACAGCACCACACCAAGACTCCAAAATGAGAGTTGTTGTTGTGAAGTACCATCGAGTCAGTTACAACCCATAGCGACCCTGTATAGGGTTTCCGAGGAGCAGCTGGTGAGCTTGAACCACTGACCTTGCCTTTCAAACGGCTTTGCAGTCTGTCACATTAACCCACAGCACCACACCAGATAGTAGTAAATTAAGATCAAAAAGGGAAGAAGAGAAGAGGGGAAATGAGAAACAGAAGAAAAGAAGGAAAAACAAAAACACAGATAGAAAGGATAAAGTTCAAGGGAATGGAAACAGGAGAAGGATGAGAAAGAGCAAACAAACAAAAACAATGAAACAACAAATGGGAAAAACCAAACCCCACCCCTCTCCCCCCTAAAACAACAATGCTGCTGTTGAACCCTCTTGGAGACTCCTGTAAGCAAAGGAACTCAAAAGTTGGGTTTGGGAGTGATGTGACAGCAGTTTCTGACACTAGATGGAGTTTCTGTCAGTCTCCATGTTCTCTATGTTCAGGGCACTCAACTCAGAAATTGTTTGTGAAGGCTCTTCATGGAGCTAGTTTCAGTGTCTGTTAGGACCACAGGGCAGCTGTGGGAAGGTGACTGGTTAAATGCTGGCCTGGCAGTTCTGCAGGTTCTATAAGACTGGAGCCGAGCCTGCCTGATTCCAGGCACCAAAGCAGTGCATCCAAGTGGTGCACCTTGCCCCAACCTCACACTGGCATCACTCCCAAACACCTGGCTCCAAACTCCTGGATAGTAGGCAAGGCCCTGGGGTGGATCAGGGTGGGAGCTAGCTACACCTCTGGTCACCAGGGAAGTGTGGGGGGAAAGGAAGAATCATAACTTCCTTGTCGTCTGTGTGAATCTGCTCTGTCAGGCTACCTCTGATGCCAAAGCTGTTCAAAAACGTTCAAGATAGTCACTCTGCATCTTGCTGGCCATTCTCCAGCCTCCCTCTCTCACCTTCCTTGCTCAGCTTCTCTTCCCAGGAAACATTAAATTCGTTTCTCTGACCTTTCCTCTGCAGTTCAGTGTTAGAGAATTTTCATCTTTACCTGTTTCATTTGGTCTTCGGTATCATTGTTGTAGACGGTCCATGTAGTGTATCTGCCTAGTCCACCGTCTTGATGGAAGTCCTTGCTCATGAGCTTTTAAGAGCTCAGTGGCTACTTACCAAAGTAAGATATGGAGCATTGTCTTTGTGGACTATATTATGTTAATAGACCTTAGTGTCCCCTGAGACTGGTCCTAAGTCTCCATGACTCATTCCCTCAAATGTTTGGTCATGTCAAGAAGTTTTCATGACTTGCCCA
>NW_006408562.1:55839-57542 GCF_000296735.1 Chrysochloris asiatica | reverse complement strand
GTGCCATTGAGTCGGTTCCGACCCATAGCGACCCTGTATAGGGTTTCTGAGGAGCAGCTGGTGAGCTTGAACCACCGACCTTGCAGTTCAAATGGCTATGCAGTCTGGTGCATTAACCCACAGTGCCACAAATATATATTAATTTATTACCAAGCGTAAAACATTCTGTTCTATGTTGAAATCTACTTGACTTCCTCTCCATTTGGAAGTTCTGCAACTTCAATATTTCTTCTTTTTACTTTGTAATTGTCTTTGTTACAAATTCATGTCTCTGCCTCTCTTCTAGGTTTACTTTTTTTTGTATACTTATATATATGGGTTAACTTCTTGGTTGTGTTGTCATGTATGTTAATCTCAAGTTGTTGTCTACTATTATTAGTTTTCTGTCCAATTAACTCCCTTTAATATTTCTTATAAGGTTGGTCTGAGTTTTGCAAATTCTTTTCATTTCTGTTTATCTGGAAATGTCCTAATTTCACTGATATATTTGAGAGACAATTTTACTTGTATTTGATGCTTGGTTGGCAATATTGTTTTATTCCAATGTTTTATATATGTCATCCCATTGTCCTCTTGCATGGTTTCAGCTGAGAAATCAGAGCTTAGTCTTATTGATTCTCCTTTGTAGATGACATTTTGCTTTTCCCAAGCTACTCTCAGGATTTTTTCTCTGTCTTTGGTTTTGAAATGTTTGATAATGATATGTCTTGGTGCTTTTATTTTGTGGTCTATCTGGGTTTGTTCAGCTTCATGAATGCATATCTTCTTTTCTTTCATGATGTTAGGGAAGTTTTTTTCCAACAACTCTGACAATTTTCTCTGTTTTTTCCTTTCTTTTTCTTTCTTTTTTTGCCTCTAATTACATGTAAGTTATTCCTCTTGATGACGACCCACACAATTCTTCAGCTATTTTTGCTCTTTTTTTTTTCTGATTGTTCCTCTAACAGATTAATACTGAGGAAATGATCTCCAAGCTCTTTAATCCAGCTTCCCATTGCTTCGATTCTATTCCGTTGCCCTTTCAGTGTATTATCTATCTCTGAAATCTTAGTATTAGTCTTCTGGATTTCTATTAGTTATTTTTGTATGGTTTCTAATTTTCATTATTATTTTTTTTTAATTCTTATAGTGTTTCCTAAATTCATTTAAATATCTTTCTGTTTTCCTTGATTTCATCTAAAGTTTCCTCACTTTCTCTCAATCTGTTGAAAGTACCTAAATATCATTATTTTTAGTTCCTTATCAGATAGTTCCCATATGGTTTCTTCCTCAGAAAGGTCTTTGGCTCTGTAGTTTGGTCACTTGTTTGAGCCATTTACTCTTATTTTCTCATGACTGAAATTGTCCTTTTTCACTCTCTGATACCATATGGCATTGTTTGTTGTATTTGTATTTAACATGTTGATGTGTTCTGAGACACTTGCCACTTCTTTCCTGGTGGATGTGGTAGAAAATGGGAGTGTGTGTGATTTATTGTTTGTGTAGCATAGTAGAGGGTAGGTTTGGCTGATATTGGCTACTGTCTATGATCACATGACATCAGAGTATGTAGTGGCACTTGTCCAGTAGGTGGGGTGTATGAGGTATGAATGTAGCTGGGTCATGTGGGCATTGTAGCTGTCTCTTGTTAAATGGAACATGAAACAAACAAACAAAACAGAGATAAAGGTAAACAACAAGTGGGAGAAAGCAGGCAAACAACA
>NW_006408562.1:48640-54726 GCF_000296735.1 Chrysochloris asiatica | reverse complement strand
GAAATGAGAAACAGAAGTAAAGAAAAACAGTGAGGGGACCTAGAGGAGAAAATTCTTCGGGGCTATGGCACTAGGTATGAGTTGGTGCTCTCTACCAAGCAAGGAGCTCACATTGGTGGAGAGGGGTGAGAGTGTGGAATGCCCAGTCCTAGATGGTTTTCCTACTAGCCTAGATGTTGTCTGGGTTCAGGACAACTGTTCTAGAAGTAGTTTGTGACAGTTCAAAAGGTCAGGATACTTTGTCCTGGAAGGAACTTGTTTGGGCCCAGAGGGCAGCTGATGGCAGGGCAACTGGTTATGGAAGGAGTTCTTGGCCTCTTAAAAGTGGCTGGGCCCTGACACTGCACATTCTACTGGTCTGATGAGGCAAGGCAGGATTCCAGCTCCTCCAAACTCAAGGGTTGTGCAACTGGCCCTGATCCTTGAGGGCACAGATCCAAGCACAAACAGAACCAAGGTTTTACAGGGCAGGGGATGTCACCAGCTACTGGGTGTGTGAGGGTAGAGGCTGGTCCCCTTATGGTCAGCAGGAGGATGCAAGAACAAGGGTTCCGACCCACCTTTCCAATCACTAACACCAGTGTGCATTTCTTACATCAAGTTGCTTTCTTGATCCAATGCTTTTAAAAGCTCAAGATGGTGGACAGTTAGCTCATCTGTTTCCTGTCTCGCTACTTTTTTTTTCAGCATCTTTTTCTATCACTTCTCTATTCTTTCCTCTAAAGCTCAGGGCTGCAAGATTGTCACTAATATGTGTTTCATTTGGTCTCTTGTGTCTTTGTTTTAGAGGGTATGTATAGCATGTGTGCTTAGTCCACCATCTTATGGAAAGTCCCTCATTCTTCTTTTGTGATGTGTGTGTTTATTACTATAAATTGATCTTTGAGCACTGGGTCGGTGAGACCATGCCTTGTCAACCAAATGGATGGCAGTCACTCAGCATACATTCCATGGAGCATGCCATTGTCTACTAGTAGCATGGTATAGCAGAGGACATGGGGGGTGGGACTAAAGGGAGGTGACCCACGTGAACCAGGTAGGGGAGAGGTTGCATGAGGGCCTAGCTAGTCACCAGGTTGATGGGGGTGAGGGGCTCTCATGCTTTATCACCTAGAAGATGCTAAGGGGGAAGATTGAAGAGAACAATTTTCAGGTCATCCTTCAGTTGTGTTGGCACTACGGTATGAGTATAGCTGGATATCCGGTTTCTGTCCTGACTCAAGCAAGGAGATGGGGAAACACAGAGCCTCTCCAGCTGCCACTCTCAGGCTTCTTCAAATGGGCTCCCAACCCAAACAACTAGTGGTCACAACTGATGAGTGATTTCATCCCTATTTACCGGCTTTCTTCCTATTCTGTGATGGCCTGTGTTACTGGAGTTCTTTCTTGCCCACTTCTGTGCTCTTTCTTTTCTTAGACCTAGCCCATGTTCTGCTCACCTTGTTTCACTCCAAGTTTGTTTACACTGTGTCTCTTTCTTACTAGGGATTCCATGAAGTTGACTTCTCACTCACACAGATTGCCTTCTATGTCCCCAAACAGTCACACTCTGTCAGGCTTGTGTCCTGTCACTCTCCTCAATTGTTGTTTTCAGTCAGTTTCTTTTTCCTATTGATGCTTAATCCTTCTATTTGATACTCAGAGTTTCAGATTATCACCTGTCTCTAGTTCACTTGGTTTCTCGGGTGTTTGTTGTATAACGTGTGACCAGGACACCATCTTCCTCCCCACTGCCCCTTTAGGATTTCCCATAGTTGATGTTTCAGAAGTAGATTGTCAGACCTTTCTTCTGAGATACTTTTGTTGTTAAGCGCTGTTGAGTCAGTTTCTAGTCATAGCAACCCTATGCAAGGTTTTTAATGAGTGGCTGATGGGTTTGAGTCACCGGTCTTGCAGTTAGCAATCTAGTGCTTATCCTTTAGCACCATATCAGGACTCCTGCATAGACTGAAATCTCAACCTTTTGACTAAAATTGAGTATGTTAACCATTTTAGCATCACACAGGGACTCAGTCTTGAATATGTTGTTTCTGTTGTTAGTTGATGTCCCTTCAACTCCAACTCATAACAACTTTATCTGTAACAGACCGAAGTCCTGCCCTGCCTGAGTCATGGTCATGAGCATTGGTATGTTTGAATTCATTGGCTTGGCAGTTGTGTCATTTAATTGAGATGGCCTTTCTTTACCAACCAACCACTCTGATATTTGTTATTTTCTCTCTTATTTTTATTTTGGGTTTCTTTTTCTATTTCCTAATATGGAAGCTAAGGCCATTGATTTCAGATCTTCCTTGTTCTTAATATAGCTGTTCAGTGCTACAAATTTAGCAGCATTCTGAACACAATGTTTTCACTTTCAGGTGGGTTAAGATACTTACTTTTACTCTGGATTTATTCATAGTTTCAGAGTTTATTTGTTGTTGTTGTTGTTAAGTGACATCAAGTCAGTCTTGACTCATAGTGACCTTTTATAGAGTTTCTGAGGAATAGCTGGTGAGCTTGAACCACTGACCTTGAAGTTCAAACCAACCTTGTAGTCCAGCACATTAACCCGCAGTGATTTTATTTAGAGTTTGTTTGTTGTTAAATGTCATGGAGTCGGTTCCAACTCATAGCAACCCTGTACAGGGTTTCTGAGAAACAGCTGGTGCAGTTGAACTGCCAACCTTGCAGTTCAAATCAACCTTGCAGTGCAGTGTATTAACCGCAAGCACCACACAAGAGTTTATTTGGTGGTGGTTGTTATGTGCCTTGGAGAGTTTATTTAGAGGTATGTTATTCTATTTTTAGGTATTTGGGTAGAGGGAGGGGTTTCAGAGATTGTTCTTTTATTTCTTTCTAACTTATTTATTTGTCTACAAAGAAAAAATATATATTACTTTAGTTCTATTGTCACTCTGTGGATTATCTATAAATGTCTGTTAGTTCAATTTAAATTATAGCATTCAAATAATCTACTTCTTTCTGGCTTTCTTTCTTTTTATTCTTTTGTAAATTAATGAGAGATGGATACTGAAATATATACATATGGGAGGACAGTTTACCTTTCTGGTTCGTGCAAACTATCACTGGAAACCTGCTGAGACCTCTCTCCAGGTGCCTATTCTTTATGCTGCTTTTGATTATTATCCTTCTGTTAAAATAAATCTAACACTGTAAATATAGTACATTCTGTGAGTTCTGTGAGCCATGCCCAGGAATTATTGAACCCAAGGGAGTAGTGACTCTTGTTTTTTTTAGTTCTTGTTTTGTTTTACGATCTGATCTATAATCTCTGCTTTTTTATTGAGAAATTTAGCGCATTTATATTTATGTGATTACTATGTGGTTAGGTTTGCATCTACCATTCTACTATTTGTTCCATCTCTGTTTTGTTCCTTTTTTCTTAATTCTTTTGGATTAAATGTTAGTTCACTTATTATATTTTTATTATTATTTTATGCTACGTTTTCCTGACTTTTAAACTATACAATTTTTATTTTGTTAGAATAGTGGATAAATGCTGTAGACTCAGGTCAACTCATGGTGACCCTGTATAGGGTTTCCAAGGAGAGGCTGGTGAGCTCGAACTGCCAAACTTGCAGTTCAAACCAACCTTGCAGTCCAGTGCATTAACCCACAGTGCCACACCAGAACTCCAGTGGTTGCTTTAGGATTTATAGTATATATGTTTAATCTCCTATAGTCTATATTCAAGTGATATTATGCTTCTTTACATGTAGTATAACACCATAGTAATATACTTTTATTTCTCCCTCAGTGTTCTTTGTACTATTGTCAGATATTTTGCTTTCATCCATTTTAAACCCAATACTACATTTTTATTATTTTTGTTCAAATGGTCAATTATGTTTTCAAGACATTTATCTAATAAGAAAAATATCTTATTTACCATTTGTAGAACTTTTTGTTCCTTCATAAAGGTCTGCATTTTCATCTGATATTAATTTCCTTCTACTTGAATGTCCTTTATTAATGCTCTTACTGTAGGTCTGCTTGTGATGAGCTATTTCAGCTTTTCTAAGTCTGAAAAGCCTTTAATTTTGTGGAGTTTTGAAGACTAACTTCACTGAATATAGAAGTCTACATTTATAGTTTGGCTCTTTTTTCCTTTCTTTCAGTACCTTGAAGATATTACTCCACCATCTTCTCCTTTGCATGCATGGTTTCTGATGAGAAATCTGTTACCCACATTTTTAATCCTCTGTACACACTGTGTCTTTTTTATTCTTGTTGAATTTAGGTTGTCTGTTTAGCATTCACTTTGAACAGTTTAATTTTAATCTGCTTTGATGTTACTTTCTTCACGCTTTCCAAGATAATAAATGAATCTTCAACACCAACTATGTTGTATGGAAATATCAGAATCCTATTATTCCATTCCCAATTATGAGAATAGAACAAATACCCACTTTGCATTCTCTGTTCAGTTCTGACATCAGCTGCCCGTGTAGATTTTTTCCACCTAATCCTAGCCACCTTGAGCTAAATCAGATCCCACAAATTAAAATGGCACATCTTTCAAATTGCCAAGTAGGCAGACAGCAGTCACAAGTTTAGGAGTCTACACAACACCCTTTCTTCTGACTTGCTGGCCACAACTCAGAGTTTTCTCATTATCCCTTCAGGTTCAAGAAACAAGCTCAAGGGCCTCCCTTGGGGTCTCTTACTTTTATTTTCTGATTCTCACTACTTTGGGTCCAGTAATTCCTAAGAATGACTCCCAGAATTCACAGACATTACCATATTATAAATGATAGATTTATTATAACAAAAGGGCATAAATCAAGGTCAGCATAAAGAAGAGAGGCATGGGGTAAGGTCTCAGCAGGTTTCTAGTGACTAGCTTCCATGAACCAGATAAACTACCCTTCCATGTGTGTTGATGTCTTTCACCAGCCTGGAAGCGCATAGAACTTTCATGTCCAGAAATTTATTGTCTCCATTGCATAGTCATGAGTGAGACTTCATGACGATGTATGATTAATCAAACCCTGCCCCTCTCCTTTCCTGAAATTTGCTGACTTAGCAGTCATTATTGCCTAGCCAACTTCTCATTTATTTGTATAAATACTCAAGTCTTCTTTAGAGGTTTCAGATAACAAAGGCACCTCAATTGACCAGGAAATTTCAAAGATTATATCTCAGGAACAAAGGACAAGGGTCAGATTGAATTCTTTGTCTCACAATGCTTCTTGTGCAAGATATTCCTTGAGGTTCTTGGATCTAGGTTCATAATTTTCAAATAATTGGAAAATTTCTGGCCATTATTTCTTTAAATTTTGTATTTTTTTGTTATGTATAAATTGTAGTTGGTAAGTGCCTTCAAGTTGGTTCTGACTTTCAATTACCTGTATAGGGTTTCCAAGGAGTGGCTACTGGGTTTGAACCACTGACCTTGTGGTTCACAGTCCACTGCTTACCCTACAGTGCCACACCAGGATTCCGGTTTAAGATTGTTGTTGCTGTTAGGTGCCATCGAGTTGGTTCTGACCCATAACGACCCTGTATAGGGTTTCCAAGGAGCAGTTGATGAGCTTAAACTCCCAACCTTGCTGTTCAAACTGACTTCGCACTCTAGCACATTAAGCCACAGCACCACTTGAAGACTGTTTAGCCAATATTAAATGAGTTCTTGTAACGTAGTGGTTACGAATTGGGCAGCTAGTCTCACAGTTCGAAACCACCAGCTGTTTCATGGAGAAAGATGAGGCTTTCTGCTCCGGTAAAGATTTACAGCCTTGGACACCCTGTACAGGGTCGCCATGAGTTGGAACCAACTCCAGGGCACATAACAACAACAACATATATTTAAGAGGGTGTTGGTACGCTCTCATGTGAAAATAGAAATTATTACAATGTTTCTGTAAGACAATTTGAAAATATATTTCAGCCATAAAATGAGTATAGCTTAGATTCAATGTTTCTTATTCTCAGAATACTGTATAAATCAAGCACAAAAATGTGGATAGGTACAAGATATTTGGTAAAATAAAGTTATCTTTTTAGCCAGATAAAAGAAAATACTGTAACTATTAGAATCAGTATTGTTGGGAAATGTTTATTTAAATGCAAAATTACAATAA
>NW_006408562.1:47781-48432 GCF_000296735.1 Chrysochloris asiatica | reverse complement strand
TTGTTGTTAACTACACTGCATTAAAATGCCTGGTCTATGAGAGATCCATGTGAATGGGAAGTTCCAATAGTATTGACTACAGTTGAGAGATAAACTCTATTTACCAGTCACCCATTAAATGCAATATACTTCAAAATAATCTAATTTTGTTGAATTTTTCTTTTTATAAAAGTCTGACTAGTGTAATTAAACTAAACCTTCTATTTTATTATGGCATTGGGCCCTCAAAACAATTGTTGTTGTTGTCAGGTGCCATCGAGTCGGAACCGACTCCACGGCACATAACAACAACAACAACTTACCTGAATAAAATGTTTTTCTCAGAAACAAGTGAAAACAACTAATGAAGGATAAGTATGGCAATCATTTCTGCTATAATTTTAGGTCATCAGAGAATAGCGATGTCTGATTGCTCTCAGTCCTAGAGTCGGTTTGTGAAATCTTCATTTTTATCCAGAGAATACAATGATAAGAGGCCTTGTGGCCACACTTCTCCAAGTTCCAGGGAATAATTTAGGACTTTCCTTCACGCAGACGGTTGCACCTTCAGGTCTTTACGGGGCATTACACCTTTGGGTTCAGCTTTGACAATGAGTGGTTTGACCGTGGGGCACTGGTGACACTAAGTGTATGCAGTTAGTTATTGTTGTT
>NW_006408562.1:46578-47656 GCF_000296735.1 Chrysochloris asiatica | reverse complement strand
TTTTGGTTTTATGTCTCAAAACAATACTGTTGACAAAATCATATAAATACTTAAACACTAGAGAGAACAAGTAATTCATTCTGTTAAGAATGTAACATTTAAGTCCTCTCCTCCTAATTCTTATTTGGCTAAGCAATTGAAACTACAAATTGCAAAGTACAGAAGAAAATATCAGCATAATAGAGGAGCTATCTCACAATACATTACTTTTTAAATGTCTCTTTGTCTTCAAAGAACATGTTTATTACTCTGGGATACTAGAATAAAATACAGAGTGCCTAGATTATCAAGATGTGCAAATAGCTAGAATGAGTATATATGTGTCACTAATATGTCTGGATTCCTTTTGAAAGATCTTGGATGTCAATGCGGCTTTTTGCCAAAAAAGAAGAAGCTTTGTCAGCATCAGAAAACACAAAGCATAGTTGTGAAGTATAAAGATTCTTGGTACTTTTTAAAAACTAGCAATATGCAGAAAATTTAGCTGATTTTATTAATCATAAACTCATCATTATTACTAATGTCAAAATTGAGTGGAAATAAGGGGGTAGGGCTTGATGGTGGATAGGGTAGAGATGCAGTGAAGTTAGCCATCAGCAATACCACAGAATACCAGGTGAAGAGGGTTCAGGGCAGAACTCCAAAACCCTGAGCCAAATAGATAGGAATATCTTAGAAGTTTGAAGGCTTGTAGCTAGTGGAACTTGTAGCAGAAGTAAGAAATAGCATACTTTTAAATCTGCCAGTCTCAGCAACCCAGAGCTGACAAAAATCGTATAGGCATGGCAAAAGTGGTGCTGAGAGGACAATTTATTGTAATAAACACACACATACTAAATGAAAAAAGAACCAAAATTGACACATTAACACATCATCTAAAACAATTAGAAACAGACCAACAGAGAGAACCTATAGCCATCAAAAGAAAAGAAATAAAAAAGATTAGAGTAGAAATAAATGAGATAGAAAACAGAAAAACTATAGAAAGAATCAACATACAAAAAGCTGGTTCTTTGAAAGGATTAACAAAACTGACAGACCATTGTCAAACCTAACAAAAGAAAAGAGGGAGAAGACA
>NW_006408562.1:43655-44228 GCF_000296735.1 Chrysochloris asiatica | reverse complement strand
TGGCACTTTCAATATACTCCTCCAACACCATAACTCAAAGACATCAATTCTTCTACGGTGTTCTGTATTCAGTGTCCAGCTTTAGCATGTCTATGAGGTTATTGAAAATACCATGGCTTGGGTCACTATCTCAAAGTGATCTGTAGAATTCCAAACTACTTTAAACATACTCAGTTTATAATGTTTTTAATCATAAACCCCTAAACAGTGTCCCAGTAGAGGGAAATCTAGGCTCATTTATTAAGGAGGTTAAAAATAGGTTGAAATGTTAGTCTCCTAGAGTCAAATAAAATTCTTAAAAGACTTGGGATTCCTTTGTAACAACTGTACAAAACCTGATTTCCTTCCTTCTGAGCTTAATTCATTCGGCCACTTAGTTCCTTATTTTAACAATACTAGTCTCTTCCATTGGAAAGTATAGTCCAGGAAAGTAATGTCGCTATTTCAATGTGTCTTAGAAGCTTCTCATTTTCAACTCATATCATAGTCTTTCCAAGGTTGTAAATCTTTAAGGGAGCATACAACCTCATCTTTTAACTGTGGAGTGACTTCTGGGTTTGAACTGCCGACCTT
>NW_006408562.1:39499-40475 GCF_000296735.1 Chrysochloris asiatica | reverse complement strand
ACATATGAAGAAATTCTTATGATCACTAGACACTGTTGTTGTGAGGTGCTGTCATGTTGGTTCTGACTGATAGCAACCCTGGATAGGGTTTCCAAAGAGTGGCTGTTGAATTTGAACTTCCAACCTTGCAGTTAAAACCGACTTGGAGGTCCAGTGCATTATCCTGCAACACCACACCAGGACTCCACTTGGTTGTTGTTGTTGTTATGTGTCATACAACCCAAAGAAATAAGAGCTATGACATGAAGAGATACATACGCACCCACATTCACTGCCACTAGTCATTAATCAATTTGTCTTACTGTGGTAGCTTGCATGCTTTTGTGATACTGGAAGATGTGCCATTGGTATTTTAAATACCAGCAGGGTCACCCATTGTGGACAGGTTTAAGACTAGGAAGGAGAGAAGGATCATTGTAAATGGTTTGCCACTGAAAACCTTATGAATAGCAGTGGATCGTTGTTACATATAATGTCAGCAGATGAAAACATTATTACTAGCCTGAATTGAGGTGTGTTGCATTTCTAAGAGATAGTATGCAAGGAGGAGTATAAATTAATTAGTAATCATTTATACTGATTATGTGCTGAAATGACATAAAAAATAAAGCATTCTATGAGCCCATTCCAACTCATGATTATGTCATATGCATCACAACAGAACTTGCCCCATGGGATTTTCAAAGTCTGATTTTTCAGTAAATTAGCAGATGTTTCTTCAGAGGTGCCTCTAACTATGTTAGCAGCCCAATATTTGTGCCACCCATGGATTCCTAGATGATAATCTTTTGGTATTCTCTACTTTCAACCAATACTTTGGATATATCAGGATAAATAAAATATATTGCCAAAATTATCAATAGTAGCAGAACATTGTCAGATATAGTACCAGAAGATGAACTCCTCAGGTTGGAAGTCACTCAAAATGCAACTGACTGAAGAAGAGCTGACCCCTCAAAGTAAAGTTGACCATAAC
>NW_006408562.1:15371-16758 GCF_000296735.1 Chrysochloris asiatica | reverse complement strand
CGGATATATTGTCAGGAGGGACCAGTCACTGGAGAAGGATATCATGTTTGGTAAGGTGGAGAGTCAGAGAAAAAGAGGAAGATCTCCGAGATGGCTTGGCCAAGTGGCAGCATCAATGGACTCAAGCGTGGCAGCAGTAGTGAGGTTGGTCCAGGACCAGGCAATGTTTCATTCTGCTGTGCATAAGGTTGCTATGAGTCGGTACCAACTCAATGACACCTAACAACAACATTGAATCGGTACTGAATCATAGCAACCCTGTTTACAATAGAATAAAATACTATCCAATCTTGTGCCTTCCTCACAATTATTATTACAGTTGACCTTGTTGCAGTCACTGTGTTAATCCATTCCACTGAGGGCCTTCCTCTTTTGTTCTGACCCGGTACTTTACGAAACATGATAGTCTTCTCCAGGAAAGGATCCCTCATGATACCATGTCCAAAATATAAAAGACAAAGTCTCACCACCCTCACTTCTAAGGAACATTCCAGCTGTACTTCTTCCAAGACAGATTAGTTTGTTCTTCTGGCAGTCCATGATAATTTCAATCTTCTTCACCAACACCATAATTCAAAGGTACCAGTTCTTCTTTGGTCTTTCTTACCTCAAGATCAGCAGTTCGAAACTACCAACCGTTCAGAGGGAGAAAAATGGGCTTTCTACTCCAGTAAAGATTTACAGCCTCAGAAACCTATACAAGGTCACTATATGAGTTGGAACCAACCCACAGCAGACCACCACCATCACCATCACCATCACCACCATGAGACAATTGGAAGTACCAAGGCTTAGGTAAGGTGTATTGTATTATGGTGGTGGTAGCAGTGGTGTGATGGAGTTAGTTCCGACTCATAGAGACACTGTATAGGGTTTTTGAGGCTGTAAATCTTGACAGGAGCAGAAAACCTCACCTTTCTCCCAAGGAACAGCAGGTAGTTTCTAAATGCTGATCTAGAGGTTAATCAGCCCAACTAGTAACCACTATGCGACCAGAGCCCCTGTATTGTATTATAGAAAAAATAGTTTTCATCAACATGCTGAAAAGATTTTAAAGTTTCACTTATTTTTTCACAGATTAAGAAGTGTTTTTTTTTGTTTTTTGTTTTTTGCTACCAACATGTTAATCTTTATAAATTGAGCTCCTGAGTCAGGTGGAAATGAGGAAAGATCAGTTTCTTTTTAGTCTAATGTGTGAATTGCATTCTAAGTATGTTACATTACATATGTATGATCTGTAACTTAATCTTTCCCATCATTTCTCTTTTCTTACTGAAAATTTGTCATCTGTGCAAATCTTCCATACTCCTGTGCTAGCATTTGCCTCATCCTCCAACATAGGGCCTTCTGGTGTGGTGCTGTAGGATCAGCACTGGACTGCAAATCA
>NW_006408562.1:11767-14366 GCF_000296735.1 Chrysochloris asiatica | reverse complement strand
GCATCAATTCTTCTCTGGTCTTCTTTATTCGTTGTCCAACTTTCACATGCATATGTTCATTAACCACATGGGAGCCATGTTTGATTTGCCCTGCTTTCACAAGGGGGAAAGAGAATCAAACTCAAAATCAGCCCAAGACTGATTTCTATGAAGTGGAGTTCAGACGTGTCTCCACCCTACAACTTTCTTTACCCTATTCTGACACCCACCATTCCTCCCACAGCACTCTGCTTCACATCTGGGTTTGAAAATCCATTGAAATGGTCACACAGAACTCATAACAATGCTCACAATTATGGGGTTTATTAGGGAAATAAACAAGGTGCAATTCAAGATCAAAACCAACTCAGGTTGCAGTAATTCTCCAATCAGGAACACCTCTTGTCTGCCATACTGCAGGCACACCTCACTCTTGACTTCAGCTTCTCAGTCATGTGGTCTCTTGACTTCTGCCCTGCTCAGACAAGTGTTACAAAGTTCTCTTAGTCCGTCTGTGACTGCCCAAAGGGCACATTCTTCAAGCCAGTCTCTTGCCCGTAAGCTCTCAGTTTTACTCAGTGCACGAGTATAGAGCCTGAAGCTGCTCTGTCTCTCCATGCCATCGACTCTGCCGTCACCTCTGGCATTACTCATCCTCACATTTCACTCGTGTTCTTCCTTCTTGATGGTCGTGGAATCTTCCATCTCTGCTTCTGAGATGGCTCCTTTTAAACTTAGCTGGAGGGCAAAACTAACCAATCACAGCCTTAGAGTTCTGTATACCTATTTGCATGGTCCCACACAATCACTTGGTGGGAATTAAGGAGACTTTGGATAGAAAAGTCATAGCAAGTAAATTCAAGGCACCACAGTACGAGGCTATTGAAAATATCATCGTTTGGGTCAGGTACAACTTAGTCCTCAAACTGGCTCTTGAATTGTTTAAAAAAGGTCTTGTGCAGCAAATTTGCCTAATGCAATAGATCATTAAATTTCTTGACTGCTGCTTCCATGAGTATTGATGGTGGATCCAAACAAACAAAAACAAAAACTTGAAAGTTTGACAACTTCTATTTCTTCTCCATTTATCATGATTTTATTTATTGCTCCTAGTGGTGAGGATTTCTATTTTTGTTACATTGATGTACAACCCATACCAAAGGCTGTGATCTTTGATTTTCCTCAGTATTTTAAGTCCTCTTTGTTTTAAGCAAGTAATCAATCAGCTGCATATCGCAGATTGTTAATTAGTCTTCCTCCTATCCTGATGTCATGTTCTTCTTCATATAATCCAGCTTCTCAGATAATTTGTACAGAGTACTAAATGAATAAGTATGGTAAAAGAACACAACCCTGTCACATATCTTTTGTGATTTTAAACCATTTAGTTTCCCATTGTTCTGTCTGAATAACTGCTTCTTGGTCTGTGTACGAGTTCCTCATGAGCACAGTTTAGTGTTCTGGAATACTCATTCATTCTCCTCAGACTTGTCCATAGCTTGTCATGATCCACACAGAGTAGGTTAACATCTTTTTGGTATTCTCTGCTTTCAGTCAAGGTTCTTCTGACATCAGCAATGATATCCCCTTATAGGACTATAGACTAAATAAGGTCTATATTTTTAATCTGCCCATCAGAATTTCTCTGCTGTCTCAGACCACCTTCTTCCCTCACTAAATGGGCTAAATTGGCTAAAAAGGAGCTTCAAGGTTTTTTTTTGAAATTTAAATGGTCTTTCCTTATTTGCCTACTTCTTTCACAAAAAAGTACAGAGCAACTCCATTCAGAGAGCAAAAGATCAATGTATTCTATCTAATATTAAAAGAAAAATCAATCACTAAATTATGCTCAAGCAGAGTGACCCAAATATTCTTCTATAACTGAAATACAAATGCTGGATAGTGAAAAAAATAAGATAGAACAATTGATGCATATTATTTGTGATTTTGTTAAAAAAATATTAATAAAACATGAACTACTGAAAGAATGAACAAATCAGACTTTGAAGAAATATAACCAAAATGCTCCTTATAAATGAAAAGCATGAGATTTCAGCTCACTTATCTTGGACACATCATCAGAAAAGACTAGAAACTAACCAAAAGACATGATGTTTGGTAAAGTAGAGTGTCATCAACAACAAGGGAACTCTTCTAAAAGATGGGTTGGCACAATGGTCACAATAATGGACTCAAGTATACCAACAGTCATGAAGATGGCACAGGACTGAACATTTCGTTCTGTCTTCTAAATTTCTTGGAATAGACTAGTGAGTGCTTCCAGTGCTGCATCAGTGTGTTGAAACATTTCAACTGGTATTCCATCAATTCCTGGAGCCTTGTTTTTCGATAACACTTGGACCTCTTCCTTCAATACCATTGGTTCTTGATCATATGATACTTTATGAAACGGTTGAGTTCTTTTTGGTACAATGACTCTGTGTATTTCTTTCCATCTTTTTTTTTTTTAATGTTTGATTGTGAATTATATGCTAGTTTACATGGGAGAACATTAGTTTTACATTCATTCTATCGTATATCGTTTCATTGCCATGGTTACAATCCCCTCCATGCATCATCAACCAATCAAAGGGAATACACTGCAAGCCTGCCCCCTACA
>NW_006408562.1:9570-10842 GCF_000296735.1 Chrysochloris asiatica | reverse complement strand
TATTGTTGTTGTTAGGTGCCATCAAGTCAGTACTGACTCATAGCTACCCTATGCACAAAAGAATAAAACACTGCCAGCCCTGAACAACTTCACAATTGTTGCCACTCTTGAGCCCATTGATGCTGCCACTTTGCCAGTCCATTTCACTGGAGGTCTTCCTCATTTTCTCTGGCCCTCCACCTTACCAAACATGACATCCTTCTCTAGCAACTGGTCTCTCCTGACAATATTTCCATAGTATGTGAGATGAAGTTTGGTCATCCTGGCCTCCAAGGAGCTGTCTGGCTGCACTTCTTCCAACACAGATCTGTTGGTACTTTCAATATTCTCCTCCAACACCATATCTCAAAAGCATCAATTATTTTACAGTCTTCCATATTCATTGTCCAGCTTTTGTCCATAGAATCCTTCATTATTACAAGTCAAGGTTTGAATTTTTTTTTTCAGTTCTTTCAGTTTGAGAATTGCTGAGAGTATCCTTCCCTTTTGGTGTTATAACTCCAGTTTTTTGCAAATTTTAATACTTTACATTGTCTTCTCAAGTTGCCCTTTGAAATTTTCTGTTCAGTAATTTTATTGCATTATTTCTTCCATTTGCTTTAGCTACTTTGTGTTCAAGAGGAAGTTTTAGAGTTTCTTCTGACATCCATTTTGGTCTTTTGTATTATTATTATTCTTATTTCCTGTCTTTTTAAGAATCTTTTGTTTTCTTCATATGTATGTTATTAATTTCATCTTACAACTTGTCTAGTCTTTGGTCATTAGTGCTCAGTACCTCAAGTCTGTTCTTGAGATGGTCTCTAAATTCGGTTGAGATAAACTGAAGGTAGCATTTTGGCTTCATGGATATGTTTTAATTTTTTTCCCAGCAATTTCTGGTCTGTTCTACAGTTAACCCCTGGCCTTGTTTTGGATGATGATATTAAGTGTCATTATTTCTTTCCACAGATATAACCAACTTGATTCCTGTGCATTTCATCTGGAGAGATCCCATGTATGAGTGCCATTTATATTGTTGAAAAAGGAGATTAGCAGTGAATAAGTTATTGCTCTTGTAAAATTCTATTATGCAATCCCAGTGTTATTTCTATCACAAGGCCAAATTTCCCAACTACTGATTCCCCCTTTGTTTCCACCTTTCATATTTCAACCACCTGTAATTATCAATGCATCTTGATTGCGTGTTTGATCTATTTCAGACTGAAGAAACTGATGTTGTTGTTGTTGTTGTTGAGTGCCATTAAGTCGGTTCCGACCCATAGCAACCCTGGA
>NW_006408562.1:0-9160 GCF_000296735.1 Chrysochloris asiatica | reverse complement strand
AGTTTCGAACTGCTGACCTTGCGGTTCGCAGCCCAATTCATAATCACTACACTACCAGAGCTCCTTTTATAGGTGTATAGATATTATCTTATCACAGACAACATTGTTTTTAAAGATAGATCTTGAAATGCTCTTTTTGATGATGAATTTGATGTCATGTCTCTTCAATTTAACATTTTCAGGATAGTAAACCATGTAATTGTCTGCTTCAATATGGCCAATACTTGTTCATTTCAGCTCACTAATGCCTAGGATATTGATCTTTATGCATTCCATTTTATTTCAGATGACTTTTGAATTATCCTAGATTCATACTTTGCACATCTCATGTTCCTAGTAATAATGGATGTTCCAGCTCTTTCTCCTAATTTTGAGTCCTGCCCCATCAGTAAATGAAGGTTCGGTCAACTCTACTTTGAGAGGTCATCATTTGAGTGCCTTCTAACCCAAGGGGCTCGCCTTCTGGCACTATGCTGATACTGTCATTAAGTGCTGTCAAGTCAGGTCCAATGCACAGTGATCCTGTATAGGGATTTCTGAGGTTTTAATAGTTCTTTAAAGGAGCTGTAGTAGCGTAGTGGTTACGAATTGGGCTGCGAACCTCAGCGTCAGCAGTTCGAAACTACCAGCTGTTCCGTGGGAGAAAATGAGGCGTTCTGCTTCCATAAAGATTTACAGCCTTGGAAACCCTGTACAGGGTCGCTATGAGTCGGAATCGACTCCACGGCACATAACAACAACAACAACAACAATAGTTCTTTAAACCTTTTGTAGTGAATTGAGTGAAGGTTTACAGAGCACATCATCAGTTTTACAGTCAACAAATCATGTATTTGATTCATTACAATAATTGATCAACAAGGTAAAAACTGGTTAAGAGTATTTACCTCTGTTCACTTAACTACTACATTCCTCCCACTGTATTGCACTACCTTCATCTTTCCTCTGTTAACCTCCCTCTTGTTGTATATAGCCTTACCTGTTACCCATGTTAGCATGTGTCTACACTCTAGCCAATGAATAATTTTCCCTCCCCACTTCCCCCGTAACCATTACAGTTGTTTCTTTTATCAAGAAAACCTTTTCTTAACTTTATACAACATTGATCTCATACAATATTTGTCTTTTTGTGATTGACTAATTTTACTCATCATAATGTCCTCTAGGTTCATTCATGTTGTGAGGTGTTTTACAGATTCATTGCTATTCATTATGTGTGTATACCAAAGTTTGCTTAACCATTCTTCTGTTGATGGGCATTTAGGCCATTTCCATCTTTTTTATTTGTCTCTTGTAGACAGCTTATTGAAGAATCCTATTTTCTTCTCCAATCTACTTTCTCTGTCTTTTCACTGGTATACTTAATTCTTTTACATTCAGTGTAATTATCTATAGGCGTGACTTGATTGCTGTCATTTTGCTGTGTGTGTTTTTGTGGTCCGCTAGTTTCTTTATTCCACATCATTTTCTGCATTGAGTTCATTTTATTTGTGTGTGTTGTTTTTTTTTTTTTTTCATTTTCATTTCTCCTGTGTTGATGTTTATTCAATCTTTTTGGGTTTCCTCTTTTTTTATTTTAATGTGCAAGTGTACTCATTTTCTTTGAGGTTACCCTGTAATTTAATAATTTTTATTAAAATTGTTTGTTTTGTCTTGAAATCTGCTAGCTTCCTTCTTATTTGGAAGCTCTGTGTCTCTACACTATTCCCTTATTACTTTGCAGTTGACTTCATTATACATTTATTCTCTGGTTCCCTATTTTCACAAGGTCAGCAGTTCAGACTTACCAGCTACTTCTTGGATACCCTATACTGGGTCACTATGAGTCAGAACCAATTTGATGACACTTAACATCAACAACTTTAAATACTTCTCTATCTGGATTGAGTTCTGAGTGGTGATGTCATGTATGGTAATCTCAAGTTGTTTTCTGTTAATGTTGGTTCTCAGTCCAAAGAATAGCCTTTCACACATGTTTTTGTAAAGTTGGTCCAGTCATTAGAAATGCCTTTAATTTCTGTTTAACAGGAAATCTCCTAAATTTGCCATCATATTTGAAGGACAGCTATGGTGGGTATATGATTCTTGGTTGGCAGATCTTTTCTTCAGTTTTTTATGTCATCCCATTGCCTTCTTGCCTACTAGTATTGAGAAATTTGTTTTCAAGTTCAATAAGATAAATTTACTTATCTTTAGGCTTCTATTGTTTCAAATCTACTCTTTGGCCCTTTCAATGTATTGTCCATTTCTGAAATCTTAATATTAATCTTTTTGGATTTCTAATTACAGGCTTTGTATTGTTTCAGAATTTGCACTTATTTTGTCTGTTTGTTCTTATAATGTTTTCCTGAGATCTTCTCAAGTTTTTTACTGTGTTCTCCTGTGTCCCTCGATGTTTATGTCAATTATTTGATGGTATCTAGCTATCATTCTTTTGATTTCTTTTCCAGTTAATTCTATTATCTTTTCTTCCTCAGAAACCTTTTCTGGCTTTGCATCTTTCTCATTTTTTTTTTTTTTTTTTTTTTTTTTTTTTTTTTTTTTTTTTTTTGAGTCATTCTCTTGTTTCTTTGTGTAAGCTTAAGTTGTCTGTTGTCTCTGGGGCATTGTGAGTTTGTTGTATTTGTATTTAGTTGGTGATTGTATATTCAGGTTTCTTAGGTTCTCACCAACTGTCTGTCCTTTGGGTGTAGTTATAGACTTGTGCACTGTTCCTGTTCACCAGTAGTGTACCTCAGTTTAGGGTGGGTTTGACTGGTGTTGGCTGCTGTCTATTGTTGATCAGGTAGAATAGGAGCTGGTATGGGCTCTTGCCCAATTGGTAGAGCTGCAGAGAGCACAATTGTGGCTGGGCTGTGTGGGTACAGTTACTGTCTCTTGTCAGGTAGGAAAGAGAAAAATCTCTCTTACAGACACACAGGAAAACAAAACAGAATGAACAAACAAGGAAACAACAACAATTAAAAGAGAAAATCGATAAAAACAGGCAATAGCCAGCAAAAGAAAACAAAAAGAGAATATAACAACTATAAAGACAAAAAAGGGACAGGAAAATGGAGTTATAGAAGAGAAAAATAAGAGAAATAAATAGAAAACCATTGAAGAATAACTAAAAAGAAAAAAGAGGAACAGGAAATGGAGCTATAGGAGAGAAAAATAATGGAAGAAATTAAAAACAATCAGAAAAGCCAGGGACAGGAGAGATGAACAGTGAAATCGAGTAGAGAGTAGTAAAGAAAGATCCAAATGGGAAATCAAAGAGAAGGGGAATGAGAATCAGAAGAAAAGAAGGAAAAACCAAAGCAGAAACAGAAAGGATAAAAATCAAGGGAATAGAAAGTGAAGAAAAAGGAGGAGAAAAAAATAGATAAATCAAAACACTGAAACAACAAAAGGGAAAAAACCAAATGCAAAAACAAACAAACAAACACAAAAATTCAGCTGTTGGACCCAGAGAGAGGAAAACTTTGTGGGGTTCTTGCAATGCAAGGAGTTCATGAGGAGGGTGTGGGAGAGATGTGTCTACAGAGTTCTTGGTCCTAGATGGAGTTCCTATAGGCCTCGGTGTTATCTATGTTCAAAGCACTCAATCCAGAAGCAGTTTTTGGAGGCCCTTGAGGTAGCTAGTTTCAGTGTCTGTTAGGACCACAGGATAACTGGGAGCATGGTGACTGGTTAAATACTGGTCTAGTGGCTTTGTGGGTGTTTTAGGTCCTAAACTGAACCAGAATTGTCCCTGGAATCCAGGATGGCCAAACTTTGTCTCTTATACTTCAGACATATTGTCAGGAGGGACCAGTCCCTGGAGAAGGATATCACGTTTGATAAAATGGAGGGCCAGATAAAAAAAGACCCCCAACAAAATGGATTGGCACAGTGGCAGCAGTGATGGGCTCAAATGTAGCAATGATTGTGAGGTTGGCACAGGACTAGACAGTGTGGGTTAATGCGTCAGACTGCGAAGCCATTTGAACTGCAAGGTTGGTGGTTCAAGCTCACCAGCTGCTCCTCAGAAACCCTATACAAGGTATCTATGGGCGGGAACTGACTCAACACCACTTAACAACAACAACAACAATATCCAGGTCTTTATCTACATGGTTAAGAAAAGTTCTGGGACAGTTCTGGGCACTGTACATTACCCCATAGCAGAACCTCCTAGTAAATGGAATGAATCATAGCCATCATCTCTCTTTCTGCAAGTTTCTCCACCATTTGTTAATCTGCCCAGGCCCACTCCTGTATACTATCTTCATTCAGTTTTTTTCTAGTATCCTGCATTGTTCTCCTCTGATGCAACAACTTATTGGAACATCATGAACTTAATGTTCCAAAAGAATTACCCAAGTGCCTGTCTGCTTTGGAAAACACTTTATTTATGTTATCTGTGCAAGGCAAGTGGCAAAGCTCTGGGAGCCAGACAGCCCCAGGTGGTGTGAGGAAGCAGTAGCAGGCCAATGGAAGCTTGGCAGAGGTGGGTGGAGATGAGGAAAGAAACCGCATTCGTGTTACCAGCAAATAAGCCTAGGAAAAGGGATTTTAGTGGAAACCAAGGTCTTCTTGGTGTTTTCCTCCATACCCAAGGATTAACTCAAGCAGTCCCCTCACTGCAGAAGTTTCCCAATTCTACTTGAAGAAGATTCTCTGTGCTCACCCTAGGCCTTGAATTGCCCAGTGCCTGGTCGACCATGGAGTAGCCTGGAAAAATGCCTATCTCTACTCAATGCAGCACATGGTGGGATGCGTGAAATTTAATTTTCCTCTGGGTACCATGGAGTTTCTTTTTAAAAGAAGAGTTTAATCACCAGTCTGCCTTCCAGTTTGCAAAAAAGAATCTATTTTTCACATGCTGCCAAGAAAGGATGTGTTGCCAGGCAAGCTTAGTGGTAATTAAAATGTGATGGCATCTATCAAAAAGAACTCCTCCAACACTTCATAAGGAGCCGCACCAAGTTTCACAACTCGGAGCAGGTGCCAGCACTGTTTCCACAGGGCAGGTACTGCGTCGAAATCAGCACTATTGAGGCCACCACGGAAATCGAGCTCTCAATGTTGAAATTAGCCCTCAAACATTCATGTGACTTCTGATTGCTTAATAAAGCACTTTTTAAATAGACCAAGTCTGTACTGAGCTTGAGGAATTATCAAAGTGTAAACAATATGAAAACAGTAAAGGGACTGGTGAGGGCTTTGCTCAGCTGGCAGCTTCTCTGATGTGCTCGGCTGCATTTACCTGGGGAGTCCTTGGCAGCGCTGGATGGGAGTAGTTGAAGTAGTAGCAAGTAAAAGATACAACTGAACAGTGTTGGCTTCGATTCCTGTCCCACAAAGGTCTCATATAGATAGTGATACCCAAGTCATCTCAACATGACCCTGGGAGCAAGAAGGTTGCTACCTGTAGCTCAGGTGAAACAAAGGCTTCCTATACATGTTTCTTCAATGGTCAGTGTCTCTATGTGATAAATTGTTGGTAAGTGCCATTAGATTGGTTTCAGCTCATAGTGACCCATATAGGGTTTCCAAGGAGCAGCTGGTGAGTTTGAACCACCGACCTTGTGGTTCTCAGTCCAGTGCTAGTCCTATTACCAGCACAAGAAGGATAAATAGCTTCTATAATAGTGCGTCAAGAAAAAGACAAAGCTGAGACGCAAACCCAGGCCCAGTCAACTCTGAAACCTGTGTTTAATTGCAAAGGACACTGTTGAATTTTACTTCACATAAAAGCTAAGATTTTTAACCCCTCAAAAGGACTGTTTGCCATTCCTGGCTGTGAAAATTGTTGTCCGTGGAAGAAGTCAAATCTAAATGTTTACACTGGGAAATGAATTCACAAGACGATTTAGAGTTTCACAGAGGCTTTCTTTTTAGTAGATTTTCTGGGAAAACTAGGCTATCAAATCTTCAGGAAGGATCTTCTCTTTCTCTCTGTCTTCCCTTGTAAGGTAAAACTGGGTAAAAGACAGAAGCTGTAGTAACAGCCCAGAAAATGTTTTAGGTACATTTTCTTGTCAATACAGACATTCCAATCATGATATTTTTTTCACTTAACCAGATTTCTAATTAACACTTTTTTGTATACAATTCTACCTGGTTATCATCTCTACCTGATTATATTTCATAGCTTGTGTGGCACTGTGGTTAATTCGCTAGGTTGCAAGGTTGGTTTGAACCTCAAGGTTGGTGGTTCAAGTTCACCAGCTGCTCTTCAGAAACCCTATATAGGGTCACTATGGGTCAGAACTGACTTGACGGCACTTAACAAGACCAACAACATTATTATGAATGTTGTAATTATGACTCTGAACAATTTCAAGAACCTCACTTGAAAGTCTTTGTCAGACTATTCTATTATCATAATTCCATCTAGAATAACTTCACCATGTGTTGATTTGATTAGCAATTTCTTCACACAGTTTTTTAAATTACACTTAGATATGGATTTTGAGTTGGAAGGATTTTTCTATTCATCTTCCCTTTTTTCTCTTTTTCTTCACAATCCCTTCATGTCTAATAACCACAACTTTTGTTGTGATGTGATAAATTGTTGGTAAGTGACATTAGATTGGTTTCAGCTCATAGTTTCCTTCATTCAATTCCTCATTCCTTTCAATCTAAGATCACATCTCATGTTGATGATTCCCATCTTCTGTCAGTGTGGATAATGGAGATGCCCCTGATCCAGGAACCAAGCCAGCACTTTGGGTTTTCCTTTGTTTATGTATATATGCTCTCCATCATTTCTAGGCATGGAGCCTTATATAATCAGTCTTTCTCAATCCTATCACATCTGCTCTTTTTATGATAAGTATTTTAAATTTCCACTTGAACAAACCAAAAGCAAACCTAGTACCATTTTATTCTGATTCATAGTGACCAGATGCAGAGTTTCCAAGACTAAATCTTTACAGGAGCAAACAGCCTCGTCTTTCTCCTGTGGAGCTGATGGTTTGAACTGCTAACCTTTCAGTTAGCTGTCCAATGCCTAATCCACAGTGCCACCAGGATTCCTTAAATTTCCATTCTAAATTGTATAATGATTGTTGTAATGTTGCCATTGAGTCAGTCTGACTCATAGTGACACCATATAGGGTTTTCAAGCAGTGGTGGGTTTGAACCAGCAAACTTGTGGCTAGTTTATCCTGCAGCACCATAGCAGGACTCCTTACAATATAATAATTGTATATCAAATATACAAATAAGTAGAATTTTTATAATCTAATAATGACCTCATTAAAGTATAAAGGAGCAATCATAGTAAATGTATTATGAATTTAGTTTAAATTCGGGACTTACATTTATCATTGAAATTTGTATAATTGAAATTATACTTGAATTTATCATTTAAATTACTTTTACCTTTATTATCTAAAACTTAAATTTATAATTTACATTTTAAATATAATGTACTTATAAACAAATGTAACTCAGAAGGAAGTAGATAGGTGCTTGCTTTTATTTATAACCACTATATTCAGAAGTTCAGATTTGAAGGAAGTAAGAAGGACTTCAACTTCTTGAATGACTGAGCAGTTCCTGTAAGACTGATGCCTCCACCGATGAGAACCACAAACTCTGGACAAAAAATCAAAAACAATTATTCAGAGGCTCAGGAGAATGACCAAGGACAGGAAGATTTTTAGAGGAATTTGACACTTTGGAACAAGGGAGCAGCATGGGCTGAATTTCTAATTTTCACAACTTCTACCCCCAAGGCAGTGTCCTGTTTTGTTTTTTTTTTTTTTGTTTTGAACCTTTTGTTGTGAATTGAGTGAAGGTTTCCAGACAAAATCATCAGTTTTACATTCAACAAACAATACACTTGGTTTCTCTCAATGATCGCAGCCCCCTCCTCAGAACAACAGTTACCCCGCTTCCTTCCTGTGGCTCCCATTTCTGTCCCACCCACCTTCCCATCCCTTCTCACCTTGGTCCCTAGGTACATGTTGCCGCTTTGATTTTGAAGTGAGCATGCCTTACTAGTAGGGTTGTTCCCCTTGGATACTGCTCGGCTGAAAGTTGGATCACAACTTGGATCACAAGGATGAGTTCCTTTCCAGACTCTGACCAGAAAGCCTGTTTGTGTGTGTGTGTTAATAATTTTGAGTTTTATTCCACATATTCTGCCGCTTTGTCTGGGGTCTTCCAATGTGATCCCTTTCTAAGAAATAGTGGTAGCTGGGCATTATCTAGTCTTCTGGTCTGAGAGTTGTGATGATTGATGCCCACATGTTCTATTAGCCCATTGAACAAATTAATTCCAGTCATCTTCAATTCTCATCACTTTGCTGTCTTCTGCACATGAAGAGACCAACAGCTGCACCTTTGATGACCACTCATGAGCTTTTCAGATCCCAGACACTACTCAACAAAGCAGCATGTAGAACATTGTCTTTGTGGACTGTGTTATATCAGTTGGCCAGGGTGTCTCCTGAGACTATGGCCTTGAACACACAGGCTCAGCTACTCATTGCCTTCAGATGTTTGATAAGATCTAAGACATTTTCATCATTTTAGCCACTGTATATGCCATCGCATTCATAGTTGTGTTTGCAAGAAAGGTAAATACTTATGTACCAATATCCTCCTTCAAAATCTTGTATATATGGGAGATATATAAATAAATAAGGAGCTTTTGTAATGTAGGCTAGTACTCTTGTAATGTAGGACTTGGGCTGGTAAACTGAAGGTCAGCAGTTCAAAACTACCAGCTATTCTGTGGGAGAAAGAGAAGATATTCGGCTCCAGTGAAGATTTACAGCCTCCTATATAGGATTGCTATGAGTCAGAACCGATTCCACAGTACATAACCACCACCACTACTACAATATATATTTATGTAGATAGAGAGATAGCTACATGGAGCTTTGGTAGCATAGTAGTTATGAGTTAGGCTGGTAATCTCAAGGTCAACAGTTTGAAACTACCAGCCATTCCACAGGCAAAAGATGGGACTTTCTATTTCCATAAAGATTTATAGCCTCAGAAACCCTATATGGGGTTGCTATGAGTTGGAACAGACTCCACGGCACATAACCAACCAATGTATGTATGTATATATATATAATAGGATAATGTCCATGCGCCTACAGGGAAGCCCAGTTAATACCACTATTATTCAAATTTATGCACCAACCACTAAAGCCAGTGAAGATGAAATAGA
>NW_006408561.1:22406388-22407364 GCF_000296735.1 Chrysochloris asiatica | reverse complement strand
CACCCCATGCTGAAGGTTGTAGTCTTTGTTTTTGAATAGTAAGTATTTTAAGTTCCTTCTATTTTCAGCATTAAGGTTGTGTTATATGCATACCTCAGGTTGTTAATGATGCCACATAATTCTTCTTATGCCACATAATTCTTCATATGATGCACCTTCTCAGGTTATTTCCTCAGCAAACAGATTGAATAAGTATGGAGAAATAATGTAACCCTGGCATACACCTTTCTTGATTTAAAACCATTCTGTATTCCCCTGTTCTATTCTAACAACTGCTTTTTGGTCTATGTACAGTTTTCTCATGAGCAAAATTAAATGTTCTGGAATATCCATTCTTGGCAATGTTTATCATAGCTTGTTATGGTCCACACAGTCAAAGCTTTTGCATTGTCAGTAAAACATATGTAAATATCTGTCTTGTATTCTCTGCTTTCAGCTAAGATTCATCTGATGTCAATAACGATATCCCTCATACTATATCCTCTTCTGAATCCAGTTTGAGTTTCTGGCAGTTCCCTGTAAATGTACTGTTGCAGTTGTTTTGAATTATCTCCAGAAAAACTTTACATGGTTGTTATATTAATGATACTGTTCGATGATTTCTGAATTCCTTACTATATCCTGTCTTTGGAATGGACACAAATATGAATATCTTCCAATTGGTTGATAAGATAGTTGTTTTCCAAATTTTTTGTCATCGATGAGTGAGGGCTTCCAGTGCTGCAGTGTTTGTTGAAAGATTTTAATTTATATTACATCATTCCTGGAGTCTTGTTATTCTTCAATGAAGCTTAGACTTCTTCAGTACCATCAGTTCTTGATCATATGCTCCCTTTTGAAATAGTTGACATTGACCATTTCTTTTTGGTATAGTGACTCTGTGTTTCCCTTCCATCTTCTTTTGATGCCTTCTGTGTCATTCAATATTTTGCTCTTTGTTGTTGTTAGGTGACATCAAGTTGGTACCAACTCATAG
>NW_006408561.1:22402285-22402963 GCF_000296735.1 Chrysochloris asiatica | reverse complement strand
CAGTCCATGGTACTTTTAAACATTCTCCTGCAACACCATAATACAAATGCATAAATTCTGCTATGGTCTTCCTTATTAATTCTCCAACATTCAAATGCATATGAGGTTATTGCCATGGCTTGGGTCAGAAGCACCTTAGTCCTCAAACTGGTATCTCTGCTCTTGAACACTCTAAAGAGGTCTTGTACAGCAGATTTGACTAAAGCAATACATTATTTAAATTTTTGACTGCTGCTTTCATGACTGTTTATGGTTGATCCAAAGCAAAATGATGATTTGACAACATCAATCTGTTCTCTATTCATGTGGATGTTGTTTATGATCCAAGGAATATGCAGTCTACTTCTGAGATATTAGTCTCTAAAAACCTTATATATAGTAGTGAAACATTCTCTGACATAAGGCCAGAAGATGAGTCCCTCAGGACTTTTCATTTCTTTACATTGAGGTGCAACCTATAGCAAAGAGTATGGTCTTTGATTTTCATCAGTAAGTATTTTAAATCCTCTTCACTTTCAGCAAAGCAAGGTTGTTGCATTTGCATATCGCAGCTTGTTAATGCGTCTTCTTTCAATGCTGATGCTATGTTCTTCATATAATCTAGCGTCTTAGATTATTTGCTCAACATACAAATTGAATGTTGTTGTTATGTGTCGTGGAGTCGGTTCCGACTCATAG
>NW_006408561.1:22397384-22402137 GCF_000296735.1 Chrysochloris asiatica | reverse complement strand
CACAATTAAGTGTTATAGAACACTCATTCTTCACAATGTGGTCCACAGCTTGTCATGATCCACACAAGTGAAAACCTTTGTGTAGTCAAGAAAGCACAGATAAACATCTTTTTGGTATTCTCTACTCTCAGCCAATATCCATCTGACATCAGCAATGATATCCTCCTTTCCATGTCCTTTTCTGAATTCAGCTTGAATCTCTGGATGTTCTCTGTCAATATACTGTCAATATATGTCTTTTAATTATCTTTAGCAAAATTTTATTTTCATGCAATATTAATGATATTATTTGATGTAGTTGATTTTTCATTTGTTCTTCTTGCCCTTGATTTCTAATTTTATATCATTGTGGTCTGAAAAGATGCTTTGTAGTATTTTGATGTTTTTACATTTATTGAAGTATGTTTTGTGGTTTAACATATAGCCAACATACACTGAAGAAGAGTGCATGTTGTGCTTTTGTTGGGTGAAGTGTTCTTTACACCTCTATGAGGCTAAGCTGATTGTGCCATTTAGATTTTCTGTATCTTTATTCAGTATATTTCTAGTTATTCTGCCCTTCATTGAAAATGGTATGTCAATGTCTACTACTATTTTTATCCCTACACTTCAGTGAGTTTTTCATACTATATTAGTTTGTGTGTTACTGTGATGCTGGAAGCTATGCCACTGGTGTTTCAAATACTAGCAGCATCACCTATGGTTGTCAGGTTTTAGCAGAGTTTTAAGACTAATAATAGAGTAGGAAGAAGGAATATGCAGTCTACTTCTGAGATATTAGACTCTAAAAACCTTATGTATAGTAGTGAAACACTCTCTGATATAAGGCCAGAAGATGAGTCCCTCAGGTTGGAAAGCACTCAAAATATGACTGAGAAAGAACTGCCTCCTCTAAGTAGAGTCATTAATGGTGTGGATGAAGCAGAACTTCCTGAACCTTCATTTGCCTCTGAGGCTTGACTCAAAATGAGAAAAAATAACTGCAAAACTAAATGATAATTGGAACAAAGTATATACAAAGTATGAATCTAGGAAAATTAGAAGTCATCAAAAATGAAATGGAATGCCTAAAAATTAATAGCCCAGGCATAAATGAGTTGATATGGATTGTTTTGGTCATTTTGAATCAGGCGATTGTATGGTTTTCTTTGCTTGGACTGACAAATTGAAGAGGAATGGCATCACATTCATCATAAAAAAGAACAATTTAAGATCTATCTTGAAATACAATGCTGTCTGTGGTATGTTAGTATCTATAAACTTACAAGGAAGACCAGATAACAAAATTATTATTTAAATTTAAACACCAACTAAAAAAGACTGTGATGAAAAAATTAAAGAATTCTATCAACTTCTTTTTCTGAAATTGATCAGGCATGCAATCAAGATGAATTAATAATTTCTGGTGATTGGAATGTAAAAGTTGGAAACAAAGAAGAGGGAACTGTAGTTGTAAAATACAGCCTTGGTGATAGAAATGATGCTGGAGATCATATGATAAAATTTTGCAAGAACATTGACTTCTTCATTGCATATAACTTTTTTCAACAATACAAATGGTGACTATACATGTGGACCTCGCCAGATGGAACACACAGGAATCCAATTGACTACTTCTGAGGGAAGAGGTAATAAAGAAACTCAATAGCATCAGCCAAAACAACGTGAGGAGCTGACCAACTTCAGGCTGAGTTTAAGAAAATTAAACAAATCCACAAGAACTAAAATATGGCCTTGAGCATATTCCACCTAAATTTAGAGATCTTCACAAGAACAGATTTGAGGCATTAGACATCATTGTCAAAAGGTAAAAGGAGATACATAATGACATCAAAAACATCATAAATGAAGAAAGCAAAAGGTCATTTAAAAGTCAGAAAAGAAATAATATACCAAAGTAGATGTTAGTAGAGACTGAAATTTGCTCTTGAACATACAGTGGTTAAAGTGACTGGAAGAAATGATGCTAAGATTGGTGGTTCAAACTCACCAGTGGCTCCTTAGAAACCTTATACTTATAGGTTTGCTATGAGTCAGAACGGACTTGATAGCACTTAACAACAATCACAACATTATATTTCAATAATAGTTCATAATTATCTTAACAGTTTATGTGCAAACTGGACTGTATGAATCAAAGTATGAATCTAGGAAAATTGGAAATCATCAAAAATTAAATGGAATACCTAAAAATCAATAGCCCAGGCATAAATGAACTGAAATGGGTTGATTTTGTCATTTTGAATCAGGCAATTGTAGGTTTGTGTCCACCCTACAATATGCTTTTGAAAAAGCTGGCAATATACTTTTGGAAAATTAGTCATTGAAAACCCCATGAAGCAGGTTTATAATCACACACATAGGTTCACCATGAATCAGAATTCTTTCAACTGTAATTGATTTAGTTTAGATTTTATTATCATAATACACAAAGTCCATTTTATATTGTCAATTATTCCAGTATTTCTTTAGTATAAAAATGCTACAAAAATTGTCTTATACATGACTGAAAATGAACTTTTAAAAGATTCTAACTTTTTGCTGTACACTTGTTAACATTAAATATAACTATTTTTTATCTTTGTCATGTCAGAGAAGAAATATACATTTTATTATTTTAATTAAGTGGAAGTTTGAGCTTTAAAAAACGAAGGTTTTTCAGAATGAAAACCTTCTTGGACCTTAAAAAAAATGAAATTTTTCTTTTATACATTACCAGATGCCTTGTTGTTGTTGATATGTGCCGTCGAGTCGGTTCTGACTCATAGCAACCCTGTATCAGGTTTCCGAGGACCAGTTGGTGAGCTTGAACCACTGACCTAACAGTTCAAATGATTTTGCAGTCTGGTGCTTTAACCCACAGCACCACACCAGAATTCCACACCACCAGATTCCTATCTGTCCTTTATATCAGGTTTGCTGTGATAATTCAAACAACTATCTCTTACAAACATATGCTGAGAATCATTAGCTTTAGCTTTTATCCTTTTCATCGTTTCCATACCTAAATAGAGCCAGGAGTTTTGGGGTTTAATATGTAGATTATTTTGAAGAAATCTGTCCATGACTTCTATGCTTACTGGTCATTTGACCTTGGGAGACTCTCAATTCCTCTACAAGGTCCCTAGTTCCTCATCTGGCAAATGAAAGATTTGACCCCGATGACCTAGAAGACTGATTTTAGGTTTTCAATTTTTTTCCCCTGAGGTTCTAATACCTAATTTCAGAGTACTCCAATAAAGTCAAAATAGAAACCTAATACATTTATTTGAAACAGAATATAAGATTCTAACCATGTCCAAATCACCACACATCCCTTTTCAAAAGTGGCTGATGTGTATTATTTCCATTTAAGTTATTTATTTGAGTTGGCCAAGCAAAAGTTATTTTTGCTATTGTTAACTGTAAATAACAGAATAGTTGTCATTTCAACGATTTCTCTGTATACAATTCAGTGGCATCAATTACATTCATCACACGTACAACCACATCACTGTTGTTTTTGTGTATGCCGTCGCAATGGTTCCAACTCATTGCAACTCCATATAGGTTTTCTGATGTTATAAATCTTTATGGAAGTAGAAAGTCTCATCTTTCTCCCACAGAGTAGCTAGTAGAAGCAAACTGCTGACCAAGTGTTTAACAGCCAATGTGTAATCTAGTACACCACCAGAACTCCCCAACTACAGCACTGTTGTTGTTGTTGTTGTTGTGTGCCATGGAGTCGGTTCCGAAGCATAGCGACCCTGTACAGGGTTTCTGAGGCTGTAAATCTTTACAGGAGCAGAAACCCTCATCTTTCTCCCGCGGAACAGCTGGTAGTTTCGAACTGCTAACCTTGCGGTTCACAGCCCAATTCGTAACCACTACACTACCAGAGCTCCTTAACTACATCACTAAGAATAATTTTTTTGTAAAAAGTAATAAAAATATTTGAACTACATCACTACATCACTAAGAATATTCAAATATTTTTATTGCTTTTTACAAAAATCCAGTGCCCTTTAAATTCCAATTCCTCCTCCTACCCACTCCTAATGTACACTGTGGTCTCTATGCATAATTAACATGCTTTATATATTTCACAATTGTGGATTATAAAAAAATACCTGATTTATTTCATTCAACCATGATGATTTCAAGATTTATTCATATTGTAGTATATTTCAGAACCTCATTTCTCTATGGTTGAATAAAATTCTGTTGAAGGGGTGGAGCACATATTGCTTATCCATTCATCTGTTAATGGTTTCTACATTTTAGCTATTTTGAATAATGCTTCAATAAACATTGGTATGCAAATACATGTTAGAGTCCTGATAGTTTAATTTGAGGGAGTCCTGGTGTGGCACTGTTGGTCAATGCACCAGACTTCAAAGCCATTTAAACTGCAAGGTTGGCGGTTAAAGTTCACTAGTCACTCCTCGGAAACCCTACACAGGATTGCTATGAGTTGGAACCCACTCGATGGACCTTAACAACAACAACATACCTACAAGCGTAAGTAATATGTCAGATGTTCGTTTAACCAATTATTGTTGTTAGGTGCTATCGAGTAGGTACCAAACCATAGCACAGCAGAAAGAAACACTGCCTGATCCTGGGCCAACCTCACTACTGTTGCCACACTTGAGTCCATAGATGCTGCCACTTGGCCAATAATCTCATTGGGGGTCTTCCTCTTCTTCTCTGACCCTCCATCTTACCAAACATGATATCCTTCTCCAGTGACTGGTCCCTTCGGACAATATGC
>NW_006408561.1:22391027-22396055 GCF_000296735.1 Chrysochloris asiatica | reverse complement strand
CCTCACTTTCTTGAAAGATTTCAATTTTTATTCCGTCATTTCCTGGTGCCTTGTTCTTTGCCAACTCCTTCAATGCACCTTCAACTTCCTCCTTCAGTATAATTGGCTCTTGATCATATGCTGCTTCTTGAAAAGGTTGAACATCAGCCATTTCCTTTTGGTATGGTGACTCTGTGTATTCCTTCCATCTTCTCTTGATGCTTTCTGAATCATTCAATAATTTGCCCAGATAATCTTTCAATAATGAAAGTCGAGGCTTGAATATTTTCTTCAGTTCTCCCAGCTTGAGAAATGCTGAGTGTGTTTTTCCTTTTTGGTTTTCTGATTCCAGCTCTTTGCACATTCTGTTTTAATATTTGGCTTTAACTTCTCGAGCTGATCTTTGAAATTTTCTGTTCAGCTCTTGAACTTCCTCATTTTTTCTATTTGCTTTAGCATCTCTACGCTGGAGAGCAAGTTTCAGTGTCTCTTCGACATCCCTTTTGACCCTTTCCTTCTTTCTTTTCTTCTCCATGACTTTTTGCTTTCTTCCTGTATGATGTTCTTGATATAATCCCACAACTCTTCTGGGTTTCGGTCTTTAGTGTTTAATGTATCAAATTTGTTCTTCAGATGATCTCTAAATTCAGGTGGGATATATTCAAGTTCATAATTTGACTCTCGTGGACTGTTTTTCATTTTCTTTAGCTTCAGTTTGAATTTGCATATGAGGAATTGATGGTCAGTTCCACAATCTGCCCCTGGCCTTGTTTTGACTGGTGATATGGAGATTTTCCATCATCTCTTTCCACAGATGTAGTCCATTTGATTTCTATGTTTTCTACCTGGTGAGGTCCATGTGTATAGTCATCTCTTATGCTATCTAAAGAAGGTGTTTGAAATGAACACATCATAGGTTTTGCAGAATTCTATCATGCGTTCTCCAGCATCATTTCTATCACCAAGGCCATATTTTCCAACTATTGATCCTTCCTCTTTGCTCCCAACCTTTGAATTCCAATCACCAGCAATGATCAAGACATCTTGATTGTATGTTTGATTGGTTTCAGATTGAAGAAGTTGGTAGAATTCTTCTATTTCATCCTCACTGGCTTTGGTGGTTGGTGCATAAATTTGAATAATAGTGGTATTAACTGGGCTTCCCTGTAGTCGCATGGATATTATCCTATCACAGACAGCATTGTACCTCATGACTCATCTGAATATGTTCTTCCCTGTAGGCATAAGGATATTATCCTATCACTTACAGCATTGTACCTCATGACTGATCTGGATATGTTCTTTTTGACGATGAATGCAACACCATTCCTCTTCAATTTGTCATTCCTGGCATAGTAAACCATGTGGTTGTCAGATTCAAAATGGCCAATACTAGTCCATTTTAGCTCATAATGCCTAAGATATCGATGTTTATACAGTGCATTACATTTTTGACAATTTCCAATTTTCCCAGATTCATACTTCGTACATTCCATGTTCCAATTTGCAATGGATGTTTCAGCTGTTTCTCTTCATTTTGAGTTGTGCCCCATCAGCAACTGAATGTCCCACTGGCTTTTCTCCCACAAACTTTACTCCATTTGCATTACCATGGTCAAATCTACTTTGAGGCGGCAGCTCTTCCTCAGTCACATTTTAAGTGCCTTCCAACCTAATGGGCTAATTTTCTGGCACTATATCTGACAGTGTTTCTCTACTATTTGTAAGGTTTTCATTGACTAAATGTTTAAAAAGTAGTTTGTCACTCTTTCTTCCTAGTCCACTCAATCTAACCTAACATCATAGATGATGTGGTGGCTTGTGAGTTGTTCTGATTCTAGAAAGCTATGCCACTGGTATTTTAAACACCAGCAGGGTCACCTGCTGGACAGGTTTAAGATGAGCTTCCAGACGAAGACAGACTAGGAAGAAAGTTTCACCAATACTCATCTGCTAATTTGTCAAACTGTGGTAGCTTCTGTGTTGCAGTGACACTGGAGCTATGCCATAAGTATGATAAATTCTAGCTGGGTTACCATGATGGACAGGCTTCAGTGGAGCTTCCAGACAAAGACAGACTAGGAAGAAGACGTGAACTATTTATAAATATTTAGCCACCCAAAACCTGATGAATAATCGTGAAGTATTTACAGGTATAGTGCCATAAAATGAAAACATCAAGAATAGTATCAGAATATTGTCAGATATAGTGCCTCTCAGGTTGGAAGGCATTCAAAATACACTTATGGGAGAGCTAATGTAGTGGTTACAAATCAGATTGCTAACCTCAGGGTCAGCATTTGGAAATTACCAGCTGTTCCACAAGAGAAAGATGAGGTTTTCTGCTCCTGTAAGGATTTACAGTCTTGGAAACCCTGTGCAGGGTCGCTATGATTCAGAAATGACTCCAGGGCACATAACAACAACAACAACAACAACAACCTCTTTAAAGTAGAATTGACTGGGATGATGTGAATGGAGTAAAGCTTTATGGGCCTTTATGTGCTAATGTGGCACACTTAAAATGAGGAGAAACAGTTATAAACATTCATTAATAATTGAAACATGAAACGTATGAACTATGAATCTAAGAAAATTAGAAGTTGACAAAAATGAAATAGAATACACAAACATCAATATCCTAGGCATTATTGTACTGAAATTGTCTGGTTTTGGGCATTTTGAATCTGACAATCATATGGCTTACTGTGCCAAGAATGACAAATTGAAGAGGAATGGCATCACATTCATTATGAAAAAGAACATTTCAAGTTCTATATTGAAGAATAATGCCATCTGTGACCAGACAATATCCATACACCTACAAAGAGGACCAGTTAATACCATTGTTACTTAAAGTATTCACTAACCATTAAAGCCAGTGATGAAGAAAGGAAGAATTCTACCAATCTCTGCAGTCTGAAATTGAATAAACATGCACTCAAGATACATTGATAATTACTAGTGATTGGAATGCAAAGTTTTGAAACAAAAAGAAAGGACCAGTAGTTGGGAAAGATAGCCTTGATGATAGAGATGATGCTGGAGATTTCATGATAGAATTTTGCAAGACCAATGACCTATTCTTTGCAAATTCTTTTTTAAACAACTTAAAAGTTGTAGACCTCACCAGATGGCATATTCAGCAACCAAATTGACCATATAGGTGGGAAATGATGGTTGAAAAACTCAATATAACCAGCCAAAACAAGGCTAAATCATCAATTGCTTATATGTATGTTCATACTGAAGCTGAAAAAAATTAAAACAAGTTCATGAGAGCCAAAACTTGATATTGAACATATCCCACCTGAATTTAGATGTCACCTCATCCAAGTTTAAGCATGAGAAAAAGCTGTAAACAACCATTAATAATTAGAATATGGAATGTAAAAAGTATGAATCTAGGCAAATTAGAAGTTGTCAAAAAAGAAATGGAATGCATAAAGATCAATATCCTTGGCATTTGTGAGCTGAAATGAACTGGCATTGACCATTTTGAATCTGACAACCAGATAGTATTCTATACCGGAATGACAAATTAAAGAGGAATGGGGCTTCCTTCATCATCAAAAAGAACATTTCAAGATCAATTTTGAAATTCAATGCTGTAAGTGATAGGATAATATCCATATGTCAGCAAAAAAGAATAGTTAATATTGAATTAATGCACTAACCATTAAAACCAGCCATTATGAAACTGAAAAATTTGACCAACTTCCTCAGTGTGAATTCAAACATGTAAACAAGATGTATTGACAATTACTGATGATTGGAATGCGGATGTGGGAAACAAAGAGAAAGTATCAGTAGTTGGAAAATATGACCTTGATAATGCTGGAAATGATGCTGGAGATAGAATGATAGAATTTTGTAAGACCAATGACCTAATTATTGCAAATATCTTTTTAAAACAATGTAAAACATCACCAGATGTAATAAAAGGAATCAAATTGACTACATCTTTGGGAAGAGATGGCAGAAACGTCAATATAATCAGCCTGGAAGGAAATTAAAACAAGTCCATGATAGTCAAAATATGACCTTGAATTTATAGACTATCTCAAGAATATATTTGATGCATTAAAAACTAATAATCGAAGACCAGAACAGCTGTAGATTAATCTGAGAACATCATACATGAAGAAAGCAAAAGTTCATTCAAAGGACCAAAATGAATAGCAGAAGAGATTTTGAATCTTGCTCTCCAGTGAACAGATGCTAAAGTGGATGGAACAAATCATAAAGTAAAAGAAATGAACAGAAAGTTTCAAAAGGCAACTCAGAAGACAAAGTCAAATATTATAATGAAATGTGTAAAGATCTGATGTCAGACAATCAAACAGGAAGAACATGTTCAGCATTTCTCAAGCTGAAAGAATTAAAGAAAATATCCAAGCCTTTACTTGCAACACTGAATAAATAATCCTATGGACAAAATGCTGAGTGATACAGAAAGCATCAAAGAACATGGACTCTTCCTTGTGTTTTAATGACTATGCAAAGGCTTTTGTCCATGTAGATTATGACAAGTTATTGATATCATTGCAATGAATGGGTATTCCAGAACACTTAATTGCATTCACGAGGAACCTGTACATAGACTAAAAGGCAATCATTCTAACAGAACGAATGGATACTGAATGCTTTAAACTCAGGAAAGGTGTGTTCCATGTTTGTATCCTTTCACCATACTTATTCAATCTGTATGCTGAGGAATTGAATAATTGTCTGAACTAAGAAGTTGGATTTTATGAAGAAGAGCATGGCATCAGGATTGGAGGAAGACTCATTATAAACCTGCAATATGCAAGTGATACCTTAGTTGTTGAAAAGGAAGAGGACTTAGAAATACTGGTGAAGATCAAAGCTCACAGTCTTCAGTATAGATTGCATCTCATGTAAAGAAAACAAAAACCCTCACAGCTGGACCGATACATAACATCATGATAAATTAGAAAAAATCAAAGTTGTCATTTTTCTTGGATTTACAATCAATACTCATGGACACAGTCATCAAGAAATCAAATGGATGGCGGATTGGGTGGA
>NW_006408561.1:22342494-22358549 GCF_000296735.1 Chrysochloris asiatica | reverse complement strand
TTTTAGCTTTTAGTAAATTTTAGACTTTAGTCCCTTGCTGGAAATGTCATTAAAAACAAAAAATTTCCCCTGTCTTGGGCTCCCCTTTTACTCTTTTGGTTAAATCTTTTGATGCACATAAATTCCTGAATTTTAGGAAGTTCCAGTCATCTCCAAAGTTATGTGTTTTTAGTTATGTTTGCTAGTGTACTTATACTATATATTGGAGCCCCTAAGTTTGTCCCTATATTTTAAATTGATGATCTTTATAGTTTTGAGTTTTACATTGATGTCTTTAACCCACATTGAGTATACGGGTCTTGTTTCATTCTTCTGCAAATGGATTTCCAGTTTTGCCAACACATTTGTTGAAAAGACCATCTCTTCCCCATTTAATATGTTTTGGTCCTTTGTCAAAGATCAGCTAACTGTATGTGGATGAATTTACTTCTGTCTTCTCAATTCTGTTCCATTCATCTATGCATCTTTCATTGTACCAGTGCCAGACTGTTTTGACTGCTCTGACTGTGTAGCACATTTTGAGATGGGGTAGTAAGAGGCCTCCAAATATGCTTTTCTTCTTACACAATGCTTTGCCCATCTGAGATCTTTTTCCTCTCCATATAAATTAGTGATCAGTTTTCCCATTTCTTTAAAGAATGATCTTGGAATCTGGATAGCGATTGCATTACATCTATGGATTAGTTTGACATTTTACAATGTTTAGTCTTCCAATCCATATTCTTTCACTTTTGCATATGTTTTTTGGTTTCATATAGTAGTGTTTTGTGGTTTTCTTTGTATAGGTCTTTTGTGTCTCTGGTTAAATTTTTTTCCTAAATAGTTTATCTTTTGGGTGGCTGTTGTAAATGGTATCATTTTACTAATTTCCTTTTCAGAGCTTTCTTTATTAGTTCTGTAAAGGAATTCAACTGATTTTTTTTTCGCAACTGATTTTTGTATATTGGTCTTGAACCCTGACAGTTTGCTGAATCTTTCAATGAGTTACAATAATTTTCTTACTGAGTCTTTGCAATTTTCTTTGTATAATATCATATCATCTGCAAATAGACAGAGTTTATACTTCTTTGCCAATTTGGATGGCTTTAATTTCCCTTTCTTGCTATATAGCTCTGGCTAAGACTGCCAATACAATATTGAATAGAAATGGTAATATAGGGCATTCTTGTCTGGTTCCTGTTCACAGAGGGGAATGCTTTCAATTTCTCTCCATTGAATGTAATGTTGGCTGTTGGTTTTGTATATATGTTCTTAATTATATTGAGGAACTTCTCTTCAATTCCTGTTTTGTTTAGTGTTTTTATCAAGGATGTGTACTGGATTTTGTCAAAAGTTTTTTCTGCATCAATTGATATGATAATGTGGTTCATTTCCTTTTTAAATTCATATGATATATTACACTGGTTGTTTTTCTATTATTCAGCTGTCTTTGCATACCTTGTATTAATCCCATTTGGTCATGATGTATCAGTTTTTGATATATTGTTGAATTCTATTGGCTATAATTTTATTGAGAATTTTTACATCTATGTTCTTGAGGGATATTGGTCTATAATATTTTGTTTCAGTTATGTCTTTGTGTGGTTTTAGTATCAGGGTTATGTTTGCTTCACAAAATGTATTTGGGAGTTTTCCATCTTTTCTATGTTCTGGAATAATTTGAGTAAAATTGGTGTCAGCTCTTCTCTGAATGTTTGGTAGAATTCACCAGTATAGCCATTTGGGCCCAGACTTTTTTATGTTTAGAGTTAATTACCTCATCAATTTCTTCTTTTATTACAGGTCTGTTCAAGCTTTCTACTTCATTCTGCTTTCTAAAAATGTATCAATTTCTTCTATATTTTCAAATGTATATTAGTGTAGAGCTCTTCATAGTATTCTATTAGTACCTTTTTTATTTTCATTGGTTCTGTTGTGATGTTACCCATATAATATCTTATGCTTGTTATTTGCATCTTGCTCTTTTATTTTGTTAGATTTGCCAATGTCTTACCAATTTTCTTAATACTTTCAAAGAATGTCTTTGTCGTGTTGATTCCATTGATTTTCTAATTCATTTATTTCTACTCTAATCCATATTATTTATTTTCTTCTTTTGGCAGTACAATTATTTTGCTGATCTTTTTCTAATTGTTGGAGATGTTGGATTAAGGTGTTGATTTGGTTCTTTCTCCTTCTAGGATGTGTTCATTTATTGCTATTAATTACCCTCTAAGCACCATAGATGAATTAATACATTTGAGTTATGGTGTTGGAGAAGATTATTAAAAGCACCATGGACTGCCAAAAGAACAAACAAATGTGTATTGGAAGAGGTACATCCAGAATGCCTTTTAGAAGCTAGGATGACCAGAATTTGTCTCTCAGACTTTGGACATGTTATCAGTGGGGACCGGTCACTGGAGAAGGATATGGTAAAGTGGAGTGTCAGCAAAGAAAAGGGAGACATCCAATGAGATGGATTGGCACAGCGGTGGCAGGAAGAGGCTCAAACAGAGTAATGATTTTGAGGTTGGCACTGGACAGTGCAAGGTTTCCTTCTGTTTCACATGAGACCGTTAAGAGTCAGAATTGACTCAATGTCACCAATGATATATTTATTTTTCTTTGGGTGCTACTATATCTGGATTAGGAGTCCTGGTATGGTGCTGTCGGCTAATGTGCTGCACTGCAAAGTCGGTTTGAATACCAAGGTCAGCAGTACTGACTATGGCACTTCACAACAACACAACATATCTGTATTGAATTCTAGGTGGTATAGCCATGTGTACCAATCTCCAGTTGTTGTCTGTTATTGTTAGTTTTCAGTTCAAAAGACTACCTTTAGTATCTTTTGTAAAGTTGATCTGTTTTCTACAAATTCCTTTAATTTCTGTTTAACTGGAAATGTTCTAGTTTTGATGTCATATTTGAGGGACAGTTTTGCTGGGCAGATAATTCTTGGTTGTCAAATTTTTTCTTCCAGAGTTTTGTATATGTCTTCCTATTGTCTTCTTGCTTGCCTAATTTCTGCTGAGAAAACAAAGGTTAATCTTACTGCTTCTCTTTGAAGGTAATTTTTTTCCATTTTTCCTGAGCTGCTTTCGGGATTCTTTCCTTGTATTTGGAATGTTTGATCATTTATCTTAGTGATTTTATTTTGGAGTCTATCCTGTTAGGGGTTCATTCAGCTTCTTGAATGCCTATCCTCTAGTCTTTCATGATGCTATCTTTTCTGTGCTTTTCTTTGTCCTTTCCTGTTCTGGAATTTTAATTACCTGTAAATTATTTCCCTTCATGTTGGTCTGTATGAATCTCAGACTTTCTTCAGATCTTTTCATTCTTTATTTGTATTATTCTTCTAGCTTACTAGTATTGAGAGGTTTGACTTCAAGCTCACTAATTCTGGCTTCCACTTATTGATATCTACTTCTTTGCTTTTTCAATGTACTTGCTAATTTCTGAAATCTCAGTATTAATCTCCTGGATTTCTATTTGTAGGCTTTGTATTATCTCCAAGCCTTTTGATATTCATTTGATTGTTCCTGTAGTGTTTTTCTGAATTGTTGAACTTTTTGTCAATTTGGAGGTACCTAAATATCATACTCTTGAATTCTTTTCAAGTTAGTTCCAATGTCTTTTTTCCTCAAAACTATTTTCAAGGTCACTTGGTTGAGCCATTCTGTCTTTTTTCTTTGTGGGATCAGAAATTGTCTCCTGATTTTGAAACATTGCAATATTTGTATTAGGGTGATGATCATAAGTTGGTATATTCTTAGGCACTCACAAATTGCTTCCTGGTCGGTATGATAAGGAGATAATCTTGTGTACCATTCTCTGTTGGTTGTTTATACCATTCAGTTCAGGATAGATTTATATGATGTCAGTTGTTTTCACTGATCCAGTGTATAGCACCTGATATTGGCTCTTGCCTAATGTATGGGGCCTAGAGGGTACGGTTGTGGTTAGGTTGTATGGCTATAGTTACTGTCTACTTAATCTAAGTAAGCATCTTTTTTTCTGCAATACCAATATGTTTTTTTATTTCAGAAGCTGTTTACAAAAGTTCAAATTGGTTGTGCCTGTCTGGTCAGTAGGAGCAGGTCACCAGTCTCTCCTGTTTTTGTAATGTCTACACAAATCTTTCTCCTAGTAAGCATTCAGTCCACTTCTGTATCCTTTCATCTAAAACTTAGGACTATCATTTGCATCTGGTTCATTTTGTCTTCCATATTTTTGTAGCTAGTGGGTCTGTACAACTTTTCCATCTAGTCTGTCATCTTGCTTATTCCTAAATTCATGTTCTTTAACAAGTCTTGTCTCAGATCTGACCTTCACACTCAAGATTAATATTTTATCTGGTCTTCATTAATGATAATGATTGATATGTACTATATTGTTTGTCAGCTGCTGTTGTCTCCAGTGGAACAGAGTAATAGTACATTATTTGAAACTATGCTTTGATGGTTAATGGTTCTTGATACTTTTGAGTAATATAGGCAATGTTTAGATCATTTCAGATGCTAAAATCACCTAATAAACTAAAATTGTGGTATAATGACAAACACCAAAATATATTCACTTTACTTAATTGTTCAATTTACTTTAAAAATAATTATTCTACATTTTTGCACATATAGACCAAATGAACATACATGAAATAATTGGAGTATTTCTATTTGGGAGCTTAAAAAAAATAACAGAACAAATCAAAGAGAAATGTGATAAATTTGAATGAGATCATTAAGTATTATTTTGTTTAAGAGTCAAACCAAGCACATAAAAATGACATGAATATTCATGATCAGTTAAGATTTAAAAGGAGCGAGTGGTTGTTGTTGCTAAATGCTGTTGAGTTGGTTCCAACTCATAGTGACCCTATGTAGAGTTTACAAGGCTTTAAATCTTCAGTGGAGGTAAAAAGTTTCATTTTCTTCCTGAGGAGCAGAGGGTAGGTTCAAATCATGAACCTTGCGATTTGCAGTATAATACTTATCAGAAGGAGCCACCATGATCCCAAAAGGAGAGAGAGCTAGTATTAATGCTTCAAAAGATGCATTTGTTCTGTAACATTTAGTATTTTTCAGGGTTGTCTTTTGTTGCTGTTTTTAAGTGCCACCAAGTTGGTTCTGACTGATAGCAACCCTGTAGAGAGTTTCTAAGAAGTAACTGTTGAGTTTGACCTTGTGGCTCAAAATAATCTTGCAATCCAATGCTTTTCTTAAACTGCCACACTAGGACTTTACATGAGCCCTAAAGTAAAACATAAAACATAAAAGCAAATGTTTCTCAAAACTTGCACTTGAGAGATGACTCAAAGAAGATATATAAATTTCTTAGAATGTCCTCAGCATTTCTCAAGCTGTAAGAGCTGAAGAAAAAAGTCAAGCCTTGAATTTCAATATTGAAGCATTCTATGGGTAAAATAAAGAATGATGCAGAAAGCATCAAAAGAAGATAGAAGGGATATATAGAGTCACTGTACCAAAAATAAATGGTTGATGTTCAATCGTTTTAAGAAGTACCATAGCAGACCCAATGGTTCTGAAGGAAGAAGTCCAATGTACACTGAAGGCATTGGCAAAGTTCAAGCCTCCTGGAACTGATGGTACTTGGAATCAGGAATATCATGGCTGATGTCAGATAGATCTTGGTTGAAAACAGAGGTTTCCAGAAAAATGTTTACCTGTGCTTTATTGACTATACAAAGGCTTTCAATTGTGTGGATCGTGACAAGCTATGGACAACTTTGTGGAGAATGAGCATTCTGGAGCACTTAATTGTGCTCATGAGGAACCTATACAAAGACAAATAGGCAGTCACTTCAGCAGAACAAAAGAACACCAAATGGTTTAAAATTAGGGAAGGTATTTTCCAGGGTTATATTTTTTCACCATACTTATTCAATCTGTATGCTGAGCAAATAATTCGACAAGTTGGATTCTATGAAGAAGAATGTGGCATCAGGATTGGAGAAATACTCATTAACAACTTGTGATATGCAAGTGATACAACTTTGCTTGTTGAAAATAAAGAAGACTTAAAATACTTACTGATGAAGATCAAAGAACACACCTTCAGTATGGCTTTGCACCTTAATGTAAAGAAAATAAAAATCCTCACCACTGGATCAATAAACAACATCAAGTTAATGGAGAAAAGATTGAAGTTGTCAAACACTTCATTTTACTTGGGTCAAGTATCAACACTCATGGAAGTAACAGTCAAGAAATCAAAGAATGTATTACTTTAGACAAATCTTCATAAGACCTCTGTAGAGTGTTCAAGAGCAAAGATGTCAGATTGAGGACTAAGGTGCACCTGACCCAAGTCATGGTATTTTCAACAGCCTCATATGCATGTGAAAGTTGGACAATGAATAAGAAAGATAATAGAAGAATTGGTGCATTTGAGTTATGGTGTTGGAAGAAAATATTAAAAGTACCATGGACTGCCAGGACAACAAAGAAATCTGTGTGGGAAGAAGTACAGCCAGAATACTTCCTAGAAGCCAGGATAGCCAGACTTGGTTTCTTATAATTCAGACATATTCAGGGAGGGCCTGTCCCTAGAGAAGAATATCATGGTTGGTAAAGTGGAGGGTCAGCAAAAAGAAGAAGACCCCAAGTAAGACAAATTGACACAGGGGCATCAACACTGGACTTAAGTGTAGCAACAATTGTGAGATCAGTGCAGGATTGTGCAGTGTTTCCTTCTGTTGTGTATAAGCTAGCTATGAGTCGGTACCACCTGGACAGCACCTAAAAACCATAAAGTAAAGCACAGAATGTAAACGAAAAATGTTCTCAAAACTTGAACATGATAGAAATTTCAAAGATGATAATTAATTTTAGTTTGAAGTATATGTCTAGCCCAAATTACGCTTTCAAATGTATGGTGTTGGTGGTGTGACATGTATTCAGTTCCAACTCATAGTGACCCTGCATAGGGTTTCTGAGGCTGTAAATCTTTATGAGAGCAGAAAGCCTTTATCTTTATCCCATGGAACCACTGGTAATTTTGAACTGCTAACCTTAAGATTAGCAGCCAAACTCTTTATCACTAGGGTACCAGAGCTCCTTATGTATAGTGCGTTTTATTTGTATTTAAGTAAGATCATTTTAAGGAGCTCTGGTAGCATAGTGGTTATGAGTCAGGCTGCCAACATCAAGGTCAGCAGTTTGAAACTATCAGTGGCTCCGCAGGAGAAAATATGGAGCGTTCTGCTCCGGTAAAGATTTACAGCCTCGGAAACCCTGGGCAGGGTTGCTATGAGTCGGAACCGACTCCACGGTACTTAACAACAACAACAACAAAGCTCATTTTACAGTTTCTTTTAAAGTTTCTAACCCACCACAGAGAATCAGTTTCTAAGTAATAAAAGTTAAAATAATAATAAATATAATGTAAATTATTTTACCTATGCTCCAACTTTAAATAGAGGACTCCTAGTATGGCACTGTGGGTTAATGCACTGAACTGCAATGTCGGTTTGAACTGGAAGGTTAGTGGTTCAAGCTCACTAGCTGCTTCTTGGAAACCCTATACAGAGTCGTTATGAGTCAGAACTGACTCAAAGTACTTAACAACAGCAATTCCATATACTTATTTTCACAGGCTATTGTGTCCATATTTAATGTTTACCAGTTGTCATTGTGTCACTTATAATTCATGGAAACCCCATTTGTGTTAGAGTAAGGTTTGTTGTGGTTGATTTTTCATAAATAGACCGCCAGACCTTTCTTCAAGGTATATCTGGGGGAACTCAAACCTGCAACTTATCTGTTAGCAGCCAAGTATATAAACCATTTGTACTGCCTTAGTGTTTTGTTAAGTGCCACTGAGTCAGTCCTGACCCATAGTAACCCTGTATAGGGTTTCCAAGGAATAGAGTGCTTCCAAGGAATAGCTGGTAGATTTGAACTGCCAACCTTGCAGTTTAAACCCGTTTAACAGTCCAGTGTTTATCTTACAGCACCACACCAGGACTTTGCTAAGAGAAAGTAAAAGCTATTTGTGTTTATAAATAAGGTCTATTGTATTTTTTACATATAAAAAAGGAAAATACTCCAATCAGCTCATAACTCTAAAAATCTCAACATGTAAAATTTTGTAGACAAATTTTGCAAAGCAAACCCTCCCTCCTAAAGTGGTAAAAATCTATCTGACTGAAGATGTCATTGTGTTCCGATATGGGATTTATGTATAAAGAAATTCAAATATTTATATTTAAAATGAGGACAGCAATGTCAAACACTAAATATTTAAAGGGAGAAATTTAAGTTTGCAAGGAATTGTGATTTTTTTTTTTTAATATGAGGCTCATGTAAAGGATAATATATATATATACACCTTTTTGTAAGGGAGAACAGAATTATCACAGACGAATACTATGCTCCTGGTCTATTAGAATGTTCTATACTTGTCTAGAAACTCATAAACTGCTTCTTTTCTCATGCATCCTGACTCAAACTTAGTATATTTTCAAACTCACCACTGTAGATATCAAGCTATTGTTTGTCCTGGTGGTCTTGAACTAAAGGTGAAGTTAATCTCTGACCTGCAGCTTTTCTGTATAAATGGCCTGTTTAACTTTTGTTTGTTATTTCTTTATCATAGAGCATTTTGGATTCCATAGAGATGGGAATTGTGACCCGTCTTATCTATATATTCCAGAAGGAAGATATAGTTACTGTATACAATTTTAAAATATTGAAAAAGTATATAATTCAATAAAAAGTGATTTTCAGTCTTATTTCTTATAGGTGACCATGTTGCACAGCAGAAAATCAATTTTGAATAATTTCAGTTACATTGAAAAAGTCTTTTAGGAACTGTCCAACGATGGTTCAAATTTAACCGGACCCTAGGGGCACCACCATACTGCTTGCTCCTAAGATGCATACAAAAATCTCATTCTCTTGAAAGAGAGTACACAACATGCCTTAAAACGTCTACTATTAATTTAATTTTTTTAGCCTAAGAATTCATTTCTTTTCATATTTTATAAGCATACTACCCCCATTTCACCCAAGTGCTCAAATTTGCCACTAGGTCTATGAATAGATTCTATTTCTGTTTTGTTGGATCAATATATACAAATAGAAACCACAACATTAGTACTATTATGTTGAGTTTAAGTGACTAACATTTAGTCAACCCCATTCATCTGACAATTTGTTGTACCGTGGTGGCTTATATGTTGCTATGATACTAGAAGCTATGCTACCAGGGTTTCAAATACCAGCAGAGTCACCATGGTGGACAAGTTTCATTGGGGCTTTCAGACTAAGAACAAACTAGGAAGAAGGAACAGGCAGTCCACTTCTGAGGAATTAGCTATGAAAAGTTTATGACTATTGTTAACGTTAATTAAGGAAGATGAGCACCTCCCATTACAAGGCACTCAAAATAGGATTGGAAAATGCTGCCTCCTCACAAAAGAGTAGACCTTAATGATGTGAATGGAACAAAGATTATGGGAACCTCATTTGCTGATGAGGCATGTTGCAAAATAAGAACAGCTGCAATCACCCATAAATAAAGAAATCCTGGTAATATAATGGGTTACGAGTTAGGCTGCTAACTGCAAGGAAGGTCAGCAGTTCAAATCTACCAGCCACTCCATGGGAGAAAGGTGAGGCTTTCTGGCCTGTAAATATCTACAGCTTCAGAAAGCCTATACTGGGTCACTATGAATCAGAACTGACCACATGACACACAACCACAATTCATTAATAATTGGAGCATGGAGTGTACGAAGTGCAAATCTAGGAAAACTGGAAGTTGCTTAAAGATCAAAATATTAATCATTGTTGCTAAGTGCTTTTAAGCCAGTTCTGATGCAAAGAGACACTGTATAGGATTTCCAAGGAGTGACTGGTAGGTTTGAACTACCACACTTGTGGTTAGCAGTCCAGTGCTTACCCTATGGCATCAAACCAGAACTCCTACACATTAGTGAGCTGAAATGAACAGGTAATGGCCATTTTGAATCAACTATAGTTTACTATTCTGGGAATGAAAAATCCAAGTGGACTTATGTTGTATTCCTTGTCACAAAGACTATTTAAGATCTATCCTGAAGTAAAATGTAAATGTTGGACAATGAATAAGGAAAGCCAGAGAAGAATCGATGCATTTGAACTATGGTACTGACAAAGAATATTGAAAATATTATGCACTGCCCAAAGATTGAATAAGTCTGTGCATATGCTGGAGGTTTCAGTCAAGCACTTGAGAAAAACTTTCATTTTTCTAAAAATACACTTTTATTGGGGGGGGGGGGGAAGCCCTGTCTATATCTATACCAACCTATTAAAGGGAATGTACTATCGTGAATATTTTATAACCAATATAAATAATTGATACATCAGATATTTGTTAGAAAATGCTAACACAAATTGACTTAGAATGTTGCAACCATGACGTGCATGGATCTTTATGAGTCAGAATCAACTCACCACATTTATTACAGTTGGTTAATCAAATAAAGGATTAAATAATATCCATAGTTCTTTATTGTATTCTTATATTCAAGCAGACACCTAGAAATTAATGTCCCTAGAATACATTGGTTTAATTCCCTAAAGTCCTAAAGCATGCTTCAGTTATTTTTTTCCTAAGTGTTATGCTCCTAATTGCAAGCAAAGTTTAAAGATCTACCACTTCAAGCGCTTTTCTTTATCATCTGTAGATTACACATAAAATTGCCCAGAAAAAATGATAGATGCATAGTAATCACTTGATAATGATGTGGGAGTTAATGTTAAGTGTTGCCATGATGCTAGAAGCTGTGCCCAGGATTTCAAATACTAGCAGAGTCACCATGGTGGACAAGTTTCAGATGAGCTCCCAGACTAAGAACAAACTCGGAAGAAGGAACAGGCAGTCCACTTCTGAGGGATTAGTCACAAAAAACACTGAATTGTTCTGACTCATAGGGACCCTATATACATGGTTTTCAAGGAGTGGCTGATGGGTTTGAACTGAATAACTTTATGATTAGCAGTCCAGTGCTTACCCCCCATTGACACAGCAGGGCTCCAAATGTTCCCTGGTAATTCTGATGCTGTTGCTACATGTTATCGAGTTAGTTTTGACTTATAGGGTTTCCAGGGAAAATCTGGTGGATTTGAACCACTGACCTTGGTTAGCAGTCCAGTGTTTATCCTATTCTTAATAATATTAAGAATAAATTGTCCTTGCATCATATTTTTGACTAATGCCTAATTCCAGGTAAACTAAATGTTCCAGATTTTATAGGAATTCTTTACAGGTGAGTAGTCCATAACTACATGTACTACAACTAATTATTTATTTTCAAATGTACAATTCTCCTTGATTCTTTAAAACAAACAAACAAACGTTTATTCTGTTTTCTTTGGCACAGTATGTCAGCTTCATGGAATAATTTTGAATCTCAGTCCTGAATTACTGAATTTACTACATTTTGCAGTGTCCTGAAAATTTAATACATAGTCTTCCTGTCCTTTCATCCTAACATTGCTGACAATGGTGAGTTGCACAGGGCTGAGGACAGAGCATATGGTACTCAATGGAGACTTCTTCAAGGGCAAAGATTTGCTCTTTGAAGGGAATGACAGCATAGTGAATTAATTCTATTCATTCGTAGAGCAAATGTGCCCACTCAGCATAATTTCTTAATTATGATAAAGAGAAAAAAGTAAAAGACATTATTTCAGACCAAAGTAATGTCCTATAGAATAAGGATACTGTGTAATCTACTTTATATCTGTGAGCAATTTGGACTTCTGATATTAATCATATATAATTCTTTGAACACCTCACCAACATTATTTAAAGTAATAATTAACACTAAATAGCAAGAGAGGATCACCAACTCAGAGGTCATGGAATGAAGCCAGAGTATTGACATTGGATTGACTAACTCTATTTGCTTCAACAAACTCCACAAGGTTGAAGTGTGCAAAAAATGGACATTCGGATATAACTGTGTGATAACATGACTTGCAACGAATGTGCAGAAGAAACATTTAAAATATAGGCAGTTTGGAATATAGCTAGTATAATTGAAAAACTGAATATTGAGCTAAATGATGAAACTGTTAGAGGAGAAATAGAAAGGCCACCTAGAAATGTGTCTGTGACTAGTGATTACAGCTATAAACCAATAAGTAGCTTCAGTGCATTAGAAAAGGAAACACAGCCCTCTTCATTATCATTATAGAAACTGCCTTTGCTCTTATCTTCTTAAGTAAAGGAAGAGATTTCTAAAATACAGAATTAACATTTGTACTTACAACATATGCAAAATATTAAATTATCTGTGTACTAAAACACAAAGAATGAAATGTAACTGCATGATTTCTGTGTCTGTATCTAGAATATAACATGGAAAAATGTAATGAAAAAACAATAGATTTTTAAGCCTTCTCATATGTACATACTAATACAGAGACGAGATTGTGCAATATATCAAATTATTTTTCATGTTTCATGTATTTTTAATTATGAAAGTCAAATAGGAATTATTCTAATAGAAAACAATCACTCTATATTGACATGGAAAATTTGGTGGTGCAGTGGTTAAAGCTGCTGACTACCAATCCGTGGTTCAAACCTGCCCGCAGCTCTCTCTGTGAGAAAGATGTGGCAGTCTGCTTCTCTAAAGATTTACAACTTTTGAAACCACACAGGGTAGTTCCAGATCGTCCTGTAGGGTTGCCATGAGTCAGATCTACTCTTTGTTTTTTTTTGTGTGTGTGGTAAAGAAACCCTGGTTGCATAATGGTTAACACTCTACTGTCAACTGAAAGGTTGGAGGTTGGAATTCACCAGTCACTCGATGGAAAAAAAATGAGGCAGTCTGCTTCCTTAGAGATTTAAAATCTTGGAAGTCCTACAGGGTGATTCTACTATGTCTTATAGGGTCACTATGAGGACTTAAAAGATCTGAACAGAAAATTTCAAAGGGAAACTCGAGAAGACAAAGTCAAATATAATGAAAGGAGCAACTGCCTGGAGTTAGAAAACCAAAGGGAGGAACACACACAGCATTTCTAAAGTTGAAAGAATTGAAGAAAAAATTCAAACCTTTACTTCAATATTGAAGGGTCCTGGTGTGCTGCAGATTAATGCTCTGGACTGCAAGGTCAGTTTGAGCTGCAAGATCTGCAGTTCAAACTCACCAGCTGTTCCCAGGAAACTTTATATGGAGTCACTGTAAGTTGGAACCAGCTCATGGGCACATAACAACAACAATATGAACAAAATATTGAATGATGGTGAAAGCATCAGAAGTAGATGGAGTGAATACCCAGAGTTACTGTACCAAAAAGAAATTGCTGCTGTTCAGCCATTTCAAGAGGTAACATATGAACAAGAGCAATGATACTGAAAGCAGAAGTCCAAAGTCCACTGAAGGCATTTGCAAAGAGCAAGGCTCCATGAATTGATGGAATATAAATTGAAATCTTTCAACAAACTGACACAACACTGGAGACACTATGCCAAGAAATTTGGGAGACAGCTACCTGGCCAATCTATCGGAACAGATCCTGATTTGTGCCCATTCCAAAGAGAGGTGACTCAAGGGAATGTGGAAATCAACAGACAATACCATTAATATCACATGTAAGTAAAAAATTGCTAAAGAAAATTAAAAATGGATGTAAGAGTACATGGACAGAGAACTGTTAGAGATTCAAGCTGGATGCAGATGAGAAAGTGGAACCAGGAATATCATTGCTGACATAAGATGTATCTTGGCTAAAAGCAGAGAATACCAGAAAGATGTTTACCTGTGCTTTATTGACTATGCAAGGGTGTTTGATTGTGTGAATCATAACAAGCTATGGACAACATTTCAGAGAATGAGTATTCCAGAACACTTAATTGTACTCATGAAGAACTGTACATAGACCAAGAGGCAGTTGTTCAAACAGAACAAGAGAGCACTGCATGGTTTTTAATTAGGAAAAGTCTGTACCAGAATTGTATTCTTTCACCATATTTATTATCTGTATGCAGAGCAAGAAATCTGAGGTGATTACTTACTAACTTTGCAATATGTTAACAGGATTGGAGGAAGACTCATAACAACCTGGGGTATGAAGACCATATAATATTCCTTGCTGAAAACAAAGAGAACTTAAAATATTTACTGATGAACATCAAAGACCACAGTCTTCGGTATGGCTTGCATATCAATGTAAAGAAAACAAAAATACTCACTACTTGATCAATAAGTAACATCCATAGCAATGGAGAAAAGACTGAAGTTGTCAAAGACTTCATTTTGCTTGGATCAACCATCAAAACTTAAAGGAGCAGCAGTCAAGAAATCAAATGATGTATTGCACTGGGCATATCTGCTGCACAAGACCTCTTTAAAGTGTTCAAGAGCAAAGATGTCAATTTGAGGACTAAGGTACACCTGACTCATGCCTTTGTATTTTCAATAGTCTCATATGCATGTGAAAGTTGGACACTGATTTAGGAAGACCGTAGAAGAATCGATGCATTTGAGTTGTGATGTTGGAAAAGAATATTGAAAGTATCATAGGCTGATACTTTCAATATTTCAAACTAATGTGTGTTGGAAGAAGTACAGTCAGGATGACCAAATTTTGTCTCTCATACATCAGATCTACTATCAGCAGGGACCAATTCTTGGAGAAGTACATTATGACTTGTAAAGTGGAGGGTCAGCAAAAAATAGGAAGACCCCAATGAAATGGATCGGCACAATACCAACAGCAATGGTCTGAAGTTTAGCAACCATTTTGAAGTGGCACAAGACCTGGCAGAGTTATATTCTATTGTACATAAGGTCACTCTGAGTTGGTACTGACTCCATGGCATCTAACAACAGTAACAACAATAGCAACATGAGTCAGAACTGGCAACAGCTTTGGTGTTTTGGGTTTGTATGGGAGGGTCAGATGTAGCATGGAAAGAATTTACCAGGTGGTATAGTGCTATGAGAGCCACTTGTCAGAGAAGAAGATGCTGGGTTTAGGAAGACTAGAAGAAATTCCTGCAACACTCCACACTAGGAGACCTGGTGTGGTGCTGTAGGATAAGCACTCAACTTCAAGGTTGGTTTGAACAGCAAGGTTGACAGTTCAAACTCATCAGCCTTCCTTGGAACCCCTATACAGAGTCACTATAAGTTGTAACTAACTCAACAGCACTTAACAACAACCCTACACTAGTTATTCCACTTTGGGCAGTCAAAACTCTGACACTTATTTTAGTGAAGATAATAAACTGAGGATAATAATATTATTATCCTTAGAAACAAGAACATGCAGGATACCAGCCAATTAACCTTATGCACAGCCTGACATGCTTTCATGTTACTATGGTATCATGCTGCACTGGAATATCTAGATGAAGACAGTCATAACAATCAATTTCTAAAATAAATTATGTCAATGAAAAACCCTATGGATCACCATAGTCTAATGGGATGGTGCAAGACCATTTCATTCCTTTGTGCATGAGTTTGTCACTGTTGTTGTTGTTGTTGTTAAGTGTCATCAATTCAGTTCTGACTTGTAATGACCGTGTATAGAATTCCCAAGGAGCGTCTGGTGAGCCTGAACCACCGACCTGTGGTTCAAATTGACCTTGCTGTCTAGTGTGTTAACCCGCAGTGCCTCACCAGGACTCCGAGGTTATCACTAATTGAGAGCAAATTAGTGAACCCAAATGGCCATTTTGAATTGGGCAATCATTTGGTTTATTTTGCCAGGAATAACAAATTGAGGAGAAATGGTGACACATTCATTGTCAAAAAGAACATGTCAAGATCTATCTTTAACTACAGTGCTGTCTGTGCTAACATAATCTTTATAATCCTACAAAGAAGACCACTATTATTCAACTTGAGACACTAAAGACAATGATGATGAAATTGAAGAATCAGTATGAAATTGATCAAATATGCAATCAAGATGCATTGATAATTACTGGTGATTTTAATGTAAAAGTTGAAAACAAAAATAAGGATCAGTAGTTGGAAAATATGGCTTTGGTGACAGGAAAAATGCTAGAAACTCATGATAAAAAATTTTTAAGACCAATCA
>NW_006408561.1:22336127-22341507 GCF_000296735.1 Chrysochloris asiatica | reverse complement strand
CATACACAGAGTAGACAGGGATGTGCACTAAGGACACTGGTTACCCAAAATGCGAGGGCTACAAAGGCAAGAAGTGACTGGCTTACAAGCTTCCAAGAGGGATCCTAAATCCAGAGGGTGCAGAGGAAGGTAGAATCTCCACTGAGTAGTATCGAATCTGTCTAGACAGGGCTAATGAAAGGAGATGTGGATAGGTCTCTTGTGATACAAAGGGAATAATTGTTATCAGGACTGATTGTGAGGGTTGGAAATGTAAAGGAGACATTTTGTAATAAAGGAGGGGAGTGATTGACTTTGCAGTCTAGGAGTGGCGGTCCCTGGGACCATCAAGGGAGAAGAGCAGAGAGCGGGACCCTACCCAGAGAAGCAGTGATGCCAGAGATGGAGGCAGAGACGTTGATGTGGAGAGATGGAGCAGCTGGGGATTTTAGAACTAAAGAGGGAGAGGGGCTGTGTGCTGATGACCGGGGGCAGGCTTGCAGGGTATATCCTTTGGTTGGTTGATGATGCATGGAGGGGATTGTAACCATGGCAATGAAACAATATATGATAGGATGAATGTAAAGCTAATGTTCTCCCATGTAAGCTATCACATAATTCACAATAAAATATTCAAAATAAATAAATAAAAGCAAAAAAAAAAAAAAGATAGGAAAAAATAAAAAGGATGTCAGAAGATACTTTGAAACTTTCTCATGATCTTAGAGAAGACAAAGCAACTAGAAGAAACGATGAAGTAAAAAAGTTTGACAGAAAAAAAAAAAAAAGCTTGACAGAAAAATTTTCAGGGCAGTTCAAGAAGAAAAAGTAAAGTATTAAAATGAAATGTACAAAGATCTGGAGTTAACTTCTCAAGCTGAGAGAATTGAAGAAAAAATTCAAACTCCAACCTGCACTATTGAAGGATTCTACATGCAAAATATTGGATGAAGCAGGAAGCACTAAAAGATGATAGGAGTAATACTTAGAGACACTGTAACAAAAAGAACTGGTTGATGTTCAACTATTTCAATTGGTAGAATATGATCAAGAACTGATGTTATTGAAGTATGAAGTTCAAGTTACACTGAAAGCATTGGCAAAAAACAAGACTCCAGGAATTGATGGAATACAAATTGAAATCTTCCAATAAACTGCTGCAGTGTTCAAGGTGCTCCCTCTGCTAGGCCAACATATTTAGAAGATAGTTACCTACCTGGCCAACCTATTAGAACAGAGCCTTATTAGTTCCCATTCCAAAGAAAGATGTCCAATAGAATGAAAAAATCATCAAACAATATCATTAATACCACATGCAGGTAAAATGTTGTTGAAGAGAATTAAAAAAACAACAGTTGTAGCAGTACATTGACAAGGAGCTACCAAAAATTCATGCCAGATTTAGAGGACATGGAACAAGGGATATAATTGCTGACATCAGATGGATCTTAACTAAAAGCAGAAAATAACCAGAAATCAAAGTACTTTATTTATTATGTAAAGGCATTTGATTATTTGGATTATAATAAACTAATGGGTTCATTTTGAAGAATAGATATTTCAGAACACTTAATTGTGCTCATACGGAGCCTGTACATTGACCAAGAGGCAGTTGCTCTGCTAGAACAAGGGGATATTGGATGATTTAAAATCAGGTAAGTTGTTCACCAGGGTTGTAGCTTTTCACAATTTTTATTCAAACTGTATACGTAGCAAATAATCTGAGAAACTGGGTTATAGAAAGAACATAGCATCAGGATAAGAGCAAGATTCATTAACAACCTGAATTATGTAGAAGATACAACCTTTCTTGCTGGAAGTGAAGAGGACTTAAAATGTTTACTGATGAAGATCAAAGACTACAGTCTTCAATATAGATTGCATCTCAATGTAAAGATAACAAATCTTCATAACTGGACCAGTAAATCATATCATGATAAATGGAGAAAAGACTGAAGTTGTCTAAAACTTCATTTTGCTTAGCTTCACAATCAACACTCATGGAAGCAGCAGTCAAAAAATCAAATGACTTATTACATTAAGCAAATCTGTAAAAGACTTCTTTAAAGTGTTAAAGAGCAAAAAAAGATATCAGTATGAGACTAAAGTGTGCCTGGCCCAATCCAGGGTATTTTCAAGCACCTCATATGTATGTGAAAGTAGGGCAACAAACAAGAAGAATTGATGCTTTTGAATTATGATATTGGCAAAGAATATTGAAAGTACCATGGACTGATAGAATAACAAAGAAATCTGTGTTGGAAGAAGTATAGCCAGAATGCTCCTTAGAAGTCTTCATCTCTCATTCTTTAAACCAGTTGTCATTAGTAACCAGTTCCTGGAGAAGGACATCATGGTTGTTAAAGTGTTGTTGTTGTTGTTGTTGCTAAGTGCCACTAAATTGGTTCCAACTCATAGTGACCATGTATAGGGTTTCCAAGGAGTGGCTAGTGAGTTTGAACCACCGACCTTGCAGTTCAAACTAATCTTGAGGTTGAGTGCTAATCTTATGGTGTCACACCAGGACTCCATGGTAAAGTGTCTGTTGTTGTTGATGCCAAGTGTCATTGAGTCTGTTTCAACCCATAGCGACCCTGTAAAGAGTTTCCAAGGAGCAGCTGGTAAGCGTGAACCACCAACCTTGTGATTCAACTTAACCTTGCAGTCCAGCGCATTAACCCAAATCCCCAACAAGGTGGATTGATACAATGGCAGCAACAATGGGCTCAAACATAACAATTGTGACAAGCACATAGGACCAGGCAAAGTTTTGTTCCAACAATGAGTTGGAACCAACTCAAAGACACCTCACAACAGCAATTACAGTTACTAGCAATAATAACAAATTAGTTTATATCAAATCTTTATTTTATAGGACTTTACTTTGGTCTTAAATAATTGGACCAAATTATTTGTTCTCATAACTGGGAATATATCTATGATTGATCATGGCATTCCCATATTTGTTCCATAGGGTTTTCAAGGTTCTAGGCCTATCTTCCAAGATGTTTCTGGGAGGCTTATGAACTACCAATCTTTCAGTTAGTAGTTGAGCACTTAGCCATTTGTGTCACCCAGAACTATGAGTAACAGTTAAGTAGACAATGACATCTAACAACAATGTATGGTTGGCTCAGGGATGTAGTAAATAAGAGAGGCCCATATATATAAAACAAACCTAAGTGGTTGATTACAATTTAAGATGGTATACAACCACTTTGGAAAGTAGTTTGACAGTACTGATTATATACCTTATGATCCAGTAATTCAGCTATTAGTTCTATACTCAACAGAAATGCATAAATATGTCCACCAAAAGATGGATGTTAGAGTGTTAATATCATCACTCTTCATAACATCTTAAAACTGGAACTACACAAAAGATCATCAGCAATGGACTAGAAAAATTTAGTGCATTCACACAAAGGAGGACTATTAAAAATAGGAAAGAAAGTCATCTATATTATTACATATAATAAGAGGTAATAATATAAAAGACTTTCACAAACATAATGTTAAGCAAAGGAAGACAACCACAGAGAATATATATAGCTTATTCTTATATGATTATATTGTGGTGCTGTGGGCTAATGAGTCAGACTGCAAAGTCATTTGAACAGCAAGGTCGTTGGTTCAAGCTCACGAACTGCTTCTATACAGGGTTGCTATGGGTCGGAATCGACTCAACAGCATTTAACAACAACAACATGGTATCTATAGAATACATATAAAGAATAAAACAAGAGAAGCTAAGCTATACTGTTTGGAATCATAATAGTGTTTACCCTTGTGAGTGATGAAGGTGGATAGTGATGAGAGGGAGTATAAGAAGGCTTTTATGGAGTTGATAATTATATACATTTTTATATAATGTCAAGTAACAGAGCTATTGAATTTTTTAAAATTCATCATGATCTATACTTAGATATATATTTTTCTGCTTGTGTATTACAATAAAAATTTAAAAATCAGGGCTCACTGATATTCAGTACTTGGACTCAACGTGTTTCTTGAATCTTTATTCCATGGTTTCAATTCTGCATTAGCACAACAAGCAAGAGATAGTTCCCAAAAAGTGTTTCACCCAAACAAGGTTTAGTGTGTGTTTTTCAGTTCCTAAATAAATTTCAGAGAACACATTGTTTATAGACATTGTTAAAATTCATGCAATGTAAATATTGTTTTAAGTATACCCTTATGATAGAAGAAAAACAATGCTTTATTTGTTATTTGTTCCAATATATAAACTTAAAATATGTACAATTATATATTTGGAGTCTTGGTGTAGAGCTGTAGGATAAACACTGGACCACGAGGTTGCCAGTTCTAACTCATCAGCTACTCCTCGGAAACCCTATACGGCATTGCTTTGAGTAGGAACCAACTTGGTTTCCCAGGTGTGGCTGGTGAGAAACTGCCAAGCTTTAGGTTCAAACCAACTTTGCAGCCCAACGCATTAACCCACAGTTCCATACCACACAAAATATACCTCTTCAGCCCATTTTGGACATACTCAACATAATTTGGAATCAATTCCAAGGCAGTGAATTTTTTTGTTAAGCAAATATATTGCTGTGGTGAATCCAGCTGCAGTCACATGGTATTTATAACTATAGTAAGATAAATATGTAAAGGAATTATTACTTTTTTTTTTTTGAGGAGTTGCTATGAGTCAGAATCAATTTGATGGCACACAGAAATAGCAAGATGTTAGTATCAAACATCACGTAAGTGGTCGAAAAGACTGTTGAATCTACCCAGATCCTTTTGCCCACCTGAGATCACCTGCAGTTGTAGCTGAAAAGGTTTCCACTTCCCTGTCAGTGATCCACCTCAGTGGCCTGCATTTCACTTTTTCTCCACCTGAGGCATTCACCTGTTGAACCAAGCACAGACTAACTCAAGGGCATTGGTTGGTTGTTTGGTTATGTGCCACAGAGTTGGTTCCAACTCACAGTGACCCTGAAGAGGTATCCGAGGCTGTAAATCTTTATGGGAGCAGAAAGTCTCATCTTTATCCTAAGTAGTAGCTGATACATTCAAACTACTGACCTTGCAGTTAGCAGCCTGACTCATAATCTTTTATACTGCCAGAAGGAGTTGAAACACAGGGCTCAACTCAACTATAGAGGTTAGGTGTTAGTGATAAATGTTCCAGGCTTCCAAACCTTCACTGATGTCACTCTGTATTTCTCACAGTCTTGCAAGGACCCAGAAGGACTGAGACCCAGTTGATGTCTATAGGAGTAACTTACTCATGAACATACACTTTTTTTGATCATTTCCTTACCTTGTCTCATTTCACTCTCCGTAAGTGCTTCTAATCAGAAGAGATACTGAAACTTTCTCTCCAGCATAGAGATGCTAAAGCAAATGGAAGAAATGAGAAGGTACAAGAGCT
>NW_006408561.1:22332314-22334862 GCF_000296735.1 Chrysochloris asiatica | reverse complement strand
AGTCAAGGGATCAAATGATGTCTTGCATTAGGCAAATCTGCTACACAAGACCTTTTTAAAGTGTTGAAGAGCAAAGGTGTCAGCTTGAGGACTAAGGTGTGCCTAATCCAAGCCACGGTATTTTCAATAACCTCTTATGCATGCGAAAGTTGGCCAGTGAATAAGATGCATTTGAGTTATGGTGTTGGAGGAGAATGTTGAAAGTGCCATGGACTGCCAAAAGAACCAACAGATCCATTTTGGAAGAAGTGCAGCCAGAGTGCTCCTTGAAGGCGAAGATGACCAAACTTCATCTCTCATACTTGGGACATATTATCAGGAGGGATCAGTCTCTGGAGAAGGATATCATGTTTGGTAAGGAGGAGGGTCAGAGGAGAAGAGCAAGACCCCCAACGAGATTGAGTGGCCAAGTGGCAGCATCCATGGACTCAAGCGTGGCCCAGGATCAGGCAATGTTTCATTCTGCTGCGCATTAGGTCGCTATGAGTCAGTGCCAACTTGATGGCACCTAACAACAACAACGAAGTGCTTCCAGAGGACTTCTGGTCTGGCACTATAGGATCATCACTGGACTTCGATTCACAGGTCAGAAGTTTAAACCCACAAGCTGCTTCTTCGAAACACTATACAGAGTCGTCATGAGTCCGTACCGACTCGGCAGCACTTAACAACAACAACAACAACAGATTCTGGGAAAAGTCGTGGTAACATGTGGGTTATGCGTTGAGCTGCTAACCACGAAGTCAACAATTCAATTCTACCAGCCGCTCCTCTGGAGAAAGATGAAGCTGTCTGCTTCCATAAAGATTTACAGCCTCAGAAGCCCTATACAGGGTCTCTATGAGTTAGAACCAACTCCACAACATACTACCACATCACCAACAGTGATCCTAAGATCACTTCCTGTGCAGTAAGCACAGGAATATACATTCTTTTTAAACTTATTTAGGTTGGTATATGAAGTCACAATCTTACTTTAATATTAGTCCTTTGCATTTTTCCATTAAATTGAATTCAACTTTACATATTTGAATTCACTTTGCATATTTGAAATACTACATTGTGTATTTGTTTTAGGATTCATTCAGATGACTTAGTCCTCATTTGAAAAGTATATTTTTACGTTAACCATGTCTGCTGCTAAAAAGTGTTGTTGTTGTTAAGTACCGTCGACTCATTTCTGACTCATAGTGACTCTGTTTTAGGGTTTCCAATGCCAAAATTGCAGTTCACAGTTCAGTGCTTATCCTATAGCACCACACCAGGAGTCTAAAATGTTAGCAGTTTAGTGGAAATTGGTTATATGGGTCATTTTTGAAGCTTGCCCTGGTTCAAATTTTTTCCCTCTACATTTTAGAGAGTTATTTTTTTTTTGTATCTTAACTCAATGTGCTCAGTTTTCTTTGTGAAAAGACAATCACAAAATATTTCTAAAAACACTTGTTTTTTTAACTTTCTTTAGTTGGTATGTATGCTTTATTTTGCAAACAAGTGTGCTAATTGCCATGATACATTAATTTTCCTGAATAATGAACACATTACTTATAGTTCTATCAATTTCCTCTAAAGCCAGATTCCAAAGAGATGATATTTTGGTCTCCAAAACAGTATGCATAAATTTAACATCAGGTTTAGGGCTCCCTGGTGTTTTTCCCTTCATTGTCTACCAATCTCCTAAGTTTTGTGGAGAAGCACCACAGTTACAATAAAAGCCTTTTTCCCAGAGACGAATCCTGGACAGTCTCTAAAAGGAAGTCTATTACCCCACTTTTTCTCACCATTAAATTGCAAATTATCACATATTTTTACTGGCTATTTATGTTTATCTTCCTAGATTCTTTTGTCTTTGTCCATTTTTTTCCTCCATCATAGTCCTTTCATAGAAGAAATATACTTATCTCCTCCTACTTTCTATGCAAGTCTCCAAGGAGCTGTAGTAACGTAGTTGTTATGACTCGGGCAGCCAACCACAGGGTCAGCAGTTTGAAACTACCAGCTGTTCCACAGGAGAAGGATAATGCATTCTGTTCCTGTAAAGATTTACAGCCTCAGAAACCCTCTACAGGGTTGTTATGAGTCAGAACCAACTCTATGCCACATAACCACCAATGAAAGTCTCGGTGTTAACTGCTAGTGAGAACAGGTTGTATAAAATGAGTAAGATGCAGTTCTTATTCTCAAAGAGCCTGCACTTTTTTTTTTTTTTTTTTTTTTTGCAAGTGCCTGGAAATCTAGCCTACAATGGGATAGGCAAAAAGATAATGTTTTGGGTCCAATAAGGGAGAAATAAAAAACAAGACTAGACTGGATTCTATGGATGACTGGATTCATGGGCTTAAATAACGTGATTAATATCTGACCTCTCTCCAGAGTTTGTCATTGTCTTCTTGAGTGTTGGCTTTATTCCTTGTGTGTGTGTGTTCTTTTTTTAAGTGTTTATTGTGAATTGAATGATAGTTTACATGGGAGAACATCAGCTTTACATTCATTCTATCGTATTTTGTTTCATTACAATGATTACAATCCTCTCCATGCATCATCATTCAAT
>NW_006408561.1:22330474-22331504 GCF_000296735.1 Chrysochloris asiatica | reverse complement strand
GTTGAAGCTAGGTCAAATTGGTACTTTCTGCAAGTATGGGTGTTCTTGTGCATCTCTCCTCACTTCATATCAGCTGGACGCTTCACTCTCCACTCTAGTCCTCTGTGGCTATGTCCCTGTCCATGGGCTCAGGAGTCCCCAGGTCTCACTATACTGCTGGCCAACCAGGTCTCAATCCAGGTTGGTGGGAGTCTATTGAACATGCTCACAGCTTCATTGCTGTTCTCCCCTGCCCCCACTTCCCCTTATTGGTAGACCAATGTGGTCACCAGCAAGATTACATGCCTACTCATGTATTCCCTTTGAGTTTCAGTCTTGGAAGGAGGTTTGCCCTGAGGGCTTTGAAAGTATTAGTGAAAATTCTGAGTTTATTACTTTGCGGGACTATTGTTCATGGCTTTATCTCCCTTGTCCGTTCCAGAAGCTTATTTCATTGTAGTGATATAAGTTTTATTTGGTTCTGTTGATCATTTTCTTGATGTTACAGTTTATATTTTTCTGTCTTATGAGGAAGATATTGAGGAAGGGAAGATATTATATGATGCAGTTTCAACGCATCATCTTAAACCCAGCATTTAATGTATTTATTTAATTGTCTATCTTTTACTAATAGACTTATAAAAACCCAGAAACTCAGGTCTATGTCTTTGTTAGAGTGCCTGACACATGGAATCACTTAATCAATGCTTTCTGAGTGATTTTTTTTTTTGAAAAAGTATAATGAGAAAATGGATGGGGAAACATCAAAAGATCATTTAATCAAAACCTTGAATCTTCTTCAAAGTGTGTACTATCATATGCTTGAACATCAAGAAGCACAGAGCACATAATTATATGCATTATCTAATTATTTCTATTTGAAATGAACAAATCATTGGTTTTGCAGAATTCTATTATGCGATCCCCAGCATTATTTCTATCACCAAGGCCATATTTTCCAACTACTAGTCCTTCTTTTTATTTCCAATCTTTGCATTCCAATCACTATATCTTGATTGCATGTCTGGTCAATTTCAGATTGAAGAAGTTG
>NW_006408561.1:22323605-22330152 GCF_000296735.1 Chrysochloris asiatica | reverse complement strand
GTCTCATTTCATTTTTGACTATTTCCAGTTTTCCTAGATTCATACTTTGTACATTCCATGTTTTGATTATTGATGGATGTTTACAGCTGTTTCTCTTCACTTTGAGTTGTGCCCCATCAGCAAATGAAGGCCCCGAGGGCTTTATTCATGTGGACTTTGCTCCATTTGTATCATCATGGTCAACACTATTTTGAGGAGGCATCTCTTACCCATTTGCATTTTGAGTGCCTTCCAACCCGAGGGACTCATTTTCTGGCACTGTATCTGACAGTGTTTCTCTACTATTAATAAAGTTTTCAGTAACTAAATATTCGGAAGTAGTTCATCTTTTCTTGTTCCTTGTCTGTCTTCATCTGGAAGCTCATCTGAAACCTGTCCACCATGGGTGACACTGTTGGATTTTTAAAATACTCATGGCATGTCTTCCAGAATCACAGCAAGTCACAAGCCACCACAGTATGACAAACTGAAAGATGAGCAGTGGAATTGACTACATCTATGGAAAGAGACAGCCCAAACAGCCAAATCATCAGCCAAAACAAGGCCAGGGGCAGATTGTAGAATAGATTACCAATTGCTCATATGAAAATTCAGGCTGAAGTTGAAGAAAATGAAAACCAATACTTAAGAGCCAAAATATGACTTTGATATATCCCACCTGAATTTAGAGATAATCTGAAGAACACAATTGATAAATTAGACACTATAAAGACTTAAGACCAGAAGAGTTGTGGGCTGACATCAAGAACATCTACAGGAAGAAAGTAAAATGTCATTAGGAAGGCAAGAAAGAAGGAAAAGGTCAAAATGGATGTCAGAAGAGACTCAGAAATTTGCTCTCCAGTGTAGAGATGCTATCGCAAATGGAAGAAATGAAGAGGTACAAAAGCTGAACAGAAAATGTCAAAGGTCAGATTGAGAAGATAAAAATCAAATATTACAATGAAATGTGCAAAGATCTGGAGTTTGAAGACCAAAAGGGGAGAAGACACTCAGCATTTCTCTAGCTGAGGGAACTGAAGAAAAAATTCAGCCTTGACTTTTGTTATTGAAGGAATCTCTGGGCAAATTATTGAATGATGCAGAAAGCATAAAAAGAAGATTGAAAGAATACACAGAATCACTGTAGCAAAAGGACATGGTTGATGTTCAACCATTTCAAGAGGTAGCATATGATCAAGTACCAATGATATTGAAGGAAAAAATCCAAGGTGCATTGAAGAAATTGGCAAAGAACAGGCACCAGGAATTGAGGGAATTAAAATGGAAATGTTTCAAGAAAGTGAGGCAGCACAGGAGGCACTCACTCATCTCTGCCAAAAAATTTAAAAGACAACTATCTGACCAACTGATTGGAAGAGATCCGTATTTGTGCCCATTTCAAAGAGAGGTGACCCAACGGAATGTGGAAATCATCAGACAATATCTTTGATATCACAAATACAATATCTTTGATGTAAAGTTTTACTAAAGGTAGTACAGAAATGGCTGCAACCATACATTGACAGAGAACTTTCAGAGGTTCAAGCCGGATTCAGAAGAGAACATGGAATGAGCGATATCATTACTGATGTTAGATGTACCTTGGCTGAAAGCAGAGAATATCAGAAAGATGTTTACCTGTGCTTTATTGACTACAAAAAGGCCTTTGATTGTGTAGATCATGACAAGCTATGGGCAACACTGCAAAGTATGAGTATTGTAGAACACTTAATTGTGCTCATGAGGGACCTGTACATGGACCAAGAAGCAGTTGTTTGAACAGAACATGGGAACACTGAATGGTTTAAAATTAGGAATGGTGTGTGACAGGGTTGTATTATTTTACCATTCTTATTCAACCTCTATGCTGAGCAAATAATCTGAGAAGCTGGGTTATATGAACAAAAACATGGCATCAGAATTGGAGGAAGATTCAGTAATAACTTGCAATATGCAGATGATACTACCTGGCTTGCTGAAAATAAAAAGGACTTAAAATACTTACTGATGAAAAACAAAGACCATAGCCTTCATTATGGATTGCATCTCAATGTAAAGAAAACAAAAATCCTCACCACTGGACCAATAAATGACATTCTTATCAATGAAGAAATGCTTGAAGTTGTCAAAGACTTCCTTTTTCTTGGATCAACCATCAGCACTCATGGGAGCAGCAGTCAAGAAATCAAATAATAGATTACATTAGCCAAATCTGCTGCACAAGAGCTCTTTTTAAAATGTTAAAGAGCAAAGATGTCATCTTGAGGACTAAGGTACACCTGACGCAAGCCATGATATTTTTGATAACCTCATATGCATGCAAAAGCTGGACAGTGAATAAGGAAGACCATAGAAGAATTGATGTTATTGAGTTATGGTGTTGGAGAATATTGAAAGCACCATTGGCTGCCAAAAGAACCAACAGATCTGTGTTGGAAGAACTGTAGCCAGAGTGCTCCTTGGAGGCCAGGATGGCCAAACTTCACCTCTCATACCTCAGACATATTGTCAGGAGGGACCAGTCACTGGAGAAGGATATCATGTTGGGTAAGGTGGAGGGTCAGAGAAAAAGAGGAAGATCCCTCCCCCCCCGCCCCCAGAGATGGATTGTCAAAGTGGCAGCATCAATGGGCTCAAGCATGGCAACAGTTGTCAGGTTAGCCCAGGACTACGTAGTGTTTCGTTCTGTTGTGTCTAGGGTCTCTATGAGCCAGTACTGACTTGATGGCACCTAACAACAACAACAAAAATCATTTCTAACCCCATCTCCACATTTACTGAATTTCACTGGGATCTTGTTATTTCCTAACAATGGATAGAAAGTAATACTCAAAAAACAGTCCCCATTTATAAATGAGACCTACTCCTAACTGAAGGAGCTCTGGTAGCGTAGTCATTACGAATTGGGCTGTGAATCACAAGGGCAGCAGTTTGAAACTACCAGCTGTTCCACGGGAGAAAGATGAGGCATTCTGCTCCTGTAAAGATATACAACCTCAGAAACCCGGTACAGGGTCGCTATAAGTCAGAAATTACTCCACGGCACATAACCACCACCACCACAATTCCTAACTGTGTCTTTAAAAATGTGTAGGTAGTCTGAACAAGTGCTATGGGTTTTTACACAGCATTACTTCAATGCAATAAATGGCTCAGGCCTTTTCTGTGATTTAAAGCCTACATGTGCTGAAAATGAAGGTGACTGTGATGAAGAATTTGTTGCAAGTTGAGGTTGGGTCAATCATTTCAAAGTGAGGTCAAATTTACATAATATTAAAGGACAGTAGGGGCTGTCTGTAAGGCAGATGTATGTAACCTGGGAACTGCCTGTACTTGCAAGTTTATCAAGCATCCTTTCTTTCCCACTTCTTGGTAATTATAGACACATCCTTTTATTCTCTCCAGAAGGATACCTTAGAATTCACAACAAATCAAATTCACAACAAATCTCAAAACAAAACAAAACACCTTCAGCACCAGAAAATTATGCAAAAGCTCCAAATTCCTCTATTTTTGTAAAAATTTCTTTCTTGCCAAGGTAGAAAACACATATTTTTCTCTCAATCTGGAGCACAACGTCCCTTTGTGAAGCATTACTCATTGTCATAGGATGTTCCACTGTGAATAAACAAAACTACTTGTTCTTTTCTTGTGTAGTTTCATAGACAAGGGGGAAAAATGGTGTTAAGGTTTCATTGTGGAGATGCAGATGGTATGAGCATAGAGACACACACATCCCTGATGTGTAGAGAGCTCACAATGCCCCGGCTATGCCTTCTTCCTTGACTAGCTACCTTCTTGTTGTTGCTGTTAAGTACTGTTGAGTCTGTTCTGACTCATAGCGGCTCTGCATAGGGTTTCCAAGGAGTGGCTAGTGTGTTTGAACTGCCGAACTTGCAGTTAGCAGTCCAATGATTATTCTACAATGCCACACCAAGACTAGCTATCTAAATTTGCAGTAATCCCAAGGTCTCCCAACATTCTGTGATTTTGGCAATGTATTTACTGAAATATGTTTGTTGCTTTTAATTTACTGTCTATTCATCTCTGAAACTCTGTTATACTTTCCTTCTGGCTCTTTTTGAAGACATTACTTTGCTGTATGCATTCAAAATCTTTTAATTAGAGTCTTGCTAAAATCTAGTAAATATAAAAAGAAGAGATGGATGCCAAACAAATGAAGATAAATACTTTGTACTGTTTTAAAACTTGTGAAAAGATCCAGTCTTCCAAGTTTTGGCTATAGAAAATTGTTACAAGGAGAACAAGAAAGTAAAATAAAATGGAGGAAACCCATTAAACTTACCTGACCATGATAATATGCATAAATAAATGACTTGATATAATCAATCAGTTAATTTGTCTTTCAACTAAAACCTGTTATGTTTCTTGCAATAACACTATTTAATAAGTAAAAATGAAATAGTGAAAAACTGCAATAGAGTGAAATAAAAAATAATTTTAAAATGCCAGGATTTGTCATAATTAAATAATGGTGCCTCACCTCCCAGTCCAGATGTCTATTTTCAAGTCTCCAAAAGCTATAAATTCAATACTTACATGGCAAATGTATATTCTTACATATGATTGAATTAAGTATCTTGAAATAGGATGAATGTTCTAGACTATACTGATGATTTCAATGCAATCACAAGGATCCTTAATAGTGGGAGGCAATGTCTCAATGTGAGAGAAGGCAATGTATGGAAACAGTGATGTGCAGCTTCAGGCCAAGGAATGCAAGCAGTCTATAGAAATTATAAAAGACAAGAAACAGATTGTTCCAAAGAGTTCACAGAAGTAACAAGTCCTATGGATATCTTGATTTTAACTCAGTGAGATTAATTTTGGACTTTTGGCCTCTAAAACTATAGAATAACAAGGTTGTATTGTTTTAATCCAATGAAGTTATGTTAACTTGGGACCACAGTAATAGGAAAATAAATCAATAAAGCCTGTAAAATTGGAATCTGTATAAGATGGAAGCCTATCACATGAGGAAAACTCAAATATTTTCCATTACCAAGCAATAGAAAGGTTTGGCTTGTCAAAGGGGGAAAACTTGCGAGACCTGGAAAAACCAGACAGTTCTGTCAAATTCCTGCTCTCACAAGTTTCACTGTATAAGATTAAAATGCATTCTAAAAAGTCTTGTACATGTTCCTGCTTTGGTGTACATCTAAAAAAAAACAACAACAACAACAGAGGGACTGGAAGTAAAGGCTGTTAAATGATGATGCATGGAGGGAATTGTAATCATTGCAATGAAATGAAATGGGATAGGATGAGTGTAAAGCTGATGCTTGCCCATGTAAACTATCACTCAATTCACAATAACAACTTAAAAAAAAAAACAAAAAAAACCCTATATAATATCTATGGAGCTCTGGTAGCATAGTGGTTTCAAATCGGGTTGCTAACCTCAGTTCGAAACTACCAGCCATTCCAGGGAAGAAAGATAAATCTTTCTGCTCCCATAAAGATGTACAGCCTCAGAAATCCTATGCAGGGTCGCTATGAGTCAGAACTGACTCCACAGCACACCACCACCATACAATACCTAGAAATAAGTTAAAAAAAAAAAAAGGCTGCATGATATAGTCAAAGATGAAGTACTGTTTTTGTGGCTTTCTTAAAATATGTGATGAAACTATTTTTATCATCTTGTAAGATTTTGGTGTTATGTGACTTTTAGATGTGTTCCATATTATGGCTTTAAATTCTATGCATTCGTGAATACTCTCACGTGTCTGAAATGCTCCATAGCACTATGTAGCATAAAGTATTTATTTATTGCAATAGCACTTGTTATGTAATTACATCTATGTGCTTTAGAATATACAGCTCCCTGATTGTAATGGCAGGAATGTTACTTGAATTATTAGTCCCTTGATCAAGATATTTGCTACATCAAGGAAAAGCTACCAATTCCCAGAGAGTTTTCACACCTGAAAATTAACCCAATTTGATTTGCAAATCTGTATTATGCAAATTGCAAAATCAATCACTTAAATAGAGGTGTCTTAACAAAAAAAAAAATTCAAAAACATTAAAGAGTCTCTACAGAGGTCCGATCTCTCAAATGTCTCTCAATACATATGCATGTGTTTAATGTCTATCATGAGACTATGAGAGTAGTTAACAAATGCCACACTGTAGAATATGTTTTGAAATATATGCTTGACATGAGAGAATGCTCTGGACAATATTTTATTACAACCAATACTTTTTTTTTTTTTTTTTTCTTAAAAGTGTCAACTTCATATTCTAGAGTTCTTTGCATGCATGCTGTAGTTAGACGTATGGATTGTAAAGTCAGACTGCCTGGATTTAATCCCAGTTCAACCAATTGTGAGCTGAGGTAAATTATTTGATCTCTATTTCTCTGCTTCATTGGTAAATAGGAAAACAGGTACACATAAATCATTTCATTATTGTGAGGGTTAAATATGTTAAAGCATGTATACTTTATAATTGATTACAAATCATAGAGACACAATAGAACATAGTAGAACTGCCCCATGGGGTTATCCATGGTTGTAAAATCTTCATGAAAGCAGACTGT
>NW_006408561.1:22321908-22323150 GCF_000296735.1 Chrysochloris asiatica | reverse complement strand
TGTTAAGTGCCATTGAATAGTTTCCTACTCATATTGAGACCTGGGATAGGATTTCTGAGGAGTGGCTGGTGAGTTTGAACTCCTGATTGACCTTGTGGTTCAAACTGAACTTGAGGTCAAGTGATGAAGATCAAAGACTACAGCCCTCCATATGAATTGCACCTCAATGTAAAGGAAACAAAAATCCTCACAAATGGACCAATAAATAACATCATTACAAATGGAGAAAAGATAGAATTTGTGAAATATTTCATTTTACTTGGTTCCACAGCATCAGTCAAGAAATCAAATGACATATTGCATTAGGCAAATCTGTTGAAAAAGATCTCTTTACAGTGTTAAAGAACAAATATATCACTTTGAGAACTAAAGGTCAGGTGAGCCTGACCTAAGCCATGGCATTTTCAATTGTTTCAAAGGCATGTGAAAGCTGGGCAATGAATAAGAAAGACCTGAGAAGAGTGGATGTATTTGAATTATGGTGCTGATGAAGAATATTGAATATACCATAGGCCCCCAGAAGAAGAAACAAATCTGTTTTGGAAGAAGTACGGCCAGATTGCTCCTTGGAAGCAAAGATGGTATGACTGGAGGTCCCAACCATCATTTAGTTCGGCTTCTGCTATCTCTGAAATTTTTTATGTTTGATTAACCATTTATGTTATAAATTGTTATTGTTAAGTACCATCAAGTCGGTTATGACGTATAGGGATACTGTATAGGGTTTTCCAAAAAATAGTAGCTGGGTTTGAACCACTGACCTTATGGTTAACAGTCCAGTGCTTATCCTACAGCACCATACCAGGATCCCCTATTTTTATTCCCCACCACTCACCTGTCAGTTTTTCCTACTGTGCTGGCATCTGTGTTGCTGTGATGTTGGAAGCTATGCCACTGGTATTTGAAATACCAGCAGTATCACCCAAAGTGGAGCTTCCAGATTAGAAAGAAGGAGAGGCAGACTATGTCTGAACATTTGTTGTTGCTATTAAGTGCTGTCAAGTTGGTTCTGACTCAAATCGACCCTGTATAGGGTTTTAGCGGAGCAGCTGGTGGGTTTGAACTGCCTAGTTGTGTTTAGCAGTCCAATTTAGAGTCATACTGCCTATATATTCTAGAGTGCTACACCAGGATTTAACCACTGAAAACCTTATGAATATCAGTGTAAAGTTGTCAGATACACTGCCAGAAGATGAGCCCTTCCTGTTGAAAGGCACTCAAAATGGGGAAGAGCTCCTTCCT
>NW_006408561.1:22313412-22321033 GCF_000296735.1 Chrysochloris asiatica | reverse complement strand
ATTCATTACCCAGAAGAAGAATTCAAGATCTGTCTTGAAGTACAAAGCTTCTGTGATAGTATAATATTTTTATGTGTAGTACCAGAGGATAAATAAGCACACAATCTCAAGGTGATTTTGAACTGCAAGGTTGGCAGTTCAAACTTACCAGTCATTCCTTGAAAACTTTATACAGGGTTGCTATGAGTAGGAACTGACCTGACAATACTTAACAGCAGTAACAACAATGACCACAAGAAGGAAGACCACCAATATCAGTATAATCCATATTTACATGCTAGCCACTAAAGCCAGTGGTGTTTAAATTGAATAACTTTACCTATTTCTTCGATCAGTAATTATTCAAATGTATAATCAAGATATAGTGATAATTACTGGAAATTGAAATGTGAAAGTTGGAAAAAAAGAGCAATGATCAGTATTGGAAAATATGGCACTGGTGATAGAAATGCTGCTGGAGATCACAAGGTAGAATTTTGCAAGACTTCTTCATTACAAATACCTTTTTTTTTCCAACCCCTAAGTTTTCAGCATACAAATTTAATTTTCTCTCATTCAACATGAAGAATAAGGTGGATCCAGGAATTCTCATATATCATCATACAACGGAGAAACAATAGTTTCAGAGAATTAGTTAAGTGAATAAAGTATCAGAGTAGAAAATACTGTACACAAACATAGCATACAAAGTCTAAAAATCAAGTCGTGAAAAGTGTACCTATCACTGAAACAAATTAAATGTAAGAAAAAGCATAAAATTATTTTGCTCTTTGAAATTTCCACATATGAAATAATTTTAGGAGCAGAGTTCTGCATTAAAATGTTATGACTAAACACAAAGAATTTCAACAAGTCTTGGTGCCAATTTCCTTGGCATATTAATTTTTTGGCTTATTTTATTTTTCTTTCTCAAATTCGACTATCTGATTAAATATAATGAGTAAATTTTGAGGTAAATTCCTTTAAACTCTCCTTTCTGACTATTCTTTGCTATTTAGTCCATCTTCTTATGGAACCTAAATTTAAAGATCTTCCCCCAAATTTTCCACTCTTTCATACTTTCTTTGGTTTGTATTTGATTGATATCTTTATTTGTTTACTAAAATTATGAGATCCAGAGTAAGTTCATTTTTCATATTTTTCAAGTGACTTCCAAGAATAATCAGAACTTGCTGGTGAAGTGGAATATCTCCCTGAACCTGGCTCCCACTTTTTATTATGCTCTTTTCTTCCTTTTACATCCCTGTCAACTCTCTTATAACTGTAATTTTAAAATTTGTCCTTGGGCTTCCTACAGAAGGATTCTCAAGAATCTCTTCTACTGGAAAAATGTCTTTCTGAATTATATGGCTTTTCTGTTTTGCTAGTGCTTGCCTGAGATTTATAGCTATTACAGACATCTCTTGGATCTTCAGACCTTCCTCCAAAATAATCCGCAATTTCAACTGAAGATGAAGAGAGAATCTATCTTTCTCTTTTACCTGTGTCTTTTGAAAAGGTAACCTATCTTGCTTTTCTAGTAGTTTCTCCACTTCCTGTTTTGGGTTAAGAAAAGATGCTGCAGTATTGATGGGAAGTGGGTAGTACTCATCCTTCCTATCCTCATCTATCTGACTTGAGGATGCCTTAGATGGATTTCTTTTGGAACTGCGAGAAGATGCTGAACGGCTCCTCTTACATTTTTTATGCCTTTTGTGACTGGAAGAGGAAGAAGATGATGAAGAAACTGATTCATCAGCAGAAGAAACCTTGATGAGGAAGAAGTTGATTTTCTTTTTTTCTTCTTTAAGCTTTTTTTCCTCTTTTAAGAGCTTACACACCTTTTCTGCACTTTTGTCCACATTCTTTGTTTCTGTTTTTCTTCCTTTTCAGCTTGTTTTTCTCTTAATTTCAAAGATTTCTGCATATATTTATGTAGTTTCTGCAAAGCATCCTCTGCTTCTTTAAAAGTTTCATCATAAGCCAAAGCTTTTTTGTAGTAACTTTCATCATTTAAAAACTTTTCTTCTTCTAACTGTCCTCCTCTTTCTACAAGTGTCTGGCACAGATATTTTCTCTTGCATTCCTGTGAGTTGGGCACTTTACCAGTGCACGTTCGAGATCTTTTATTGTTTTGTTCAGACTTCCTTTTGTTGCATATAATGTTCCACTGGCTACCAAAGCTTCCACATTTTGTCTATTTCCAGAGCCTTATTGTAGTCATCCATAGCATCAAGGTAGCATCCAACCTTAAAATAATCTACTCCAATCTTCACACATTTTAAAGCTCAGGATGCAGACTGTTTCTTTCTCAATGCAGAAGCATTATCATCTTCAGAGAAATGTTTGCTTTGCAGGCCTCTCATTAAAGATGGTGGGCCAGATTCATCTATTCTTAGTTTTCCTAGAAAGAATTCAACTACTCCTGGATTGGCAAATCCCATGGAACTCTGGATAATATTTTCATAAGACTCCAAAGAGTTGCTGTTCAGTTCAACACTCCTCCTGATGTAGAGTACAAAGGAAGCTCTTCAGAACTAATTAACACCTAATTTAATACCAGATAAGTATGGCTGATACCAGGCCATGGTGTTTTCAATAGCCTCATATGGATGTGAAAGCTGGACAGTGAATAAGGAAGATCGTAGAAGAATTGATGCCTTTGAGTTGTGGTGTTGGAGGAGAATACTGAAAGTGCCATGGACTGCCAAAAGAACCAATAGATCTGTTTTGGAAGAAGTGCAGCCAGAGTGCTCCTTGGAGGCCAGGATGGCTAAGCTTCGTCTCTCCTACTTTGGACACATTGTCCGGAGGAAACAATCGTTGGAGAAGGATGTCATGCTGGGTAGGGTGGATGGTCAGAGAAAAAGAGGAAGACCTCCAACGAGATGGATCAGCCAGGTGTCATCATTGATGGACTCAAGTGTGGCAGCGGTAGTGAGGTTGGCCCAGGATCGGACATTGTTTTGTTCTGCTGTGCATGGGATTGCTATGAGTCGGTTCTGACTCGATGGCACCTGACAACAACAAATGGCTGAAGTGGTGAACTCTATAGAGATACTGCAAGCTTTTCATGATATCTGTCAATAGCCTTGATCCCAGCTGGGAGATGTCGCCAGTTTGGTAATATGACAAAGGATCACCGTGGTTACTGTGAAAAGGCACATTTCTCAATGGACAAAGAGCTGTGATTTCTAAGTGAGAGATATCTCTCATGATGCCACTGCCTAAACAGATCAGCACCATGAAAAAACCAAATTCCCGAATGGAACGAATTCTTCCAATCACTATAACACCACACTCACTATCTCGGAAAAATAGCTCTCTTTGATCCATACTAGCTCTCCCTATGAATTGCTCTAATGGTGACATGATTGCATGGTGGTGATGGTTGTGTGTCATGGAGTCGGTTCCAACTCATAGTGACCCAGTACAGGGTTTCCGAGGCTGTAAATCTTTATGGGAACAGAAAGCCTCATCGTTGTCCCTGTGGAACAGCTGGTAGTTTCGAACTACTGACCTTGCGGTTCGCAGCCTGATTCATAACCACTATGCTACCAGAGCTCCTAATAGCAATCTGCGAAAACAAATCACTTCATTGTCTTCATTAACTTCAGAAACTGTAGGTGCATCAGACTTCCAGAAAAGAGAAAAAAGGAGATCCGCTTTTTTGGAAATGAGCTTTTGTATTTTAATGCTGTGAACTTTCTTCTCTTTTCTGCCATGTAACTGCTGGGACTGCACTACCTGGGCAGGCTCAGCCACCGATCCCAGGAGGCACCGCAAATGCCAATTGTCCTGTTGTTCGTTCCTGAGCAAATAGAGCAACAAAGGCCTGTGGCAATTCAGCAACTGCAGCAGAAGGTCCCGGGCCATCGCCCTAATTTGCTGGGACCAAAGGACAGTCAGTTGTTAACTCCTCTAGATCAGTGCCCACTACTTTAGTCCGTCGCCCCCTGAGACACACAGTACGTTTGCTTACATGATTGCCTCCCGGAAAAAATAACCTTTTTTAAACAACATAAAAGAAATCTATTTACATGTACCTCACAAGATAGAATATACAGCAATCAAATAGACTTTATCTATGCTTAAGAAATGGTTTTTAAAAAGCTCAATATTAGCATTCAGAACAAGGTCAGTGGCACACTGTGGAATAGATCACCAATTGCAAGTTCAGGCTGAAATTGGATAAAATTAAAAGAAGTCCACTAGAGCCAAAATATGCCCTTGAGCATATCCCACCTGAATTTAGAGAGATCATTAGACACTAATTACAGATGACAAAAGGGTTATAGGATGACATCAAGAACATCATCTTACAGGAAGAAAGCAAAAGTTTCCTACAAAAAAAAAAAAAGAAGAAGAAAAGAAAAGAGAGACCTAAATGGATGTCAGAGGAAACTCTGAAACTTGCTCTCCAGCATAGAGATGCTAAAGAAAATGGAGCAAATGAAGATGTGAAAGAGCTGAACAGAATATTTCAAATGACAGTTCAAAAACAAAAAAGTAAAATAATGAAATGTGCAAAGACCTGGAGTTAGAAAACCAAAAAAGGTTTTCTCAAGCTGAAAGAACTGAGGAAAAAACATTAATCCTTGATATGTAATAGTTAAGGAATCTATGGACAAAATACTGAATGATACTGAAAGCATCAAAAGGAAATGGAAGGAATATATGCAGTCACAATACTAAAAAGAAATGGTCAATGTTCAGTCATTTAAAGAGGTAGCATATGCTCAAGAAGCAATTATACTGCAGAAAGAAGTTCTGACTTATAAAAACTCTGTATGGCATTAGCAAAGAACAAGATTCAGAGAATTGATGGACTACAAATTAAAATGCAACACTGGAGGCACTCACTCTCCTATGCCAAAAAATTTGGAAGACAACTACCTGGCCAACTAACTGGAAGAGATCCATATTTGTGCCCATTCCCAAGAGAGGTGACTCACTGGAATGCAGAAATCATTGAACAATGTTAATATCACATGCAAGTAGAAAAGTTTTTAAAATAATTTAAAGATGACTGCAACAGTACAATGACCAGGAACTGCCAGAAGTTTAGGTCAGATTCAGAAAAGGATGTGGAATGAAGAATATCATTATTGATGTCAGATGGATCTTGGTTGAAAGCAGAAAATAACAGAAAGATGTTTACATGTGGTTCATTTACTATGCAAAGGCTTTTAGGTATGTGGATCATGATAAACAATGGATAACTTGGGAGAATTTGCATCCCTGGACAATTAATTGTGCTCATGAGGAACCTGTAAACAGAGTAAGAGGCAGTCATTCAAACAGAAAAAGGGGATATTGAATGGCTTAAAATCAAGAAAGGCATGTGTGTGGATTGTACTTTTTCACCATACTTACTCAAGGTGTATTCTGAGCAAATAATTCAAGAAGCTGGATTATCTGAACAAAAACATTGCATCAGGATTGTAGGAAGACTGAAATTGAAAAAGACTTAAAATACAACTGATGAAGATCAAAGATCATAGCCTTCAGTATTGCACTTCAATGTAAAGAAAACAAAAATCTTCACAAAATGACCAATAAATAGCATCAAGATCAATGGAGAAAAGATTGAAGGTGTCAAAGACTTCATTTTGCTTCAATCCACTATCAACACTTATGGAAGCAGCAGTCCAGAAATAAAAGGATGTACTACATTAGAAAAATTTCTGCAGAAGACCTCTTTAAAGTGTTCAAGACAAAGATGTCATTTTGAGAAGTAAGATGTGCCTGGCCCAACCCATGGTCTTTTCAATAACCTCCTATGCATGTGAAAGTTGGACAGTGAATAAGGCAGATGATAGAAGAACTGATGAATCTGAGTTATGGTGAAGCATATTAAAAGTACCATAGATTGTCAGAAGAAAAACAAATCTGTATTGGAAGAAGTACAATCAGAATGCACTTTAGAAGTCAGAGATGGCAAGACTTTGTTTCTAGTGCCTTGAACATGTTGTCAGGAGGGTCCAGTCCCTGGAGAAGACATCATGGTTGTTTCAGTGGAGGCTCAGTGAGAAAGAGGAAACCCCCAACAAGATGGACTGGCACAGTGGCCACAGAAATATGTTTAATCATAACAATTGTTGGGATGAAGCAGGATTAGGCACTATTTCATTCTGTTGGGACTAGAGTCACTATGAGTCAGAACCTACTTGACACCAACTAGCAACAACATTTTTTTCCCCATGATTTATAGTTTTATGTTTATAGGAGACCTTAATTTTACAGATATAAACTATTTGCATTTTCTAGAGTCAGGACCAAAAAAAAAAAAAACACCAAAAAACACTTAAGGAATAGTAAAAATACCTTTTTACAAGGATGAGTTAAAATGTATCCACACTCCGGATGTAGAGTGTATTTTAATCAATTTTAGAAAAGAAAAATACATCATTTTTCAACATAATCTCCTTGCTTTTCAGTACATGTTATCCATCTGTCAACAAGCTTTTGTATTCCCTTATTAAACAATGTTTTAGCCTGAGCTGCAAGCCAACAATGCACCGCTGTCTTCACCTCATCAGAGGTGAATCTTCATCCTCGAAAGGCTGCTTTAAAGGGATCAAACAGGAGAAAGTCCAATGGAGCAAGACCAGAGCTATAGGGAGGATGCTTTAATACTTCAAAACAAAGTTTTTGCAATGTTTCAACAGTGTGGGCAGAGGTATGTGGAGGTACACTGTCATACTAAATAAATCAAAAAGCCCTTGGATAGCAGGCCTCTGTGTTAGATCTGACATTTAGGCTTCAGTTCTTCAGGGAGCATCTCACTGTAACAAGCACTGCTGATTGTTAAGCCTTTTTCCTGATAGTGTTGTAATACTGGTCCTTGAGAATCCCAGAAACCATAAACATCAATTTTATAGTTGATGGTTGACTTTTGACTTTGTCTTGGCCAACAATTGAGGATGTTTCCATTCCATACTCTGCCAGTTGATCTCAGGCTCTTAGTGATGGATTCATGTCTCATCATAAGTAATGACTTTCTTTTTTTATAATGTTTTTATTATGAATTATGTGATCGTTTACATGGGAGAACATTAGCTTTGCATTCATTCTATCATATATCATTACATTGCCATGGTTACAATTGCCTCCATTCATCATCAACCAGCCAAAGGGTACACCCCACAAGTCTTCCTCTTGGTCATCAGCACACAGCCCCTCTCCCTCTCTGGGTCTAGAGTCCCCAGCCACTGCATCTCTCCACGTCATCGTCTGTGCTTCCATCTCCGGCATCACTGTTTCTCTGAGTATGGTCCTGTATTCTGCTCTTCTCCCTTGATGGTCCCAGGGACCTCTGCTCCTGCCCAGCAAAGTCAACCACTTCTTTCCATTTGCTATAAAACATCTACCTTTACATTTCCAAACCTCACAGTCAATTCTGATATTAATTATTCACTATTGTACCATATGAGTGCTGTCTTCATCTCCTTTCATCAGTCCTGCCCAAACAGATTGGATACTACTCAGTGGAGATTCTACCTTCTTCTGTGCCTTTTGGATCTAGACTCCCTCTTGAAAGCTTGTAAGCCAGTCACTTCTTGCCTTTGTAGCCCCTCCATTTTGGGTAGTCAATGTCCAAGTTGCCCATCCCTGTCTACTCTGTGTATGGAGGGGGTGG
>NW_006408561.1:22311223-22313052 GCF_000296735.1 Chrysochloris asiatica | reverse complement strand
AATTTCATTGCTGTTTTTCCCTCACTTTCCCTTATTGGTGACCAATGTGGTCACCCGTCAGAGCATGTGTCAGCTCATGTATTCCCATTGAGTCTTAGTCTTAGAAAAGAGTTTGCCCTGAGGGGACCCGACATCTTGCCTTGATGTCTCCTGGGTAAGCTACTTGCTTGTTTTTGTAGCAGTCACTCGGACTAGCATTATTGTTTGTATTTTTCCTGTCAGTCTTTCTTTATTCTAGCCATTCCAGGCTGGTCTGTTTGTCCTTTCAAGTTGAAATTTCCTACTTCAGAAGATTCTGGATGGGTTTCAGGATTCTACCAATAGTTTTATGTAACACAGAGGTTCCACAGGAAGCTTCGTTCATTGGGCAAGTTGTAGCCCCATTTTAGTTATTACAATCAGTTACAGGCAGAACATGGACTTACAAGGTTTCTTTGGTGATATTTCTGGCTATTCCTTTCTCTCTCCCTTAAGTGTCTATACTCTTTCACCAAAGTTATTGAACCTGTATGCTGAGCAAATAATTCAAGAAGCTGGGTTTTATGAAGAAAAATGTGGCATCAGGATTGGAGTAAGGCTCATTAACAACCTGTGATAGGCAGATGATACAACCTTGCTTGGTGAAAATGAAGAGGACTTAAAATATTTATTGATGAAGATCAAAGAGCACAGCCTTCGGTATGGATTACATCTCAATGTAAAGAAAACAAAAATCTTCACCACTGCACCAGTAAACAACATTCTTATCAACAGAGAAAAGATTGAAGTTGTCAAGAACTTCATTCTTCTTGGATCAACAATCAATACTCATGGAAGCAGCAGTAAAGAAACCAAATGACAAATTGCATCAGGCAACTCTGCTGCACAAGACCTTTTTCAAGTGTTGAAGAACAAAGATGTCAGCTTGAGGACTAAGGTGTGCCTGACCCAAGCCATGGTATTTTCAATAACCTAGTATGCATGTGAAAACTAGACTGTGAATAAGGAAGACCATAGAAGAATTGATGCTTCTGAGTTATGGTGTTGGAGGAGAATATTGAAAGTTTTATGGGTGGCCAAAAGAACAAATAGATCCGTTTTGGAAGAAGTGCAGCCAGAGTGCTGCTTGGAGGCCAAGATGGCCAAACTTCATCTCTCATATTTTGGACATATTGTCAGGAGGGACGAGTTGCTGGAGAACGATATCATGTTCGGTAAGGTGGAGGGTCAGAGAAAAAGAGGAAGACCCCAATGAGATGGATTGGCGAAGTGGCAGTATCGATGGACTCAAGTGTGGCAACAGTAGTGAGGCTGGTCTAGGATTGGGCCATGTTTCGTTCTGCTGTGCATAAAGTCACTATGGGTCAGTACCGACTAGATGGCACCTAACAACAACAATGCCTGGGAAACCAAGATTCAAAAAACAGCCAAGCATCTTAACATTATTTCCCTCCTTTTGCCCAATGCAACCATGTCTCAATCCCTGTATCCCAGAACCCTGTGGTTCCAAGGTTGTGCATACATCATTATTTACCTCTGTCCCACTTAGCCCATGCAAATCTGCCTAATTGTTTTCCCATCCCCCTTATACCTCGATTGCCCTCCCCCTTCTTGTGTATTGCCCCCCTCCCTAGCACCTGTCTATTCCCTACCCTGCGCTCCACCTTCCCCTCCACCCCTCACTCCACCCCCCACATCCTGGTAACCAGCAAAGAATACCACCACCCCCACCCATTTAGTATGGGTTATTTTTCTTATCTTTTTCAGTAGTGGTCCTATGCAGTAGTTCTCCTTTTGTGACTGACTAATTTCACTCAGCATAATGTCCTCAAGGTTCATCCATGTTATGT
>NW_006408561.1:22308744-22310624 GCF_000296735.1 Chrysochloris asiatica | reverse complement strand
TGTAGAGGTGTTGTAGTTTCTTATATTTTTTTAGAAATGAGTCCTTTGTCCGATATATCATTTCAAATGATTTTTCCCATTCTGTGGGTTCCCTTTTTACTCTTTTGGTGAAGTGTTTTGATGCACACAACTTTTTAATTTTTAGTATGTCCCAATCATCTATTTTGTCAATTTTTGTTTGTGTAGTTTTCAAAATGTTTGGTAGTCTATGTATGCTCTGATATGAGCCCTCACATTTGTCACTATTTTTTCATTGATGGCCTTCATAATTCTGGGATTCACATTTATGTCCTTAATCCATGCTCAGTTGGTTTTGTATAAGGCATGAGGTTTCAATATTTTGCATATCGCATTCCAGTTCTTCCAACACCGTATGAAAAGACTATCCCCATCCCCAAGAGAAACATTTAGGTACTTTGTCGAATATCAGTTGGCTGTATATGGATGGGTTAATTTCTGGATTCTCAATTCTGTTCCATTGATCAATGTATCTTTCATTATACCAACACCAAGCTGTTTTGACCAATGTAACAGAGTAAAAAATTTTGAAGTCAGGGAGTGGGAGGTTTCCAACATTCTTCTTCTTTTTAAGCAATGCTTTGCTTATCCTGAATTCCTTTCCTTTCCATATAAAGCTTGTAATTTGTTTTCCCATCTCTTTGAAGAATGCTGCTGGAATCTGGATTGGGATTGCTTTATATGTATAAATTGCTTTGGGCAGTATTGACATTTTCACAATATTAAATCTTCCTATCCAGGAGCATGGTATATTCTTCCATTTTTGTAGGTCTCTCTTGGTTTCTCATAGTAGTGTTTTGTAGTTTTCATATTTAGAAAAACTGTCATTACAAACAAAGTAAAATAAATATGCTTCCAAATAGACTAAAAACTTTAAAATAATGTGGGTGGTGGTGGTGGTTATGTGCCATGGAGAAGGTTCTGACTCATAGCGACCCTGTACAGGGTTTCCGAGGCTGTAAATCTTTACTAGAGCAGAAATCCTTTCTCCCATGGAACAGCTGGTAGTTTCGAACTGCTGACCTTAAGGTTTGCAGCCCAATTTGTAACTACTACGCTACCAGAGCTCCTTTTGGATATGTTCTTTTTGACAATGAATGCAGCACCATTCCTCTTCAATTTGTCATTTCTGACATAGTAAACCATGCGGTCATCAGATTCAAAATGGCCAATACAAGTCCACTTCAGCTCACTAATGCCTAAGATATCAATGTTTATGCATTCCATTTCATTTTTGACAACTTCCAATTTTCCCAGATTCATAGTTCATACATCCCATATTCTGATTTTCAGTGGTTATTACAGCTATTTCTCTTCATTTTGAATTGTGCCCCATCAGCAAATGAAGAGCCCGCGGGCTTTTCTCCCATGTGCTTTACTCCATTTGCGTTATCACAGTCAACTCTACTTTGAGGAGGCAGCACTTCTCCAGTCACATTTTGAGTGCCTTCCAACTTGAGGGGCTCATTTTCTGGCACTATATCTGTAAGTGTTTCTCTGCTATTCATAAGGTTTTCAGTGACTAAATATCCAGAAGTAGTTCGTCTCTCTTTCTTCCTAGTCTGTCTTTGTCTAGAAGCTCACCTGAAACGTGTCCACCATGTGTGACCCTGCTGGTATTTAAAATATCCATGGCATAGCTTCCAGAATCACAGCAACTCACAAGACACAACAGTATGACAATGAAGAGAAACAGCTGTAAATATCCATTGAAAATCGGAACATGGAATGTACAAAGTATGAATCTGGAAAAATTGGAAGTTGTCAAAAATGAAATGGAACACATAAACACAGATATATTTGGCATTAGTGAGCTGAAGTGGACTGGTATTGGCCATTTTGAATCTGATGACCACATGGTT
>NW_006408561.1:22287385-22305179 GCF_000296735.1 Chrysochloris asiatica | reverse complement strand
ACCTAGAGTTAGTCCGAGAAGGGAAAATGTCAGCCACTGAGCATTCTGTCTGGCAGCTTGCATCAAGCCCGGGTGTCTGTCTTCTTTGTATCTGTTTTTTCTCTCTCTATCTCTCTCTCGCCATCGTCACCGGACACCCCATCTTCGGGTCCTCACCCCCTTGCCGAGGCCAGACCCCGGCAAGGGATGAGTCACTGGAGAAGGATATCATGTTTGGTAAGGTGGAGGGATAGAGAAAGAGTGGATGACCCCCATTATGTTGGATTGGCTAAGTGGCAGCATTGATGGACTCAAGTGTGGCAACAGTAGTGAGGTTGGCTCAGGATTGGGCAGTGTTTTGTTTTGCTGTGCATAAGGTCACTATGAGTCAGTAGCAACTCAATGTCAGCTAACAACAATAATATAGAATTGTATATGGGGAACTGGACCTGGAAATAGGGCTTTTTTTGGAGACTGGAGTAAAAACTGTTGGTGGTTAACCATGTGACAGACACGTCTGCCTGTGTCTACTGGGTTGGGCTTCCGATTTTGTAAACTCCAATAAAGAAAACCTCACTCTTGCTAAAATGAGTGCAGATTGGATTACTTGAGTGTCGGTATGGACAGTATTTCCCAAAGTGGAGGATCAGGGAAGTAGGAGGGCCCTCAATAAGTTGGATTGCCCCAGTGGCAGCAGCAATTGGTTCAAGCATAACAATTGTGAAAGACATAGGACTGTTGTGCATAGGGTAGATAGAAGCTACCTGGCAACAACATGCTACATTTTATCCAACGGCATTTGAAAATTTATTAATGCAACTTTTAGATCTCATCTATAAAAAATAAAAGTTGCTTTAACTCTACTCTTACTTTTTCCTTTGTGGTTCATGCACATGGCTGTTGGTGATGCACTGCCAGAATACAGAAAATAACAACATACTGGGGTATGAAGGAGGAATAAAAAAGAAACCTCAGTTTCTAGAGGACCTCACATGCCACCTGTTTTTGATGAAAAGAACTAACCTTGAATTTTGTTTGTGCTTAGGGCATTCCCAGGTCTCTTTTTCCCCAGCAGATTAGTTTACGACAAACTAAATATGGGAATTGATACTTGGAAGTAGATTGCTACCATAATAAAAGGCATTGGCCTAATTGAGAAGAAGGCACAGAGAAAATAGATATCGTAGATGGGAAACTTGGTAACATTTTTATGCCATGATGAAGCATTTGGTCAAATGTTTATTTTCAGTAACTTAGATCACCAGCCATGTTTCAATCAAGGCTGAGCTTTAGGAAAAATAGTTTAAAAGACAAGACTCTCTGGTATGGCATTGTAGGGTAAGCACTGGATTGTTGACCTTAAGGTTGATGGTTCAAACCCACCACTCATTCCTTGGAAACTCTATTCAGAGTTGTTCTGAGTTAGAACCTATTCAATGACACTAAACAACAACGCAACAACTGATTAATATGTTGGCTATTCTTTGCTCCACTTAGAAAGGAACTGTGAGAGATTGGTGAAATCAGGTAAGAATTAGACAGTTGACAAACAGAGATAGAAGAAAAAAGCAATTCTGCTAATAAAGGCTCTTTTTGCCTGTGTCTGCTATCAGATTAATACATTGGGTTGGAAAATCAACTGCTTCTGAGCTGAAAACAGCAGGAAACAACTGTCACATTTAGCTGAACAGTATGAGCTAGCATTGTTGCACATTTCAGATTAAGGATAATGTCTTCTTAGTCTAGAGTTATAGTTTTTGGTTTGTTTATAGCTACCATTGAAAGACAACGTGGTTGATAAATTATCAGTTATGATGATGGTACAGGACCAAGCCACATTTCACAATGCCATACGTACATAGGAATCCTGGTGTTATGCTATAGGTTAATACACTGGACTGCAAGGTTGGTTTGAACTGCAAGATCAGCCGTTGAAATTCACCAGCTGCTCCTTAGAAACTCTATATCAGGGTCACTGTAAATCAGAACTGAGTTGATGGCACTTAACAACAGCAACATACATACATAAGATCTCCATGAATTGGAGCCAACTCCATACCAACTAACAACAACTACCACAATTAAATTGAGGAAGAGGAGGATGCGCTTAGCTGGTCACAAAAACTATTAAATAAATGAGTTGGAAGGGTTAAATCAGAATCTAGATGACATCTTTAATTATAGTTACTTATATGGAACTGACTGAAAGCAAAGACACTAGAAACAGAATGTGCCTGGCCTATCAAATCTGAGATACAGGCAGTCCCCAGATAATGAATAAATGCCCTTACTAAATAATATTCAAGTAGATTTTGTATGTAAATTGAAATAGGTACAGTTCATATCTAACATCAATTAGTGATTAGTTCTTCTGTTGCAGCAGGGGATGAGATCTCTTCCCTCTTGCGACTGAACTCTGTCTATCATTGGTCTGCAGAAGCCTGGAACCTGACTCAGGGCTGAACAGCATGGTACTATGGCTATGGCCAAGGTAAAGCTGGGCCAAAACTGGGTACAGATGGGTCTGAGTTGGAGTCCAGAGTCCCTTCCCAAGTTGGACTGTCAACAATGCTAAAATAGTGCCTAGACTGGCGATACAAAACAAAGCCAGGTCTGAGCCTGCAATCTCCCAAGGCCCTGCCATCCCCAGATAGAACCTATGCTGGCTCATGGGTCTCTATAAGCACTGTACTGCTGCCCTCACATCACCATTGCCTCCTGGGCTTGGTTCAAGGTGATCATCTTGGTATCTGGATTGGGTGGGTGTGAGAGTACCAGTCTGCTGTAATGGTATGAGTCAGTAGTGAGGCAGGACACCACTCATAACCTTCCTATGCAGTGTCTCTACATTTGAGCTCAAAGAAAGACCCTGAGGGTTGATTCCTAACTGGGTTTAAGTAAGTTGTTTATAACGCAGGCACTATTTGGATTTTGTATTCTTAAATAAGTCCTGGAGTCCTGGTATGGCGATGACAGTTAATGCACTGGATGGCAAGGTCAGTTTGAACAAGGTCAGAAGTTCAAGCTCACCAGCTGCTCCTTGGAAGCCCAACACAGGGTTGCTATGAGTGAGAACTGAATCTATGGCACTTAACAACAACAAAGTAAGTCCTAAGTCAAACCCTACGGCTATTGTGAGTTGGCACAAGACTGGGTAGTGTATTGTTCTGTTGTGCATAGAGTCACTATCAGTTGGAAGTGACTTATGGCACCTAACAACAAGAAGTTAAACCCAAAGCCCTCAAACTTTGTCAGTAGGAGTGGCCATAATATCCAACATTCTAGGGGATAATAGAACAAGATAGAGAAACCTGGGTCCTAGAATGGCACAAAGAGCAATAAGAGAATCAAGTTTCTAACTTGTATGAACCACTGTAATCTGAGACTCTGTTCATAATCTAACTAGAGTAAAGTCTTTGGGGATATTATCTCCTAAAGCTAACTAAATAGAAGTCTTTCATCACTGACACAAGATCACATAAAAGAAAGCTATTTGTTTGGTCTCAAGTACTTCAAAATTTATCTTCTCAGAAAGCATAAGAACCCCATATGTAAACAAGTTAGTTTTAATGACAGACAATTAGCCCTTGGATTGAAAAACATAAAAGAAGTTTTAAAGTTTACTTAAATTATCATATAGTAAAAATGACCTATTTTGGTGTACAGGTCAGTGAATTTTAACAATTTAAAGATCTGGGAAATCACTGCCACGATCACAGCATTGTTGTTAAGTGCCGTCGAGTTGATTCCAACCCATAGCAACCCTGTATAGGGTTTCCAAGGAGCAGCTGGTGAGCTTGAACTGCCGACCTTGCAGTTCAAGCAACTTTGTAGTCTGATGTATTAACCCACAGAGCCACACTAGGACTCAGTGAGGACATAAACAGACAAAATTATTGAGTTAAACTATCTGAGCATGGAGATTTTTTGTGGGGGATTTTAATTCATTGATCCAATTTTCAAAAGCAGTTATTGTATCTTTATCTGTTTCATTTCATTTATCTGTTTCATCTTGGGTGATGTTGGTTATTTTGTTGTTTTCAAGAAATTAATACATTTCATCTAAGTGGTCAAATTTGCATACATAAATTATGTGCAATATTTTCTCACTATCCTCTAAAGATTTTGGGGAAAGTAATCAGATCCCTTTATTACTGAGATTGATAGCGTTTATATTTTCTCTTTCTCTTTATTATTTGGCAGTCTTAATCAAGTTTTCTCAGATTTACTTGTTTTTTTCAAAAGACTATCTTTTAGCTAATTCTCTACATTATTTTTGTGATTCAAATTGTATTGATGTCTACTTTTATATTTGTTAGTTTCTTTCTCTTGCTTTAGGTATAAATTGTTCTTTTGAATATAAGCATTTAATGGTAAAAACTCTAAGCACTGCTTTAGTTGCATCTCTCAAATTTTGATATGCTATGTTTTCATATTCACTTTGTTCAAATCATTTTTAAATTTTGCTTGAGATTTCTTCTTTGATTCATTAATTATTCAGAAATTTGATAGCCCAACTGTTAGTAGATTTTCCTGCTAGCTTCCTGATGTTGGTTAATACCACTATCATCCAAGATTATACAATCACTTTAGTTTCTTATTTTCAATTTGGTATGGTGGTACAGCGAGTTAAACACTGGATTTTTAAATGTAAGCTTGGCAGTTCAAACCCATTAGCTACTCCATGGGAGAAAGATGAGGTTGTCTGCTCCTTTAGAGATTTACAGCCTCATCTTACCTGTCAGTTTGTTGTACTGTGGTGGTTTGTTTGTTGCTGTGATGCTGTAAGCTATACCACTCGTATTTAAAAAATATCAGGGTCACCCATGGTGGACAGGTTTCTGTGGAGTTTCTAAACTAAGACACACTAGGAAGGAGAGACAAACTACTTCTGAATGTTGTTGTTGTTGTTGTGTGCTGTGGAGTCGATTCCAACTCATAGAGACCCTGTACAGGGTTTCTGAGGCCGTAAATCTTTATGGGAGCAGAAAGCCTCATCTTTCTCCCATGGAACAGCTGGTAGTTTTGAACTGCTGACCATGAGATTAAGCAGCCCAATTCATAACCACTACACTAATAAAAACCTTATGAATAGTAGAAGAACATTGTCAGATATAGTGTCAAGAGATGAGCCCCTTAGGTTGGAAGGAACTCAAAATACAATCTGGGAAGTGTTGCTTCCTCCAAGTAGAGTTGACCATAATGACATGAATGGAGCAAAACTATTGGAATATTTGTTGATAACGCACAACTCAAAATGAGAAGACATAGCTGCAAACATCCATCAGTAACAAGAACATGGAATGTATGAAGTATGAATTTAGGAAAGTTGGAAGTTATAAAAAATGAAATGGTCCACATAAAGGATGGATATCCTTTAGGTCAATTATGAATCATAGTAACTCTATGCACAACAGAACAAAACATTGCTCAGTTCTGTGAAATCATCACAATTGTTACACTGGAAACCATTGATTTTGCCATTGCTCCAATCCATTTCATTGGTGGTCTTCCTCTTTTTACCTGACCCTCCACTTTACCAAGCATGATGTCATTCTCAAGGGACTGGTCCCTCCTGACAATATATCCGAAGTATAAGAGATGAAGTCTGGCCATCTTTGATTCTAACTAGCATTCTGGCTGTACTTATTTCAAAACAGATTTGTTTGTTCTTTTGACCATCCATAGTAGTTTTAATATTATTCTCCAATACCATAACTTATATGCACCAATTTCCCTATGGTTTTCCTTATTCATTGTCCAACTTTCATGTGTATATGTGACAATTGAAAATACCATGTCTTGGGTCACGTTGACATTATTCCTCAAACTGATATCTTTGCTCTTTAACACTTTAAAGAGGCTTTGTGCAGCAGATTTGCCTGATGCAATACATCATTTGATTTGTTGACTGCTGCTTTCTTGAGTCTTGATTGTGGATCTAAGCAAAAGGAAATCTTTGACAACTTTAATTTTTTTCTCCATTTATTATGGAATTATTTATTGATTCAATTGTGAGGAAGTTATGAACTGAAATTAACTGATATTGGCCATTTTGAATTTGACTATCTTTTGGTTTGTGCAAACAACAAATTAAAGATGAATGACATCACACTCATCATCAAAAAGAACATTTCAAGATCGATTATGAAGTACAATGCTAATCGTACACTCAGCATATATACATGTATCTATATGCCTATAAGAAAGACAAGTTAATACCGTCATTATTCAAATTTATTCACCAACCACTGAAGTCAGTGATGATGAAATTGAAGAATTCCATCAACTTCTTCACTCTGAAATTGATTAGGCATACAATCAGCATGCATTAATAATTACTGGTAATTGGAATGCAAAAGTTGGAAAAACAGAGGAAGGATCCATGGTTGGAAAATAGGACCTTGCTGATAGAAAAGATGCTTTCCATCACATGATATAATTTTGCAAGACCAATGACTTATTCATTGAAATACCATTTTTAAACACATAAAAGGATGACTGAATATATAAATGGACATCACCAGGTAGAATACACAGGAATCAAATTGACTACATATGTGTGTAGAGATGATGGAAAAGCTTAGTATCATCAGCCAAAACAAGGCCAGGGGCCAACTGTGGAACAGATCATCAGTTGCTCATATGCAAGTTCAGGGTGCAGCTGAAGAAAATGAAAACAAATCCACATTAGCCAGATATTACCTTGAACATATCCAACTTGAATTTAGAGACCATGGTAACAAAATATTTGATACATTGTTGTTGTTGTTAAATGCCTTCGAGCTGATTCCAACTCATAGCAACCCTGTATAAGATTTCTGAGGAGCAACTGTTAACCTGGGGTTCACAAACCATTTCTGATCCTTAGCCAATAAAAACCAAACGATGACATCAAGAACATCATAGAGGAAGAAAGAAAAATGTCACTAAAAAGCCAGGCAAGAAAAAGATGTCAGAAGAGAGTCTGAAACTTGATTTTGAGTGTAGAGAAGCTAAAATGAATGGAAGAAATCAGGACGTAAAAGAGCTGAACAGAAAATTCCAAAGGGCAGCTCAAGAAGACAAAGTCAAGTATTATAATGAAGTGTGTAAAGACTTAGACTTAGAAAACCAAAAGGAAAGGGGACGCTCAGCATTTCTCAAACAAAGAATGACAGAAAAAAATCAAGCCTTAATTTGCAATATAGACGGATTCTACGGGCAAAATATTGAATGATGCAGAAAGCATTCTAAGAATATGGAAGGAATACACAGAATCACTATGCCAAAAAGAAATGGTCAGTGTTTAACCATTTCAAGAGGAAACATATGACCTGAACTGATGCTTTTAAGGAAAAGTCCAGCTGCACTGAAGGCTTTAGTGAAAAACAAGACTACAGAAATTGAAGGAATATAAATTGATATCTTTCAACAAACTGATGCAGCACTAGAGGCATTCACTTATCTATGCCACGAAATTGGGAAGACAGGTATCTGGCCAACTGATTGGAATAGATCCATATTTGTGCACATTCCAAAGAGGGGTGATCTAATGGATGTGCAAATCATCAAACTATATAATCAATATCATTGTTGTTGTTGTTGTTGTTGTTAAGTGCCTTTGATTTGGTTTTGACTCATAGTGACCTTGTATAGGTTTCCAAACCTTTAAAAAAATCATTGTGGGAGCACAAAGCCTCATCTTTCTTCTGCAAAGCAGCTGGCAGGCTCAAAACGTAAACCTTGTGGTTCACAGTTCTATGCTTATCATATGGAGCCACTATGTTACCTCAATTAAAATAATTTGTTATTGTTGGAAAGTGCTGTTCAGTTGGTTCCGACTCCTAACAACCCTATATAGGATTTCTGAGGAGGGGATGGTGGATTTGAACTGCCTCCCTTGTGATTCACAGTACAGTGCTAATCCTACAGCACCACAGCAGGAGTCCAAATATCATATCCAAGTACAATTTTCCTGAAGATAACGGTTCAAAAGTGGTTCCAACAGTACATCAACAGAGAACTGCCAGAAACTCAAGCTGGATTCAGATGAAGACATGAAATGAGGGATATCATTGCTGACCTGAGATGAATTTTACCTGAAGGCAGAGAATACCAGAAAGATATTTACCTGTGCTTTATTGACTATGTGTATGCATTCTACTGCATGAATCATGACAAACTCTGGATAAAATTGTGAAGAATCCGTATTCCAGAACACTTAATTATGCCCATGAGAAATCTGTATATAGATCAATAGGCAGTTGTTTGAACAAAACAAGGGGATATGGAATGGTTTAAAATTAGGAAAGGTATGTGCTAGGGTGGCATCCTTTCATCATATGTATTTAATTGGTATACTGAAGAAATAATAAGAGAAACTGGATTTTACAAAGAAGAACCTGGCATCAGGATTGGAGGAAGACTTATGAACAATCTGAGTTATACAGTTATACAACCTTGTTTGCTGGAATTAAAGAGGACTTAAAATATTGATAAGCATAAACTAAAGCCTTCAATATGGAATGCATCTTAATATAAAGAAAAAACTCAAAACTGAACCAATAAATAACATCAATGATAAGTGGGAAAAAGATTGAAATTATCAGAGACTTCATTTTGCTTGCATCCTCAGTCATCACTCATGGAAGCAGTCAAGAAATCATACATTAAAGATCAAAGATATCAGTTTGAGGACTAAGGTGTGTCTGACTCAAGCCATGGTATTTCAATAACCTCACATGCGTGTGAAGGTTGGACAAAGAACAGGAAGACAATAGAACTGATGCATTTGAGTTATTGGAGAAGAACCCTGGAAGTACTGCCAGAAGAACCTAAAATTTTGTCTTGAAAGAAGTGTAGTCAGAATTTTCCTTAGAAGCAAGTATGGTAAGACTGTCTGTCGTACTTTGGCCATGTTATTAGGAGGTACTAGTCACTGGAGAAGTATATCCTGCTGGGTAAAGTGGAGGGTCAGCAAAAAACAATGGGCTCAAATGTAACAACAACAATTGTGAGTGTGTTACAGGCCAGGCAGCATTGAGTGTGTTTTGCATAGGGTCTCTATGAGTCAGAAATGACATGAAGACCTCTAACAATAGCAACAACAAACCCTATGGAGAAGTTGTACTATGTCCTATAAGGTGACTGGGAGTTGGAATCAACTTGATAGCAGTAGGTTTTATGTTTTGCTTTATATCCCTGAATAGGTTCTCATTTGTTCCACGTGAGCTTTAAAAGAATATGTATTCTGCTGCTGTTATAATTAGATTCAGCTTTTCTATATCCATTCTGATTTTCTGGCTTCTACATTTATCAATTAAAAAGGCTTGGTAGTGTAGTAGGTTTGTTACTGGGCTACTAACCAGAAGGTCAGCAGCTAAAATCACCAGCTACTGCGTAAGAGAAAGACGAGGTTTTTCTGCTCCCATAAAGACTTATAGTTTGGGTAGCTCTGTAACAGTGTAGCTATGATTCTGAATCGACTTGATGTCACACAACAATAAGCATGTATCAATGGGATGGAATCTTTGTGTGGCACTCTAGGATAAGCACTGGACTTCTAACCACAAGATTGACAATTCAGACATACCAGCCACTCTGAAACTCTATACAGGATCTCTGAATTGGAACTTATTTAATGACACTAAACAACCATATGTATCAACTACTGTGCTAATATGATGAAATCTCAACTATATTTGTGACTATTATCTATTTTTTCAGTTTTGACCTATTTTCCTTTCAGATTCACGTATTTTGAAGTTCCTTTGTTAAGTGCATATACAATTAGGATTGCATACGTGTGTGTGAACTGAAATTTGTAATGTTATCCAATATTCTCCATTATCCTTAATAATTTTCTTTATTCAGAAGTTGATTTTATCTGATATTAAATTAGCCATTCCAACTTTCCTTGAAATTACGTTTGCATGTTATATATCTTTAGTCCCTTTTTCTTTTTAACCTGTTGTTGTTAAGTGCCATGGAATTGGTTCCAACTCACAGCGATCCTGCACAGGATCCTGCAAAGAGCAAGTGGTGTGTTTGAACCACTGACCTTGTAGTTGAAACCAACCTTGCAGTCCAGTGCTTATCCTACAGAATCACAACTTTCTTGCAGACAGCAAATAAATGTGTATATTCTGAAAATTTGTTTTTTTACTCATATTTGATGTAATTAGTCTTTGTCTGGATTTGGGTTTACCATTTATTAATTTGCTTTCTGTTTTTCCAGTTTTTGTTTCTCTGTTTTACCTTATTACCTATTTTTGTGATGTTTAGACTGATTTTTCCTATTTTAATTTATCTATCATGTGGTTTTTTTTAATTTTATTTTAGTATACCTTATGTTTTGTTTTGCTTTTTCAGTGGTCACTTGGGGGATGACAGTCCTGGTGTGGCAATACAGGATAATGCACTGGAATGAAAGATTGGTTTGAGCCCCAAGGATGGCAGTTCAAACCCACAACTCATTCCTTAGAAACCCTACACTGGGTCTCTATGAGTCGGAACTGACTCAACAGCACTTAACAACAACAATGGGGATGACAATATATATATATATAAATAAATAAATATATATATATATATATACCAAGGTATATATATATATACCAAGGTAAGTAAAAAATATAGCTACAGTCATCAAAATCTTTATCAAACAAATATATTGAAATGTGAAGCTATTGTTTCTCAACATAGCCTCCATTTAAGTCTATATGCTTCCGAAGATGGCATTTCATTTCTGGGTTAATGCGCTGGACTGCAAAGTCTGTTTGAACCACGAGGTCGGTGGTTCAAGCTCACCAGCTGTTCCTTGGAAACCCTATACAGAGTCGCTGTGGGTCAGAACAGATTCAACATCACTTAACAACAAAACAACCCTTCTCTAAGGAGCTCTGGTAGTGTAGTGGGTTATGGGTTGGGCTGCTAACCACAAGGTTAGCAATGCGAATCTACCAGCTGTTCTTAGGAGAAAAATGAGGCTTTCAGCTCCCATAAAGATTTACAGCCTCAGAAACTCTATACAGGGTTGCTATGGGTTAGAATTGACTCAAAAGCACATAACCGCCACCAACAACAACCCTTCTCTGTGAGTCCTGGTGTGGTGCTGTAAGATAAGCATTGGACTTCTAACCATAAGATTGGTGGTTCAAACACACCAGATACTCAACAGAAACTCTACTGAGTCGTTATGAGTCAGAACTGACCACAGAACTTAACAAAAACCCTTCTCTGAAGAATCTTGCAGTTTGATTTACACTATGTCAAAATGGTACTTTTGGCATTCTCAAGGGATTAAAATTGAGTTCTTTGAAATCAACTCTGAGTTTAGGAAACAAAATGAAGTCTGAAGGGGCAATATCAGAGTTGTAGGGTGGATAAAGGTTAGGCTTCTCAATAAAATTCTCCTAGGATAGCCCTTGCTACTCTTAAAGCATTAGCAGGTGCATTGTCATGATGGAAAACTATTTCTTAGCAAAATTTTCCTTGCCTTTTCTTACTAATGCTATTTTCAATTGCCTTAAAACTCCTTCATACGAAGTCTCTGTGATCATCCAGGTGACCCCTTTGGTGTCCCAGAAAATAGTCACCATAACCTTCTGAGCTGACATATCTGCCTTGAATTCATCTTCAATATCTTCCAGGTCTTCTTTAAAATATTTAATTTATTAAAACAACAACAACAACAAGCTGTTGTTTTATTCAACATTTCCATAAATTTGTTGGAACATTTCAATTATTTGAGATGACTTCCACTTGAATTTTGTTAAAGAGTTGATATTAGCTCTAAATAGTTTTTGGGGGGGTTTTCGATGACATGTTTTTTTTTTTTTTTGAAGGCACCCTGACAGTAAACATGTTAAGTACTTTATATGTATATATATATATATATAAATGTCACCTGGCTGCTGATCCATCTCATTGGGGGTCTTCCTCTTTTTCTCTGACCCTCCACCTTACCCAGCATGACAACCTTCTCCAGCGACTGTTCTCTCAGGACAATGTGTCCAAAGTATGAGAGACGAAGCTTAGCCATCTTGGCCTCCAAGGAGCACTCTGGTTGCATTTCTTCCAAAACAGATCTATTGGTTCTTTTGGCAGTCCATGGCATTTTCAGTATTCTCCTCCAACACCACAACTCAAAGGCATCAATTCTTCTACGATCTTCCTTATTCACTGTCCAGCTTTCGTATCCATATGAGGTTATTGAAAATACCATGGCTTGGGTCAGGCGCACCTTAGTCCTCAAGCTGACATCTCTGCTCTTCAATACTTTAAAAAGTTCCTGTGCAGCAGATTTGCCCAGTGCAATACGTTGTCTGATCTCTTGACAGCTGCTTCCGTGAGTGTTGATAGTTGATATATATATATATAGTTGTTAAGTGTCATCGAGTCGGTACCAACCCATAGCAACCCTCTATAGGGTTTCCTAGGAGCAGCTTGGGAGCTTAAACCACCGACCTTGCAGTTCAAACGCTTTGCAGTCTGGCGTATTAACCCACAGTACCACACCAGGACTCCATATATATATATATATATATATGGTGTGTATATATATATACCTTTGCATGTATTGACTGTAACTGTAGTAGCAGTATGTTTTTTCTTGTGTGCATAACTTTGAATAACAATCCATTTTTGCCTTTTCAGATAGAATGTATATGTCTTATAATCATAGATCCTCTAATCCTCCCAAGCCCATCCAGTAATTACTTTGTTTATATTAATATACAATGAATATCACATCATGCAATATTCTAATTTTTGTTTTAAACTGTCAAACATATTTTAAATTCAAGAGGATACAAGCGTCTATTGTATTTACTTAGATATGTACTATTCCTTTTGCTACTCTTTCATTTCTAATGTACCAAGTTTACTTTGAGTATCACTTTCTTTAGTATTTTTTGTTTTGATTTTTGATTTTTAAAGAGGTGTTCTGGCTATAGATTCCCTTAGTTTTGCTTGAACTGAGAATATCTTTGTTTCACCTTTATCAAGGATATGTTTCCAGGATACAGAATTCTGTGTTGACAAGTCTTTTATTTTAACACCTCAAAAATGTTTTTTTCATTTCCCTCTGATCTCCAAGGTTCTTGGTGAAAAACTATAATAAGTCAAATATTATTTTTGTATTGTATTATTTATTTTTTTGTTTGTTTTCAGCATTTCTCCTTATTCTTTGGTTGTCAGTGATTTCATTTTTATGTATCTTGGTGCAGATTTATTTGGGTTTGTCTATCTTTATGGTCACTAAGTTTCTTGAATTTGTAGATTGCCTTTCAATGAATTGTGTGGAAGTTTGTGGCGCTGTGGGTTAATGTGCTAAACTGCAAAGTCGGTTTGAACTGCAAGGTCAGTGGTTCAAGCTCAGCAGCCGCTCCTCAGAAACACTATACAGGGTCACTATGGGTCAGAACCAACTTGACAGCACTTAACAACATCAACATAGTGATGATGGCGTCCTGGTATGGTACTGTGGAATAAAGCACTGGACAACAAGGTCAGTTTGAACCACAAGGTTGGCAGTTCAAATCCACCAGCCACTCCTTGGAAACTCTATACAGGGTCACTATGAGTTGGAACTGACTTGAAGACACTTAATAACAACAATAATACAGTGATTATTTCTTCAAATACTTTTTTTGTACTGCTCTCTTTCTGCACTCATTATGAGATTGCAGTGACAACAACATTAAGTCCCTGAGGCACTATATTTCTTTTCTACTGAGTACTCCATGTTTTCACATAGGATAATATACATTGCTCTGTAATTCCACTGTCTTTTCTCTGTCATATCTGTTCTATTATTGAACTCATCCAGTGATTTTCATTTCAATTATTGTAATTTTCAGCCCTAAGATTTTTGTTTATTTCTATATATGTTATATTTGTTGTCAAGAGTCTCCATCTTTCCACTTATTTCAAGAATGTATACAAATGTTTGCTGCAGTATTTTCATTATAAGTATCTTTACATTTTTATCAAATAACTCCAAAATCTGTGTCATCCAAGTTTTGGCATCTGTTGATTGTCTTTTCTCTTGTGGATTGAAATTTTCCTGATTATTGCTGTAATTAGGGTGTCATCAAGTTGGCACCAACTCCTAGTGACCTTGTGTACTAGAACAAAACACTGCTCATTCCTTCACCAACCTCATAATTGTTGCTACCATTGAGCCCAAAGCTGCAGCCCCTGTGCCAACCCATCTTGTTGGGGGTCTTCTTCTTTTTTGTTGAACTTCCACTTTACCAAAATTGATGTCCTTCTCCAGGTACTGGTCTCTCTTAATAATATATCTGAAGTATGAGAGACTAAGTCTGTCTACCCTGGCTTCTAAGGAGCATTCTGTCTGTATTTCTTTCTTTGTTTGATCAGGTGTCAGTCCATGGTGCTTTTAATATTCTCCCCCCAACACCATAACTCAAATGCATCAGTTCTTCTATCTATGGTCTTCTTTATTCATTGTCCAACTTTCACACATATATGAAGTTACTGAAAAGACCATGGCTTGGGTCAGACATGTTAGTCCTCCAACTGACATCTTTGCTTTTGAACACTTTAAAGAGAGCTTATGCAGCAGATTCGTTGAATGCAACATGTTGTTTGATTTCTTGACTGCTGCTTCCATGAGTGCTGATAGTTGATCTGAGCAAGATGAAGCCACTAACAACATCAATCTTTTCTCCATTTATCATGATGTTATTTATTGATCTAGTGTAGAGGATTTTTGTTTTATCTACATTGAGGTGCAACTCATACTGAAAGCTGTGGTCTTTGATCTTCATCAATCAGTGTTTTAAATCTTCTTTGCTTTTAGCAAGCAAAGTTGTATCATCTACATATTACAAGTGGTTAATGAGTCTTCCTCCAACCCTAATGCCACGTTTTTCTTCAAATAATTGAGCTTCATGAATTATTTGCTCAGCGTACAGAATGAATAAGTATGGTGAAAGACTTCAGCCCTGGCATGCACCTTTCCTAATTTTTAACTATTTAGTATTTCCTTGATCTGTTCAAACCACTGCCTCTTGCTCTATGTGCAGTTTCCTCATGAGCAATATTATCCTTAGTTTGTCATGATCCACACAATCAAAAGCTTTTGTGAAGTCAAAAAACACATGTAAATATCCTCTGGCATTCACTGCTTTCAGCCAAGATCCATCTGATGCCAACAAGGATATCACTCATCTACATTCTCATCTGAATCCTGCTTGAACCTCTGGTAGTTCTCTGCCTATATATTGCTGCAGCTATTTAAAAATTATTTTTAGCAAAATTTTACTTGAATGTAATATTAATGATATTGTCCAATGATTTCCACATTCCTTTGTGTCACTGCTTTTTGGAATGGATGAAAATATGGAGTTCTTCTAGGACTTTGGCGAGGTAGCTGTTTTTCAAATTTCTTGTAATAGATGAGTTTGTGTGTCCAGTACTGCATTCGTTTATTGAAAGATTTCAATTCCATCAATTCCTGGAGCTTTGTTCTTTGTCAATGCCTCAGTGTACCTTTGACTTCTTCCTCATGAAATGGTTGAACATTGAGAATTTCTTTTTGTACAGTGACTCTGTGTATTCCTTCCACCTTCTTTTGATGCTTTCAGCATCATTAAATATTTTTCCAATAGAATGCTTCAATATTTCAAGTTGAAGCTTGATTTTTTTTTTTCTTATTTTCACTCAGTTTGAGAAATGCTTAGCATGTTTTTTTCATTTCGGTTTTCTAATTCCAGATATTTGCACATTTCATTGTAATATTTGTCTTTGTCTTCTAGAGCTGCTCTTTAGAATTTTCTATTCAGTGCTTTTATCTCTTCATTTCCTCCATTTTCTTTAGCATCTTTACACTGGATAGCAAGTTTCCCAGTCTCTTCTGACAACCATTTTGATCTTTTTTTCTTCTTTCCTCTCTTCTTAATGACCTTTTACTCTCTTCCTGTATGATAATCTTGATGTCATCCCACAACTCTTCTTGTCTTGGTCATTGTTGTCTGTTCTTGAGACATGCATCAAGTGTGTTCTTGAGATGATGGCTAAATTCAGGTGATATATGTTCAAGGTCATCATAGACTTGTTTAAATTTCATCAACTTCAGTCTGAATTTGCATATGAGCAAATAATGGTCTGTTCTACAGTGTGCTCCTTGCTTTTTTTGGCTGATGGCATAGAACTTTTCCACTCTCTTCACAGATATAGTCAGTTTGATTTCTATGTATTTCATCGGGTGAGGTCCATGTGTATTGTTGTATTTTATGTTGTTTATAAAAGGTATTTGCAGTGAAGAATGATTGGTCTTGCAAAATTCAATCATGCAATATCCAACATCATTCTATCATCAAGGACATATTTTCCAACAACTGATTTCTTCCTTTTTGTTTCCAGTTTTTGCATTCTAATCACCAGTAATTATCAATACATCTTGATTGCATGTTTGATCAATTTCAGACAGAAGAAGTTGGTAGAATTCTTCCATTCCATCATCACTGGCTTTAGTGGTTGGTGCATAATTTGAAAACTAGTTGTATTAACTTGTCTTCCTTGCTGCATATGGATATTATCCTATCACAGACAGCGTTATACTCTAAGATACATAGATCTTGTAATTTTCTTTTTGATGATGAATGTGACATTCCTGTTTCATTTATCATTCTCGGCATAGTAAACCTTGTGGTTGTCAGATTCAAAATGATCAATACCATTCCATTTTAGCTCACTAATGCCTAGGATATCTACGTTTATGTTTTTCATTTCATTTTTGATAACTTCTATTCTTTCTAGATTCATACTTCATATATTCCATGTTCTGATTTTTAATGAAATTTTACAGCTGTTTCACCTTATTTTGAGTTGTGCCCCATCATCAAATGAAGGTCCTGAAAGGTTTACTCCATTGTGTCCTCACAGTCAACTCTATTTTGTGAAAGCAACTCTGCTGTTGTATTTTGAGTGCCTTACAACCTGAAGAACTCATTTTCTGGCATTATAGCTAAGAATATTCTGGTGTTCTTCATTATATTTCAATATTAAATATTCTGGTACTATTTGACAGTTTTCCACTGACATTCTAATGGTTTTTAGTGACTAAATATTTGAAAATAGTCCATCTCTCTTCCTCATCTGTGTTAGTCTTGAAGCTCATTTAAAACCTGTCCACAATGGGTGACCCTGCTGATATGTAAAATACAGGGGGCATATCTTCCAGAATCTCAGCAACATGCAAGGCACCACAGTATGGGAAACTGACAGATGAGTAGTGGTTCTGAATCATAAACTAAGTAATTTTGTATTATTTCCTGGACATTTTGCATATTATGTTTTGAGATTGTGTTTTAAATTTTATAGAAGTATGTTGACATTTTTGTTTTAGTAGATAAATGACTAGATTTGGCTCATGCATTTCTATAGGCAGTAGTTCCAAAACCAGTTCAGTTTTCAAAGCCATATAATGCTAATCAAATATATTCCATTTGTGTAGTATCCACTGACCAGTTTGGGATTTGGATACTGACCTATTCGTTTGTTCAGTTCTCAAAGTTTTGGCACATTTGTTAGAATCTGATCCACCAATGTGCAGCTCAGGAGCAATCCCAAGACTTCACTTTTTTTTTTTAATTGCTATCACAAGGAGCCCTGGTGACAACAAAGGGTAAGCACTGAACTTCTAAGTGCAAGGTTGGAAGTTCTAACTCACAAACCACTATGAGGCAGAAATATAAGACTTATAGTTTCTGTAAAGCTTTACAGCCTTGGGACAAACTATAAAGGTTTGCTATAACCTCATATGCATGCGAAAGATGGACAGTGAATAAGGAAGACTGTAGAA
>NW_006408561.1:22281942-22287185 GCF_000296735.1 Chrysochloris asiatica | reverse complement strand
ATTAGCCAAGTGGCAGCATCAATGGACTCAAGTGTGGCAACAGAGGTGAGGTTGGCCCAGGATTGGGCAGTGTTTCATTCTGCTGTGCATAAGATCACTATGGGTTGGTACCAACTCGATGGCACCTAATAACAACAGCAACAATGAATAGATATCACTCCATGGCAGTGGGTTTTTGCTATTCCAAGCTCCTCCCACTCTATGATTTTCACTGTATTTTCCAATTATTTGAAGTTCTACTTCTCTGTGTTCTATTCTGAAAGGTGGGGCTTTAGTAATCCTGATTTTTTACACATTTTTCATATCTGTCCCCATATCTAAAGTCAAGTGTTAAGAGGATACTGACAAGTATCCTCTTGTTGTTATAGCAACTGGGTTCATCCTGCCCTCTTGGAACCATTGCTCTACCAATCAGTCATAAACGCTACTCTCAGAATTTTGTCTTCCACAGGCTCCTTTTTCCATCATAATATTAAGTTAACTTTTATTTCTTTCTTTTTCAATATTCAATTTTATATTTTCTGTAATAAACACATAGAACATTTGTAATGATATACAAACCAAAGGAATAAAAACATCAACAAGAGGGTAGCCCTCCCTACAACAAGAGGGTAGCCCTCCCTACAACAAGCTCACAATCAAATGAGTAAAATGTGTTAAACACAACAGACATCCACATTAAATCACGGCAACTGTAGGCAGAGAAGCAGCATATGTGAAACAGAATGGAACAATCTATTTGGATTGTCAAGATCAGAAAATGTTTGCTGGTAATGGATGCATGTGAGTTATAGGTAAAGAGGCAGAGAAATGGAAAATTATATTTCAGGCTGGGGCAAACTTGAACCAAGGTATAGAACTATGGTGCAGAGTATAAAATCCTACAGTTATTTCTTAGGCTAGGTTCTCTAAAGAAGCAAAACTAATGAAGTCCTGATGTGGCGCTATGGGCTAATGTGTCAGACAACAACATCATGTAAACTGCAAGGTCAGTGGTTCAAGCTCAACAGCTAAGGATCAGAATCGACTTGACGGCACTTAACGAAGATGATGATATATATCTATATATCAAGGAAATGGGTCATATAGTTATACAGGATGGCAAGTTTTAAATACATGGGTCAGAAGTCAAGCGGGAGGTTTCTACTGACTCATGTAATGGAAGGAGCTAATGAACCCAAGATTGTCAGGTCAGATGGCAGCCTGCTGGATTTAGAGGCAAATGCATCAAACTTTAGCACTTAAGATGAAAATCTGCTGACTCAGGTGTCAAATACTAAGGAGTCCTGTAATCAGCAAGCCACTGGTTCAAGTAAAAGAACCAGAAGTTAGATGATGACAAGGCAGATTGTTGTTGTTGTTAAGTACCATGGCATCAGTTCCAACTCATAGTGAACCTGCACAGGGTTTCCGTGCCTGCAAATCTTTAAGGGAGCAGAAAACCTTATCTTGTTCCCATGGAAGAGCTGGTTGTTTCTGCCGACCTTGAGGTTAGCAGCCCGATTCGTAACCACTATGCTAACAGAGCTCCTTGATAAATCAGATACAGAATACACATTCAGCAAAAGAGCAGGAGAGCTTTTATAGAAAGTGCATATATATATTGGAAGCACGTCACACTTCCAAGGAAACTCATTCTCAATTGATTGGCTGCTAATAGACGATCTCATCATTAAAGTGATCATATTACATTAGATCTCTTCATGGGGGATGACTATATCATAACTGCTAAATGACTAAGAAACTTTGCCCTGCCAAGTTGACATATAACTTTAACCATCACAGATTACAAAACAGAAAATTTTTTTGAGAATTTGATATGTCTTAATTACAGAATACCAATTTTTCATCATGGATTCTAGATATGACTTTCTACTATTCACCTGAATGGCAAATATTTTATAATTAGAATGTCAATTTATGGAATTAAACATAATTATATACTGGTCTGCTCTAACAAATTTATGGGATGGTAAATCAGGGTAGACCTAGGAAAGAAAAGTCAGGGGATCATGAAAGGTAACTAGGTTTATTATACTCATAGTTCCTAGAGATAAGGTGTCACAGCACTCCATGAAGAAGGCCACATGGAGACTTTAGCCTGGGACAAGGTAACAACCTCAAATTGGAATAATGAGAGGGTTTATATAAATTTGGGATTAGCCAGGTTACTCAGGATTCCTATGAATTGAGCATTTTAAAAACTTTCGCAGGCTTAGGAGGCAAAGGGATTATCCCTCGTTATTTGGTATATGGATCCAGATTAATTGATACGGGAGGTATATAGTAGTCCAAGAATATGAGAACTTGGTAAGGTTGGAGAAAGAACTTAATTAACTGCTCAAGAAAGAATGGGCAGGACTCCAGCCAGGGCCTCAAAACTTCATTAAGACAATATTTGAAGAAAACTGAATGGCATAGTCTTTCTCTCCACCTCTAAAGCCTATCTGGTGTTCCATTTCTTCTCTCATTTTGTAGGTAAATAATCACTCAAGAAAGTATCAGTTAATTCTATTTTAGGGTGTGATTTCTCCCAGGAATATTTACATTTCAATAAATCTCTCTTGCAGTGAAATCTTCAAGACCCAAAGGAATGTCTCTAATGATGAAAATGACAGGTCATTGAGTGACTCATTTGAGGACCCATTTGGCATTGTAAGCCCGCTAGGCTCATCCATCTACATACTTTTTCAAGGAAACACTCTCATTCACCTCTCATGGGAATGAGGTAAAGACAGTAAATAAGGAAAAATGCAAAGCTAAACTAGTTGCATAAGGTATTTCTTCTTATTCATTCTAAAAGTTATTACTCAAGCAATTTTGTATCCTTATAAGAAGGGGAAAAGTTGAAATAATTTGCATATCATTTTCATTACTTCATTAACTAAAATTGCAACAGTGTGAATTATAAACTACATGTGAACATTCTGAAAGAATATTTACAGTATAAAAGAATGCATCTACATGTTTCTATCCACATTTATCATAATACTATTAATACAATCAACTAATTATGTTTAATGTGACTATATTATACAATGATTGGAAGATTAAATTTAATTATGGTTCAGTTAATAAGAAAATTACTACATATAAAACTAGGAACAAATTTTATACATGTATCTTCAAGAGTCCATTCTATTGAGTTCAATATCACACTCAGTAAGTGAATATGAGTATATATATATACATATACATGAATGTGTATATTTATGCATGTACACATCTATGTATATGTAAATATACATATATTATATACATATATATTTCCTATAAAATATAAAAGCAAAAGAAGTACTCTGTCATTGCTAAGTACTGTTGAAGTGGTTCCAACCCATAGTAAACATGTTGTCCAAGGAGCAATTGGTGAGTTTGAACTGCTGACCTTGCAGTTCAAACCAGGCTTGCAGTCCAGTGCTTTAACTCACTGGTACATACCAGGACTCTTGGTAGTGTAATGGTTACTAACTAGTTTGGCTGCTAATCTCATGATCAGAAGTTTGAAATGACTAGTAATTCCATAGAAGAAAGATAGACCTTCTGCTTCTGTAAAGATTTACAGCCTCAGAAACCCTGTACAGGGCTGCTATGAGTCAGAACTGACTCCACAGCACACAACCACCAACCACCATTTTTGTATACTTCAATTTTATTTTATTGTTATCATCATCCCAACATCCTAACCCCATAGAACTTCTTTCTGTTGGTTAGCACATACCAACAATAAAATTCTTAGCTGCTTTCAAGCAGAAATACATAAACAAGCTTTGTCGTTGTTAATGCTGATGAGTCAGTTCTGACTCATAGCAACCCTGTACAGAGTTTGCGAAGGGCCACTGGTGAATTTGAACCACCAACTGTTTGTTAGCAGTCCAGGGCTTAGCATACAGCACCACACCAAGATACAAGCTTTAGGGGGCATTTTAATGTCTTTTGGATGATATATCTAAAAAATAGGGTTGGTAAAACTTCTTGATGTATTATTGTTGTTTTTAGGTTCCCTCAGTCTGTTCCTACTCATAGTGATCCTGTATGGAGTTACCAAGGAGCAGCTGGTGGGTTTGAATTGCTAACCTTGTTTATCCTACAGTTCCACACCAGGACGCATATATATATATATATGCGTCCTGGTGTGGAACTGTAGGATAAACAAGGTTAGCATATATATATATGCCTGAGATGTTATACATAAGCACTGGACTAGCAACAGCAAGGTTGGTGGTTCAAAACCACCAGGCATACACGAAAACCCTATATACAATCACTGTGAGTCAGAATTGACCTGATGGCCCTTAACAATAAAAAATAACATATTGGTCTGAACTTACTAACAACAAATACATGCATGTCTGTGTGTGTGTGTATATATATATATGTTGTTGTTGTTACGTGCCGTCGAGTTGGTTCCAACCTGTATAGGGTTTCCGAGGAGCAGCTGGTGAGCTTGAACAACCAACCTTGCAGTTCAAACGACTTTTCCACTTGGCACATTTGCCCACAGCACCACAGCAGGACTCCGTATACATATATATATATATTAAGGTTGTCATGTAAGTTCTGACTTACAGTGACCCTAGAGTCCTAGTGTGGCACTACAGGTTAATGTGCTGGACTGCAAGGTCAGTTTGAACTGCAAGGTCAGCAGTTCAAGTTGAACAATTGCTCCTCGGAAACCTTATACAGGGTAGCTATGGGTGGAAACTGATTCAACGATACTTAACAGCAACAACATATATGTGTGTGTGTTCATACTATTACATTTACACAGTTATTAATTTTCCAGGCCTTAATGACCTCCTATTTGACAGGAACTGTTCTGGGCACTGGGAATAGATTGATGATTAAGCAAAATAATTCCTGCTGATAAAGAGCAGCTCATAGAAATATATACCATATAGTAATGGATAGTATTTTAAAATAGTGATTGAAAAAAAAAAAAAAAAGTGCCATGAGACAGGTTTTAGGACCAGGGAACATAAATTAATACTAGGGAATAATTTCAAGGGAAAAAAAAAAAAAAGAAGAAGAAGTAGAGTATCAAATCTTATCTAGGTGCTAGAACTGTAGAATAAGCTCTGAACCTAAGGTCACTTTGAAGTGAAAGTCTGGTGATGTAAACCCACCAGCTGCTCTGAAATCCTGTACAGGGTCTCTATGAGTCAAGACTTGATGGCACTAAACAACAGCAACAATGATTCACTTTAAATTTGATTCTGAGGTTTGCTAGTATCCAAAAAAAAATT
>NW_006408561.1:22279395-22280802 GCF_000296735.1 Chrysochloris asiatica | reverse complement strand
TTTGCGTAGTCAATAAAGCACAGGTAAACATCCTTCTGGTATTCTTATGCATTGAGAAAATACTCAAGTTTCACAGAAAGTAAGGCAATTCTCAGCTCTCAGGTCTGAGTTTCGCTTGGGTTATTATAATGGTGTTATTTTTATTTGAGGAATGTATATATATATATATAGAGAGAGAGAGAGAGACATGCACATATACATTATTGTTAAGTGACATTGAGTCAGTTCCAACCTGAGGAGTCACTGGTGAGCTTGAATTGCTGACTTTGCAACTCAAACTGACTTCACAGTCCAGTGCATTAACCCACATTGCGATATATATATCGAGAGAGAGAGTACTGGTGTGGTGCTGTGGAATAATACTCTAGACTGCAAAGTCAGTTTGAACCACAAGGTCAGTGGTTCAAGCTCACCAGCCACTCCTTGGAAACCCTAGACAAGGTCGCTATGGATTGGAACCTACTTGACGACACTTAACAACAGTATATTTATGTAGTTAAGTTATTGTTGTTCTTGGTAATTACTTTCAAGTTGGTTCCGACTCATAGCAACTTTTTATAGGGTTTCTTAGAAGCTGTTGGTGGATTTAAATGTGATTCAAACAGACCTTGTGGTCCAGTGCTCAGCCTACAGCTCCACATCCTACACAACACATACACTCTTATGACTTGTGAGCTAACAGTGGTTTTTACATTAACTGGTTAGGAAAAAAAAAAACCACAACATTAAAATAAGAATACTCTTTTGCAATCCATGAAAATTATATAAAGTTCAAGTTTCACAGTCCATAAATTAAATTTTATTGAAATACAGTCACAATCGTTCATTTATGCATTGACTATGGCTACTCTCTTGCTGAAATGGCAGAGCTGAAAAACTGTCACAAAGTCAAAAAGGTATACTCTCTGGTCATTCAGGGAAAAAAAGTTGTCAATCGTTGACTGAAACCAAACACAAGCCATGCCCTGGGACTGGGGAGAAGTTTCTTTCTCTAGGACAGGCCCATTGACAGCATGATTTTTTAGGATTTTGCCAGTAAGAAACTTATTGTCATTATTGTTTCTGTTAGGTGCCACTGAGTCAATACCTAGTCAGAGAAACTCTATGCACAACAGAATGAAACACTGCTTTATCCTGAACCAACCTCACAACCATTGCTATGTTGGAGCCCATTGCTGCTGCCACTGTAACAATCCATCTCATTGGCTGTCTTCCTCTTTTTCTCTGACCCTCCACTTTACCAAGCACGATATCCTTCTCCATGGACTGGTCCCTCCTGATAATATGTCCGAAGTATGAGAAATGAAGTCTGGCCAACCTGGCTTCCAAGGAGTATCCTGAATGCACTTCTTCCAACACATATTTGTTTGTTATTTTGGTAGTATGTGGTACTTCTAATATTCTCCT
>NW_006408561.1:22277096-22278145 GCF_000296735.1 Chrysochloris asiatica | reverse complement strand
AGCAAATAATCTAAGATGTTGGATTATATGAAGACTGTGACATCAAGATTGAATAAAGACTGAATAACAACCTGCAATATGCAGAAAATACAACTTCACTTTCTGGAAGCAAAGATGATTTGATGAAGACCTGTATTGACAGTACTTCAATGTAAAGGGGAAAAATATCTTCGAAATGGTATCAATAAATAACATCATTATAAACGGAGAAAAGATTGAAGCTGTCAAAGATTTCATTTTCTTTGGATCCACAGTCAACACTCATGGAAGCAGCAGTCAAGGAATCAAATGATATATTGCACTAAGCAAATCTGCTTTAAAAGCCTTCTTGAAAGTACCAGGGACATTATACTTGGCAAAGTGAAGGAAGTAGAGGAAGACCCTCAATGAGATGGATTGACGTGGCTGCAACTATGGGCTCAAACATAACAATTATGAGAATGGAGCAAGACTGGGCAGTGATTCATTCTGCTGCGCAGAGTTGCTATGAGTCGGATGATTTGCTGTGAGTTAGATCTGACTCAATCATAGCTAAGAACAATAAAAAGTCTAAGTGTATTATTGAATTTGTCTTCAGTCATCCACTGATTACAAAGAGGTGTTTAAACATGTCTTGTTTGGAATAAAACCATACATACATCAAAAAAAAAATGTTTATAGAAAAAATTGATGAGCTTTTAATTCCATTTCTCCACACACTGTATGGAGCCCTTCATACAGAGATGGTGATCCCTGATATTTGACTGATACGGGAATGTGGTGTGAGTCTAGTCAATGAGGGGAAGTTTGTTGGCAACTGCTGGGAATACATTGCTTCCTCACTCCTAAAGATAGAGATCACCTGAGGAGTAGATATGATACATGAAACACTGAAGACTGAAGACCTGAAGAGTTGTGGGATGACATCAAGAACATCATACATGAAGAAAGCAAAAAGTCCTTGAGAAGACAAGAAAGAAGGAAAAGGTCAATATGGATGTCAGAAGAGACACTGAAACTTGCTCTCCAGCATACGGATGTTAAAGCAAATGGAAGAAAAGAGGAGGTCC
>NW_006408561.1:22274834-22275876 GCF_000296735.1 Chrysochloris asiatica | reverse complement strand
GACACAAGCCATGGTATTTTCAATAACCTCATATGCATGCAAAAGCTGGACAGTGAATAAGGAAGACCGTAGAAGAATTGATGCTTTTGAGTTATGACTTTGGAGGAGAACATTGAAAGTGCCATGGGCTGCCAAAAGAACCAATAGATCCACTTTGAAAGAAGTGCAGCCAGAGTGCTCCTTGGAGGCCAAGATTGCCAAACTTCATCTCTTATACTTTAGACATATTGTCAGGAGGGACCAGTCACTGGAAAAGGATATCATATTTGGTAAGGTGGAGGGTCAGAGGGAAAGAGGAAGATCCCCAACGAGATGGACTGGCCAGGTGGTGGCATTGATGGACTCAAGCGTTTCAACAGTAGTGATGTTGGCCCAGGATAGATAGGGCAGTGTTTTATTCTGTTGTACATAGCATCCCTAGAATCGGTGCTGACTCTATGGTACCTAACAACAACAACAAATATATCAAATGAATATAAATAAAAATGAGGAAAGTTTCCTGTCTTTGGAAGCTACAATGAGAGAGTTAAAACCATCTTGCAACTGTGAAGAGAGAACACTGAGGACAACATGTTGAGCATGGCAGATAAGAACCATGGGAAAATCTAGGGTTTCTATGAAGTTGATACATGGCTGAATTGACTACTTTTGAACCAGCATACCTCCAGACTTCTTATTATGTAAAAAATATCCTGCCTCTCATAAACAAAAATATCCTAACTGATTCAGGTATCATCATGTTTTTACTTCATTTGAATTTCTCATAACTTTTCATGTAATATTTTGTATGGATATGTTGTTCAAGATTTTCTACTGGAAAAATTTAAAAATCTACTTTTAAAATGCATTTTGAGTCCTATGAGGAGTTTATTTGCATGTGAGAGGTGCTTCTCTTTTGCCACCATTAATCATACACTGAACCAGGAGTCCATCTTTTCTAGTTCCCATATTATTCTCAAATTAGTGGATCATGGTATAAAACTTACTGAGGCAAATTATTTATAATACAAGTTTGAATGCAGCACTGGAATCAATATAAAAC
>NW_006408561.1:22250939-22274734 GCF_000296735.1 Chrysochloris asiatica | reverse complement strand
ATAAGAATCCATGCATACAGACTAGGCCAGTCCAGAATGACATAAACCCACACTAGTTTCACCAAAGAAAGGGTTACCTTGTTAACCTGAGACAGATTAGCTTGAAAAGACACACCACCTTTTTAGAAAACATGCTGAGATCCATGGACCTAATGCCTTTTCTCCCCCAATCAAAGAAAAGATTCGGTTTCTTTGGGAACTCAAAGCCCATTAGAACCACTCACTTATCTTCTATACTACTGACACACAGAGTTTCTTGACTAGAGTTGTGAAGCATTGAACTTTCTAACCACCGCGTTCTACCTAGGGACTTTTGCCCTTTCTTTTGAATATATTATGCATTATGCACATTAATGCTTGCTTGAGATTTCTACATTCTTCCTATCAAGGATCCCTGTGTACAAATATTCTTGTTTGGAGAAAAAAAGAATTTGTGTCTGTGTTCATGTCTGCAACTAGAACTAAATTCTGTAATCAGTCTAAACTATCTCTTATACCTGGACTACAACTGAACTCAAGCAAGTACGTAATATGGCACCTCATTTAAACTGGCATTAACTCCAAATGTATTCAGACATATCATTGAGCACAGTAAGAAGAGCAAACTGAAGAAAATCTTTCAGTCTGCCCACTGTTACCTTGAAAAAAATCAGCTTTGATAAACAATTTTTTAGAGCATCATCATAAGTCAGCATTTAGCAAAGAAAAGTTTTTTAGTTTTTACCCCCAGCCTAATCCTTCCCCAAAACAAACAGCAGCCATCAAGTTGATGCCAAACCTGTGTGTCACAGAAAAATTGTGCTATTTCAATGACTGATATTTTTGGACGCAGAACACTAGACCTGTCTTTTCAAGGTATCTCCAGATATACTGAAACCTTCAGTTTTTTTTTTTTGTTGTTTGTTTGTTTGTTTTGTCTAACAGCCAATCTTATTAACCCTTTTCACTAACCAGACCCACCTATTCTGATGTAGTATATTGATCATTACTCAGATACATAGATTAAGATCACACCTTCTGCTTCAAGTAGCTCATCTAGTTATTTTTTTAGGGTTTTAATATCCCTGATAAAGAGGAAGTCAAATAAGTATAATTCTTCTCATCTTATAAGAATTCCTGTGACTCAAAGATAATTTCATCCTTATAACACTTCTCAGATTTGCCCTGCAATGTTTTGCAGAGTGTCCATTCAGTTCAGTACCTTCTATATGTTCTCTATTAATATCATAGTTTTGTGTTGTTTAGGGAACATAGCCCCAAACCATATTTCACATACATGTACATGAAATATACATCATAACCTGCAAAATACAAATGTAATCAATGAACTATGATTTAATGTTTAGCATCTACCAAAGAGATCTGTGATTTAGGAGACACAAAAAATAAACATGAAAAACTGATCTTGCCTTCAACAAATAGTACATCATAAGTACTCTTATACAAGTAAATTATATGAGGAAAATTAATTTCCTAGACAAAACAGTGGACCTGTTTTAAATTCTGCATATTCTTCTTGTTCTCAGAGGAACTGTGAATATTATCCCTCATAGCACAGCGAGAGAGATAAGGGAGAGCAAAATGTCCTAAATATATGAAAAAGAGCAGATATACTATATAACCAACATTTTTCATTAGACTTTGTTCAGTATATCCACATAAGGAGGGGAAAGCAGAACAAGAACCACAAAAAAAAAAATCATTTGAAATAGCACAAAGACCTTTAGCTTATTAGTTTTTTTAGAAGCTTGTTTTTGTAGATGTCATGGTGTTGTGTTTGGAATACAGCCCTAACCCATCACATTCCATTGTAATTAACTGGGCTGCATGTGACTGCTCTACTGATGGGTTGATTTTGAGATGGAAAATTTGGAGGAATCACATAAAATGCTGTAGACTGCACACATATTTGGTATAAAAGAATTGTAATTAAACTTCAGTCATCCTCTCCTACGGAGAACATTGAATTAAAGTCAAAATTGGTTTCTATTATGTTTAAGTCTATCAGAGGCACTGGGGGAAGATCATTAAGACACTAGATCAAAGTGAATTCTGTGGGTAAATGTTCTATTTTTTTTTTTTTTTTATGAGTGTGGGTGAACTCAAAGCTGTCCCTGGAGTGGGTGCTGAGAGCAACCTCCTTGAGGGCTGTAAATGTAGGCAACAGTGATTCTCACCAAGAAAACCGTCCCACCAGAGTAGAAACCTGGGATCATTTGAACTAAAAAAACTCCTCCACAGAATCCACAGTTCTCTGTATGAAATAGTTTATGAAGAATCAAGAAGAAAAATAAAGAGTCTTTAAGAATTTGGATACATGCTTCCTCTTCCTTTTTCCCTTCTCATTTATATTCATATTATGTTATCAAAACCTCCCATATTCTTACAAAAATGAAAACAACTGCCTCTTTGTCCTCTATGAAGCATTAGTTTCTGGAGAAGTGAAAGAAAGTACTCCTGAGGAGGAAGGGCTTGGTGGCAGATTAGGGAAAAGCATGGTGCAGACCTCCATCAGAAATAAATCAGAATACTGGATGGAGCAGGGTAAGGGGATAGTTTCAGAACTCTGAACTACATATAAAGGAATATTTAGAAGGATTGAAACCTTACTGCCTGTGGGATTTTCAGCAGCAGAAGAAAGCTGGTGTTTTCTGTTTTGCAACTACCATTGGGTGCCGGAGCATCCAACTTGAGCATGTTGGAGAAGGATCAGGATCAGGAAAGCACTCCCACCACAGAGTTCTGACCAATGGTTGGAGATAAGGGTGTAAATATTTTTTCCTGGTCATTGATCTCTCACTGCCTGTGCACCTCCACTCTGGTGACCAGAGGAAGTGCTTGAGTGAGTGGATGTCACCCACCACCAGAGGGTTCTACTATGCATGTGCGTGAATCTGCTAAGGAAAGAACACAGCACACAGAATCAAAGAAGGGGGAGGATCCAACAGGAACTTCTTGAAATGGGATGCTCTTGCAGAACAGCTCCTGCCAGCTAAGCAAGGGGCTTTAAAGTCATCATATTTTGCTACAGATTTTGGGGTTTTTTTTTTGCAATTATAGACTGTAGTACACAATCTGGGGTTTTTGTTGTTGTTTTTGCTGTTCTGGTTTTAGTTTGTTTGTTTGTTTGTTTTGCTTCCCCTATTACCTTGGGGTGGGTGGGCTCTTTCTCTCTCTCTGTTACCCAAGAAGAGATAGCAATTGTGGTCATACAGTCAAGCTACAATCACACCATATAAAATCCCACCATTCAGGCAAGAGCCAATACCAGATGCTATACAGCAGATAGAGACCCAACAACTGCTACAATTACTCTGAGTTGAGTAATAAGAAAAGTGAAAAGGGAATCCAATATCCTGATCACATCTAACTGGAGGCAATCAGAAAGCTTAATGATACATCAACATACATTTATCTAATTATTGAAAACATACCTAATTATTGAAGATGCCCAAAAGACAATTGAAGATTTTGGCACAAATCCAGAAATGAGATAGAGTAACAGAAACAAATGAGCTAGAGGTAGACCTAGACCTCTCATTGGAAAAAGGTCGGGGTTTGGAACTGTGAGAAGGAATTCAGGAAAATGATACTGAGGTATATTCAAATGCTCCACAGAGGGGGTGAGAAAAATAAGGAATAAGTCAGGAAAGTGTTACAGGAACAATAAAATAAGATAGAAATAGCATTGGAAATAACTCAAAACTTACAATAAGAGGTCCAAACTATTAATATTAAAATATCGGAAATGTTTGGCTATTAGATGATGCATGGAGGGGATTTTATTCATTGCAATGAAATGAAATATGATAGGATGAATGTGAAGCTGAAGTGGGACAGAGGCAAATAATGATGTATGCAAAACCTTGGAAAAACAGGGCTCTGGGATACAGAGATTGAGACATGGTTTGAATGGGGAAAAGAGGGGAAATAATGTTAAGATGCTTGGCTGTCTGTTGAATCTTGGTTTCCCTGGCATACCGCTATAAAAAAGACACTGGAGGGGGAGAGAAAGGAATAGCCAGAAATACCACCATAGAAAACGTGTAAGTCTGTCTTCTGCCTATAACTGACTGAAATACCTAAAATGGGGCTACAATGTGCCCAGCGAAGGAGGCTTCCTATGGAGCCTCTGCATTACACAAGACCATAGGTGGAATCCTGAACAGCATCCAGTGTCTTCTGAGGGGAAATTTCCACTTGAAAGGACAAGCAGACCAGCCTGGCGTGGCCAGAACAGAAGCTTCTTTCTGAAAGAAAGACTGACAGGAAAAATACAAAACAATATAGGCAGGCCAACTGATTACTACAAGAACAAACAAGTGGCTCGCCTAGGAGACATCAAGACAAGTGGTCGGATCCCCCTCAGGGCAACCCCCCTTCTAAGACTAAGGCTCAATGGGAATGCATGCCCTGATTGGTGACTATGTTCATCACCGATAAGGGGAAGTGAGGGAAAAACTGCAATGAAGTTGTGAGCTAAACCCTACAACACTCAACAGACTCCTGTGAACATGGATGGAGACCTGGTTGGCCAGCAGTGTGCCAAGTCCAGGAGTCTCTTGGACCCAGAGTCAGTGACATAGCCACAGAGAACAAGAGTGGAGGGTGAAGCATCCAACTGATAAGAAGATGGGCAAATGCATAAGTACACACACACACTTGCAGATAATACCCACTTGACCTGGCTTCAATGGCTGGATGATCAGAGCTCAACCAGAAGAGGAAAGAAGAGGGAAAAAAGAATAATCTGATACAGTTTGATGAACTTGACATACACCTGTGGAAGCAGTAGCTCAAAAGAGTGAACAAATCTTCACAGCGAGGATCATTCCCACCTCATCCACACATGGAGAGGACAGGGATGGGCAACTTAGACATTGGCTACCCAGAATGGGGGGCTACAGAGGCAAGAAGTGATGAGCTTACAAGCTTTCACGAAGGAACCAAGATCCAGAGGGCATGGAGCAAGGTAGAATCTCCACTGAGTAGTATCCATTCTGCCTAGTCAGAGCAGATGAAAGAAGATGCGGATAGGTCTCTTGAGATACAATAGTGAATAATTGTTACCAGGACTGATTGTAAGGGATGGAAATGTAAAGGTAAACTTTTTGGGGAAAAGGGACAGGAGTGATTAACCTTGCAGTCTAGGAGCATAGGTCCCTGGGACCATCAAAGGAGAAGAACAGAGAATGGTACACTACCCAGAGAAGCAGTGATGCCAGAAATGGAGGCAGAGATGACGTGGGGAGATGGAGTAGCTGGGGAATTTGGACCCAGAGAGGGAGAGGAGCTGTATGCGGGAGACAGGGGGGCAAGCTTGCAGGGTATACCCTTTGGTTGATGGATGATGCATGGAAGGGATTGTAACCATGGCAATGAAACGATATAAATGGGATTAATGTGAGGCTGATGTAAACTATCACATAATTCACAATAAAGCATCAAAATAAATAAATAAATAAAATAAAATATCAGAAATGTACAATACATTGAAAGAGCAAAAGAATAAAACTGAAGTCAGAACGACCCAGCTGAAAGACAAATTTTTCAATACTGCTAAGCTAGAAGTTGTTGTTGTTGTTGTTATTAGGTGCCATCGAGTCAGTACCAACACATAACGATCTTATGCACAACAGAATGAAACACTGCCAGATCCTGGCCAATTTCACTACTGTTGCCACGCTTGAGACCATCAATGCTGCCACTTGGCCAATCCATTTTGTTAGGGGTCTTCCTCTTTTTCTCTGACCCTCCACCTTACCAAACATGATATCCTTCTCCAGTGACTGGTCCCTCTTGAAAATATGTCCAAAATATGATAGTCTAAGTTTGGCCATCTTGGCCTCTAAGGAGTACTCTGGCTGCACTTCTTCCAAAACGGATATATTAATTCTTTCGGCAGCCAATGGCACTTTCAATATTCTCCTCCAACACCATAACTCAAAAGCATCAATTCATCTTTGGTCGTTCTTATTCACTGTCCAGCTTTCGCATGCATATGAGGTAATTGAAAATACCATGGCTTTGGTCAGGCACACCTTAATCCTCAAGCTGACATCTTTGCTCTTCAATACTTTAAAAAGGTCTTTTGCAACAGATTTGCCTAATGCAATATGTCATTTAACGTGTTGACTGCCAATTGTTTTTTGCCAATTCCTTCAATGCACCTTGGACTTATTCCTTAAGGATCATTGGTTCTTGATCATATTCTACCTCTTGAAATGGATGAACATTAACCATGTCCTTTTGGTACAGTGACTCTGTGTATTCTTTCCATCTTCTCTTGATGCTCTCTGCATCATTCAATAATTTGCCCAGAGAATCTTGGAATAATGAAAGTCAAGTCTTAAATTTTTTCTTCAGTTCCCCCAGCTTGAGAAATGCTGAGCATGTTCTTCCTTTTTGGTTTTCTGATTCCAGATCTTTGTACATTTTATTGTAACATTTGACTTTATCTTCTTGAGCTGATCTTCGAAATTTTCTGTTCAGCTCTTGGACCTCCTCATTTTTTCCATTTGCTTTAGCATCTATACACTGAAGAGCAAGTTTCAGCGTCTCTTCTGACATCCATTTTGACCTTTTCTTTCTTTCTTGTCTTCTCAGTGACCTTTTGTTTTCTTCCTGTATGATATTCTTGATGTTATCCTACAACTCTTCGGGGCTTTGGTCTTTATTGTTTAATGTATCAAATCTGTTCTCAGATGATCTCTAAATTCAGGTGGGATGTATTAAAGTTCATATTTTGGCTCTCATGGATTTGTTTCATTTTCTTCAGCTTCAGTTTGAATTTGCATATGAGTAATTGATGATCTGTTCCACATTCTGTACCTGGTCTTGTTTTCACTGATGATATGGAGCTTTTCCATCTTCTCTTTCTGCAGATGTAGTCAATTTGATTTCTAGGTATTCCATCTGGTGAGGTCCATGTGTATAGTCATCTCTTATGCTATCTAAAGAAGGTATTTGAAGTGAACAAATCATTGGTTTTGTGGATTTCTAGCATGCATTCTCCGGCCTCACTTCTATCACCAAGGCCATATTTTCCAACTACTGATCCTTCCTCTTTGCTTCCAACCTTTGTATTCCAATCATAAGTAATGATCAATACATCTTGATTGCATGTTTGATCGATTTCAGATTGAATAAGTTGGTAGAATTCTTCTATTTCATCCTCACTGGCTTTAGTGGTTGGTGTGTACATTTGAATAATAATGGTATTAACTGGGCTTCCCTGAAGGCGCATGGATATTATCCTATCACAGACAGCATTGTACCTCATGACTGATCTGGATGTGTTCTTTTTGACAGTGAATGCAACACCATTCTTCTTCAATTTGTCAATCCTGCCAGAGTAAACCATGTGGTTGTCAAATTCAAAATGGCCAATACCAGTCCATTTCAGATCACTAATGCCTAAGATATCAATGTTTATGCATTTCATTTCATTTTTTACAACTTCCAATTTTCTCAGATTCATACTTAGTACATTCCATGTTCCAATTTTCAATGGATGTTTACAGTTGTTTCTCTTTATTTTGAGTTGTGCCCCATCAACAAATGAAGGTCCCACAGGCTTTTCTCCCAAGGGCTTTACTCCATTCATGTCAACACGGTCAAGTCTACTTTGAGGAGGCATCTCTCCCCCAGTCACATTTTGAGTGACTTCCAACCTGAGGGGTTCATTTTCTGGCACTATATCTGACAGTGTTTCTCTGCTATTCATACGATTTTCAGTGACTAAATATTTGGAAGTAGTTCGTCACTCTTTCTTCCTAGTCTGTCTTTATCTGGAAGCTCATCTGAAAACTTTCCACCATGGATGACCCTGCTATTATTTAGAATACTGGTGGCATAGCTTTCAGAATCACAGCAACTCACTAGCCACCACAGTATGACAAACTGACAGATGAGTGGTGGCTGTTTGGTTTTAAGTTGTTGTTTTTTGTTTAAAGCTAAAAGAGTCAGCAGAAAAAAAGACCAAAAAAATCTGAATAAAGTCTAATATTCATGTGGAACATTATGAAGTGGAATAAATTGAGAATTATTGGCATTACAGAATAGAAAGTATCATAGAAGACCACAGAAGAGATAGCTGAAGAGCTACTGGTAGAAAATTTCCCTGATGTTCCAAAAAATGAAAAGAAAAGCATTCAAGAAGCTGAATGGACCCTAGGAAGGATAGACTCCCAAAGAGAATCACCAAGACATATCATAATCCACTGCTCTAAAATCAAAGATAAGGAGAGAATGCTGAAAGGAGTTAGGGAAAAGAGAAGTGTTACTTATAAAGGCAAGCAAATCAGATTAATCTCTGATCTTTCAGCAGAAGCCATGTAAGAAGAATATAATGGGGAGACATATATAAATCTCTGAAGGTAAAATACTTCCAATGAAGAATTGTCTATCCAGCAAAGCTGTCAATCAAAGACATAGGTGTAATAAAAACATTCCAGGAAAAACAGAAGCTAAAGGACTTTGTCAAGACAACTTAGTGCTTCAAAGCATCCTAAATGGAGTTCTTTGGACTGAGAACCAACAAGAACATACAACAACCACAAATTGACATGCATGGCAACACCACACACAATTCAATCAACAGATGTAAGAGTCCATAACATAACATAACTACAAGAATAAATTCTGAGGCTCTGGGAGGTCAGTCTATGGTCAAAACAATTATAATGTGAAATAATATAAAAATATAGGAACAGAGACCCAGGTGATGAGGAAATAAGGTAGATTGCAGGGTAAAATAGACTGTTTTAAATGGAGGGAAAAGTTTATAGAATATAGGGTAACCTAAAATAAAATTAATACTTCATAACATACCAAGAAAATTAAAATCTAAGAAGAAAAAAAAAAAGTTTTTCTTTTTGTCTTCCAGGGGTGGGAGTGAACAGACAGTAGAGCACAGGTTAGGAGATAGACACAATATAGTTTGGGTGTTGGATAGGGCAATACACAAGAAGGGGAAAGAGGATGGAAGAATATGGTAGTTAGGGGAACACTTAGGTAAGTTTACATGGACTGAATGGGACAGAGGTAAATAGTGATGTATCCTCAACTTTGGAATAACAGGGTTTTGTGATACTGGGGTCAAGGTATAGTCTGAATGGGTAAAAGAGAAAATAATGTTAAGATGCTTGACTGTCTCATGAATGTTGGTTTCCCTTGCCTACTATTGTAAAATAGACACTTTAGTGGGATAGAAGGGAATATCAGGAAACATGATTTCAGAACACTTGTAAGCCTGTCTTCAGCCTATAACTGATTTGAATACCTAAAAGGGGTTCTAGAACTTGTCCAGTGAAATAGGTTTCCTGTGGAGACTTTGTATTGTCTAGGACTTTAGGTGGAATCCTGAGCCAATCCAGAACCTATTGAAGTGGGACATTCCTACCTGAAGGGACATTCAGACCAGCCTGGAGCAGCTAAAAGAACACAAGATACTTCTTGAAAGACAGACCAGCAGGAAAAATCCAAAACAGAAATGGCAGTCTGATTGTCTACTATAAGAACAAGCAAGCTGTTTATCAGGGAGCTGTCAAGGCAATTAATGAAGTCCCTTCAGGACAACCCCCTCTCCAAGACTGAAACTCAAAGGGAACACAGGAGCAGGTATGCAAGCTTGCAAGTTACCATGTTGATCTACTGATGAGTGGAAGAGTGGAAAATTCAGCAATGAAGATATGTGCTGAGTTCAACCATCTTCCATTGACTACTATCATCCTGGAGACAAGAGAGAGAAAAGGAAGGGCTGGTTGGTCCAAATTGTGGTGAGACCTGAGGACTCCTAAGCCCATGGACAAGGACCTAGACACAGAGGGCTAGAGCTGAGAGTGAATAATCCAGCTGATATGAAGTGAGGGGAGACATACAAGTACACCCAAATTTGTAACTAGTACCCACTCAAACTAGCTTTGATGGTTTGATGATCAGAAATCAACTAGAGGAATTAAATTTTTTTTAAATCAAAACAAGTGTAAATTACTATAATTTGATGAACTTGACCTAAACTTATGGATGTAATAGCTCAAAATACCAACTGAGAGGGAAGGAGTCTTCACATCAAGGATCATTCCTATCCCCTCTGTACACAGGGTTGATAGGCTTATACATTGGCTACCTAAAATGGGAAGGGCTATAAAGGCATGAAGTTACTGGGTTACAAATTTTCAAGAGGGAGTTAAGTTTCAGAGTGTACAGGGGAAGGTAGAATCCCACTGAATAGTTTTCATCTTGTCTAGATGGGTCTGGTGAAAGGAGATGAGGATAAGATTCTTATGATTCAATAGTAAGTGATTATTATCATGAATAATTGCAAAAGTCAAAACTGTAAGGTAGAAGTTTTGGAACATAAAGGAGGGAGTAGTTAATTCCAGCAACTGAGGACCACCAAGGGAGAAGAGCATGAGTGGCATGTGGGACCCTATCTTGAGAATCAGAGACACCAGAGATGGAGGCAGAGGTGATAACATGGAGAGATAGAGCAGCTGAGGATTCTAGACTCATGGAAAGAGAAAGGCTATGTGCTGGAGGACAGAAGGCAGGCTTGCAGAATGCACTTTTGGGTTGTTTAATGATTATATATTCCTAAGTGTTTTTGCATATATGTATAAAAAACAAAGAAACAAAAAACCCCAGAGGGAATAGAAGAAAATATGGTTGAACGTGATGCATGGAGGGAACTGTAATCATTGCAATACTATGAAATACGATAGGATGAGTGCAAAACTGGTGCTCTCCCATGTAAACTATCACTGAATGCATAATAAAAGCTTTGAAAACACACACAAAATAAAGTACTCCTTTGGTGCAGGACTGAGAAGTATGACTCCATCTTCCTGTCACTACATCTCAATCCTGACTAGTACCCTCAAAGCAAACATTCGAGTTTGACTCTTCTCATTTCCAGACATATTTTTCACTCTTTTTATGATGTCTGTTGATGTCCAATATTAATAATATCTATTTTAGAATGGCATATTCTGTATACATGTATCACACCAACATGTTGTTTTGTACCTACACTTCAGTTCCAACTCATAACGACTCTGAATAGGGTTTCTGAAGCTGCAAATGTTTATGGGAGCAGAAAGCCTCATCTTTTCCCCAAGATGTGGCTCATACATTAAAACTGCTTACCTTGAGGTTGGCATCCCAGTGGTGGCATCCCACTATGCCACCAGTGCCCCTTTTATACTAACTTGTTTTTAAGAGACGGTAATTCAGTTCTGATTCATAACAACCTTATATAGGGGTTCTGAAGAGTGGTGGATGGGTTTGAAGAGTAGACCTTGTGGTTAACAGTCCAGTGCTTATCTTGGCAGGGCCACACAAGGACTCCTCAAAACCAAATTTGTTGTTGTTAAGTGCTGAGTCAGTTCCAAGCCATAGCCACCCCTGTTTAGGGTTTCCATGAAGCAGCTGGTTTGTGTAAACTACCAAATTTTAAGTTAGCTGTCCAGTGTTTTTCCTATAGTGTCAGGTACCAAAATACAGTTCCCAGTATCATGGCATGTAGTATAAGCACTGGACTGCAAAATCAGTTTGAACCACAAGGTCAGTGGTTCAAAACTACAAATCGCTCCTAGGAAACCCTATATAGTGTCGATATGAGTTGGAACAGACTTGATGGCACTTAGCAACAATTACAATAAAAAATAAAACAAAAGTCTTCTTATTTTTTATTTATTTTTTTCAACGTTTTATTGTGAATTATATGATAGTTTACATGAGAGAACTCTAGTTTTACATTCATTCCATCGCATATCATTACATTGCCATGGTTCCAATTCCCTCCATGTATTATCCCCCAACCAAAGGGCATATCCTGGAAACCTCTGCACTTCTCCACCCCCTCCTCCCACCAGTCTTCGGCCCACAGTTCCTCTCCCTCTCTGGATCCAAAGTCCCCAGCCGCTCCATCCTTCCATGTCATCATCCCTGTCTCCATCTCAGGCATCCCTGCTTCTCCGTTGGTGGTCCCAGAGACCTCCATTCTAGACTGGAGAAACAGTCACTCCCTTCCTTGCCACAAAATGTATACCTTTGCATTTCCAACACTCACAATCTGTCCTGATAACCATTATTCACTATAGTATCGCATGTAACCCATCTGTATTTCATTTCATCAGCTCCACCTAGACAAATTGGATAGTTCTCACTGGTGATTCTGCCTTCCTCCATGCCCCCTAGCTCTAGGTTCCCTCTTAAAGGCTTGTAAGCCAGTTACTTCTTGCCTTTGTAGTCCCTCCCTCCCCATTTGGGTATCCAATGTCCAAGCTGCCCATCTCTATCCACTCTGTGTGTGGAGGGGGTGGGAATATTTCCTGCTGTAAGGATTTGTCGCCTCTTTTGAGTCACTGCATTCGTATGCATAGGTCAAGTTCATCAGATTGAATCAGCTCAATCTTCTCTCCAGCCACCCCACCCCACCCCCCTTCTTTCTTCTCCTGGTTGAGCTCTGATCATCCAGTCATCTGGTTCCAGTCACGTGGGTGTCATCTGCAAGTGTGGGTGTTCTTGTGCACATGCCCTCTCTTCCCATCAGCCGGCAGCTCCATTCTCCACTCGAGTCCTCCGTGGCCACATCACTGACTCTTGGCCCAGGAGTCCTCGGGTCTCCTCGCACTGCCACAAAAGTCTTTTTACTCATCTCTTTGTCCCACAAATAAAATTCTTGCCTCACAAATAAAACTCTTTTCAACTACAATAAGGGTTCACTAGATTTTCTCATATGGAGCTCTGGTAGCGTAGTGGTTACGAATCGGGCTGCTAACCTCAAGGTTGGCAGTTCAAAACTACCAGCTGTTCCATGGGAGAAAGATGAAGCTTTCTGCTTCTGTAAAGATTTACAGCTTTGGAAACCCTGTGCAGGGTCACTATGAGTTGGAACCAACTCCACGGTACTTAACAACAACAACTCCTGAGTAACCATTTCACTCTTCCAGTCACTATCAGTGTTTGTATTCTTATTCATCAGAAAATCTTAAACATATTGCATTAAAAAGCAGTGTTCTAAAACACCACGAGTAGTACCCTTTGTCTTTGAGGAATATATTGTCTAGTGGAGGACAGAAGCAGGTGTATACAATTATGACATTATGATTAGTTCTGTGAGATGCACAGGAAACAGTGGAAGCAAAGAGAAGAGGCACCTAATTCTAGGTTGATTGAAATGGAGGTGACAAGGAAGGTGAAGAAATTGACATATGATTGAATCTTGAAGACAAACAGCAGTTAGTATTAGTCAGGCAAAAAGAGAGTGAGAAATGAGAGCCAAAGCAAGGGAATATTAAGCTTTGGTAAAGTAACCTGAATTTTTGAAGCCCTAATTTCTTTACCATGGAGAGAGAAGAGGCTTTCTATTCCCACAAAAATGCACAGATCTGGAAACTCTATTACAGGTCTGACTTGACTCAAAGGCACTTAACAACAATTTCTTTACAAGTACAAATTTAATAATCATCAACCAGTCTGTACTAGCATGTATAAATCTTTGAGTGTGTGTTCTTATTGTCCAATTTGATCAGTACTTTCTCTGACTCTTTAGAAAATCTCATTATATTTGTGGGAAGATCATTTAGTACAATATATGTAATAAAAGAAAGTGATCTACAAAATATAAATTTAATTTTTTAACTCTGAGAGGATGACTGTGTTGCTTGAACCATGATTTGGTTAAGAAGAATGTCGAAGGGGAAAAAATGAAAAAAGGAGGAAGAGTAGAATGGACATTTGCTGAATTCCTACTAAGCACAATATGTAGCCAAGGTTTTAGATATATAATTCCTATTTCATAATGCCAAAAAACCGATAAATTAAAATATGCTGTCACAAATCTCCCAGTGGAGTGCTGGTGTGGCGCTGTGGGTTAATATATCAGACTGCAAAGCCGTTTGATCTGCAAGGTGGTGGTTCAAGCTCACCAACTGTTCCTCAGAAACCCCATACAGGGTAGCTATGCGTCAGAATCGACTCAACAGCACTTAACAACAACAACAACAAATCTCCCAATTGGATAACAGATTAGAAAAGTTCAATGTTTTCTCATGATTAAACAACTGTAGTTATTGCTGTTGTTAGTGCTGTGGAATCAGTTCCAACTCATAGTGACCCTCTATAGGGTTTCTGAGGAACATTTGGTAGGTTTGAACCACTGATCTCAAAGGTACAAATTGATCTTGCAGTCCAGTGCACTTTCCTACAGAGTCACAAAGCCAGAATTGAAAACAGTTATCTCTATATCTCTAAGCAGGTAACAAGTTTCATGGGAGTAATACTAAATCCATATCAGATTTCAGCCCTGTTTGATTCCCTCCAACAGAAAGAGATGACTATGATCTGAAAACAACAACAAAAAAAATGGAGCCAGGAACAAAAGTCATCTGACACTATAAGAATTGGGGGTTGGTGCTGGAACCTAAAGTTTCCTCTATTTAGTACCCTCTCAAGAACCACTGGGTCAGTGGTTCAAACCCACCAGTTGCTCCTTGGAAACTCTATACAGCGTTGCTATAAGTTGAAACCAACTGGATGGCACTTAACAACAACAACAAGAATTTGTAAGATCACATTCTCCTCATTATTCCCAACTTTTCCAAATGCAGAATTATCAAAAAATATCATTAATATCACAGAAACACAAAATTTTTCTGCAGATAATTCAAAAGTAATTTCTGAAGATAATTCAAAACTGTCAGAAAATCAAGGCAGATTCAGAAGAAAATGTGGAATGAAAGCTATCTTTGCTGACTCAGATGAATCATGACTGAAAGAAGAGAAGACCAGAAAAATGTTTATCTGTGTTTTATTAAATATGCAAAGCCATCAGATTGTGTGGATCATTACAAACTATGGATGATATGGTAAAGAATGGGAATTCCAGAGCACTCAATTTTGCTCATGCAGAACCTATACATAGATCAATAGGCAGTCATTGGGACAGAACAAGGAGATACTGTGTGGCTTAAAACCAGGAAAGGTGTGTGCTAGGGTTGGATGTTGTTGTTGTTGTTGTTGTTAGGTACCATCAAGTCGGTACTAACCCATAATGACTTTATGCACAGCAGAATGAAACACTGCCTGATCCTGTGCCAACCTCACTAATGTTGCCACACTTGAGTCCATCGATGCTGCCACTTGGCCAATCCATCTTGTTGGGGGTCTTCCTCTTTTTCTCTAAGGTAGGGTTAGATACTATCACCATATTTATTTAATCTGTATGCTGAGTAAGTACTCTAAGAAGCCAGACTATATGAAGAAAAAAGAATATGGCATCAGGATTGGAGGAAGGCTCATTAACAGCTTGTGATATGCAGATGACACAACCTTGCTTTTTGTAAGTTTTGTAAGTAAAGAGTGCTTGAAGCACTTACTAAGGAAGATCAAAGACTACACCTTTAAGAATGGGTTACATCTCAGTGCAAAGAAAACAAAAATCCTCACAATAAACAACATCATGATAAATAGAGAAAAGATTGCAGTTGTCAAGGATTTCCTTTTACTTGGATCTATGCTTATGGAAATAGCAGTCAGGACTCAAGAAACAAAGAACCCATTGTATTGGGCAAATCTGCTGCAAAGACCTCTTTAAAGTGTTAAAATATCATTTTGAGGATTAAGAGGCTCCTTCCCCAAACTTTGGTGATTTCAATGGTGTCATATGCATATGAAAGCTGGACAATGGATATGGAAAACTGGAGAAGAATTGATGTCTTTGAATTATGGTGTTGACAAAGCATAAAAATATAACATGGCCAGAAAACCAAATCAATCTATTTTGGAAGAAGTACAGCCAGAATGTCTCTTAAGAACCAGGATGGTAAGATGGTCCCACATACTTTGGACATGTGATCCAGAGGGATCAGTTCCTGAAAATGAACATCATGCTTGGTAAAGTCAAGGGTCAGTGAAAAAAAAAAAAAAAAAGAAGAGCCCCCCCAACAAGATGGCTGCAACAAAGAGTTTAAGTATAATTGTGAGAATGGTGTAGGACCAGGCAGTTTTCCTTCTGCTATGCATTGGGTCTCTATGAGTCAGAACTGACTGGACAGCACCTAACAACTATCAACAACACCTATCAACAACTCCCAACCAAGAAAAGAAATAGTGGGGAAAATCCAATTATAAGCCTCATAAAAATTTTTGTAAGTGACTCATGTCTAAGGTCTTTTTTTGCAATCAACATTATATACTGAGAGATTGCTGTGTGCTTGGCACTAGAGCCATTTGGGAAAAGAAGGTGAGTAGGAAAGACTTCAAAGAGGAGGTGGCATTTAACCTGGACCTCAGAGGATGAGCAAGATTTCAAGCTGAGAGTAAAATAAATGAAAAAGCATAGAAGTAGGAACAAACATCTAGGCTATGCCTGGGAAATTCCAAGCAGTTTGAAGCATTTGGAGAATAGGCAAGGGTAAAGGTAATGGAGACATCAGTTCTGTCTGACAGGGATCCCTTACATCTATCTTTTATCACCATTCATCCTGACAGTTGCCTTTATGTATTAACTCTCAATTGGACTAATACAATAATTCACTAGTATTCCCCCCTGTCTCTCATCTCTCGTTCATGCCATCCTCGCTTCTAAGAAGCATTCTGGCTATATTTCTTCCAACACAGATTTGTTGGTTCTTCTAGCAGTCCATAGTACTTTCAATATTCATCACCAACACTATAATTCAAATGCATGATTCTTTTACTTCATTCCTTACTCATTGTTCAGCTTTCACATTCATATGTTTTTGTTATTGTTAGGTGCCATCGAGTCAGTACTGACTCATAGCAACCCTATGCACAGCAGAACGAAAACACTGCCTGATCCTGGGCCAACCTCACTACTGTTGCCCCGCTTGAGTCCATCAATGATGCCACTTGGTCAATGCATCTCGTTGGGGGTCTCCCTCTTTATCTCCAACCCGCCACCTTACCAAACATGATATTCTTCTCCAGTGAATATTCTTGTCTCCTAACAACATATCTCCACTTGGGTTAGTGTACCATAGTCCTCACAGAGACACCATTGCTCTTTAACACTTTAAAGAGGTCTTTTGCAACAGATTTGCCTCCTGCACTGCATCTTTGATATTATGACTGCTACTTCAATTACCACTGATTGTGTATCCAAACAAAATGAAGTGCTCAGCAACTTAGATCTTTTCTCAATTTATCATGATGCTGTAATATCATGATATTCGTTCAGATGTGAGGATTTTCATTTTCTTTACATTGAGGTGCAATTCATACTGAAGGCTGTTGTCTTTGATCTTCATCGTCGTTGTCGTTATGTGCTGTGGAGTCGGTTCTGACTCATAGCGACCCTGCACAGGGTTTCTTCATCAGTAAGTACTTAAAGTCCTTTTCACTTCTAGTGTGCAATGTTTTATCATCTGCACATCCCAGGTTGTTGATGAGTCTTCTTCCAATCCTGATGCCACATTCTTCTTCATATAATTCCCTTTCTCCGTCTATTTCCTGGGTACACAGATTGAATAATTATGGTGAAAATATACAGCCCTGCCTCACACCTAATTTTAAACCATTCAGTATTCCCTTCTTTAGTTCCAATGCTGCCTCTTAGTCTATGTACACATTCCTCAGGAGCACAATTAACTGTTCTCTAATTCCCATTCTTTACAATGTTATCCATAGTTTGTTATGTCCCACAGTCAAATGACTTTGCATAATCAATAAAGCACAAGTAAACATCTTTCTGCTATTCTTGGCTTTTAGGCAAGATCCATCTGATATCAGCAATGATATGCCTTCTTCCATAAATCAGGCTTGAATATATAGTAGTTCCCTATTGATGTACTGCTGCAATCATTGCTTAATTACCTTAAACAAAAGTGTACTTGCCTGTAAGATGAATGCTGTTGTTATGTACCATCGAGTTCGTGCCAACTCATAGTAACCCTGTATATGACTTCTGAGAAGTTACTGGGAGATTTGAACCACCAACCTTTTGGTTGGTAGTCCAGTGACCTTCCTATAGTGCCACACCAGGACTTTAAGATAATTTCAACATTTTATTATTCACTTTCCTTTGGAATGTGTACCTCTATGGATCTTTCCCAGTTCACTGACCAGGTAGTTGTTTTCCAAATTTCATGGCATAGAGTAGTGAATGCTTCCAGCACTGCATCAGTTTGTTAAAACATTTCAATTTGTATTCCTCCAATTTCTGGAGTCTATTTTTTCACCAGTGCCTTCAGTGAAGCTTGCACTTCTTCATTCAGTACCATCAGTTCTTGACCATATGCTGTCTCTTGGAATGGTTGAACACTGACCAATTCTTTTTGGTACAGTGACTCTGCATAGCTCTTTCATCTTCTTTTGTTGTTTCCTAAATCATTCGGTGTTTTGTTCATTGTTATTGTTGTTAAGTGCTGTTGAGTTGGTTCCAACTCATAGCGACCCTGTACATGGTTTCCGAGGAGTGGCTGTTGAGCTTGAACTGACAACCATGTGATTCAAACTGACCTTGTGGTCTAGCAAATTAACCCACCGTGCCACACCAGGATTCCATAGAATCCTTCAATATTACAACTTAAAGCTTGATTTTTGTTTTCTTCCCTTCTTTCAGCTTGAAAATTTTATGGTATGTTTTTCCCTTATGATTTCCCTAGATACATATATGTGCATTCTGTACTTCAATTATTAATGGATATTTATAGCTGTCTTTTCTTGTTTTGAGTGACATCAGCAAATGAAGCTTTGCTTCATCTACTTTTTTAAGGTTGACTCTACTTTAAGAAGGGAGCTCTTCACCAGTTTTATTTTGAGTTTTTTCCAACATGTGGGGCTCATCCATTGGCCCTATGTTACATAGTACTCTACTAATTTCAGTGGCTAATTTTTTCAGACATGGTCTGTGTGTTTCTAGTTTGTCTTATTTTAGAAGGTCTGCTGAAGTCATTCCAATATGCATGACACTGAGGGTATTTGAAATACCAGTGACATAGCTTCTGACATCACAGCAACACACAAGCTACTACTGTACCACAAAACTGACAGATTAGTTGTGTGTTTATCTCTCTCTCTATCTATCTATCTATCTATCTATCTATCTATCTATCTATCTATCTATCTATCTATCTATTTATATGTCTATCTATAGATAGATAGATAGAGAGAGTCCTGATATGGTGCTGTGGGTTAATGCACCAGACTGCAAAGCCATTTGAACTGCAAGGTCAATGGTTCAAGCTCACCAGCTACTCCTCGGAAATCCTATACGTTATATAACAACTATATGCATGTTGCTGTGATTCTGGAAGCTATGCCACTGATATTTTAAATACAGGGTCACCCATGGTAGACAGATTTCAGATGAGCTTCTAGAATAAGACAGAATAGGAAGAAAGAGAGACAGAGTACTTCCAAATATTTAGTTACTGAAAATCTTATGAGTAGCTGTGCAAGACTGTCAAACAGCATAATGCTGAATACTGAAACATGATGACGAGCACCAAATATTGTCAAATATAGTGCTGGAAAATGAAAAAGATGCAGTGCCCTCAGGTTGGAAGGCACTCAAAATAAGAATGGGGAAGAGCTGCCTCCTAAAAGTATAGCTGACAGTGATGATGCAAATGGAGTAAAAACTTCAGGGCTTTCATTTGCTGATGGGGCACAACTCAGAATGAGGAGAAACAGCTATAAATATTCATCAAGAATCAAAACATGAAATGAACAAAGTATGAAGAGAGGAAAATTGGAAGTTGTCAAAAATGAAATAGAATACACAAACATTTATATCCTAGGCAGTAATGAGCTGAAATACATTGATACTGGCCATTTTGAATCTGATAACAAAACAGTTTACTATGCCAGGAATGATAAACTGAAGAAGAATAGCATCACATTTATCATCAAAAAGAACATTTCAAGATCTATCTTGGAATACAATGCTGTCTGTGATAGGATGATACTTGTATGCCTACAGGAAAACCAGCTAATATAACTAATATTCCAATTTACACTCCAACCACTAAAGTCAGTGATGATGAAATTGAAAAATTCTACTAAGCAGAACTCTATACAGGGTGGCTATGAGTCAGAACTGACTCAACATCAGTTAACAACAAGAAGAAACATATATACACATCTATCTGTCTATCCGGAGTCCTGGTGTGGCATTGTGGGTTAATGTCCTGGACTGCAATGGCACTATGGGTCAGAACCAAACTGACGGCACTTAACAACAATTGTTGTTGACAACAATATCCATCTATATATCTATCCATCCATCCATCCATCCATCTCTGTATCTATCTATATATCCTAGTGTGGTGCTGTAGGAAAAGTACTGAACTGCTTGCTAACCACAAAGTTGGCAGTTCAAACTCACCAGCCATTCCTTAGAAAAACTATACAGGACTGCTATTAGTCAGAACCAATTTGATGGCATGCAACAGCATTTGTTGTTGTTAGTTGCCATCGAGTTGGTTCTGACTCATAGCCACACTGTGTAAGTTTTTTGAAGAGAAGGTGGTAGGTTTGATTCACCAACCTTGTGGTCCACAGTCCTGTGCTGATTCTGATCCTACAGTGCCATGCTAGGTGTTCTTAACAACAGCATATATATCTTGAGAAGGCCTGGGAACAATAGCACCTAAGCAGAATAAGCACATACGATAGACAAATATTGGTTTCTAAATGCCATTCTTCAATAAGGAGCCAGTGTTCCTAGGATAATTGGCTGATTCTAGGTATAGAGCAATAAAAATGAATCCTGTTATACCAAAAACACAAAAGCGCTAGAAGAATGATTGTCACATATCAAGTGAACACAGGAATCTGGGGCAAATTAAGTTACAAAATAAATGATAATTATCAAGATTATTATGTACTGAGCAAAGTACGAAGCAGTAAGTCCACTCTGATGTAACTAAATAATAAATGGTAAATTAGATGAGAAAAGGAATATTTCTGTAGTCTCAAAGTGCTTTTACTTAATAATAACATAAAGTAACTTTTGCAAAGTGAAGACACTTGATAGAAACCACTGGAACCTAATGTTTCATGTCAGTAGTACAAGGACAACTTGAAATTGTATTGTCTGATAGAAAGCAGAGAATAGCCACAGTATCACACTTCTTTTGGTGGGATGTACAATTTGAAACTAATCGTGAGATTATCATGAAAGAAGTTAGAAATAATTAAATACAGCAACACATGCTTCTAAACTAATAACATTTGCTTCAAAGGACATTGTTGGGATAATTGATAAAACATTAAAGAAATATAAGTAATATATCAATGCCAATGTTATGTTTTTGATGGTTATATTGCAGTTCTATAGAAAATAGGTTGACAGGAAGTACACGGAGTTATTTGCGAGTAACGGGGCACCATGTCAACACCATACTCTCAGATGATTGGATGTGAAATGTGGGCAGTTTATACTTTATATGCATCTTTTCTGTAACTTTTTTACATTTTTCAAACATTTGTTCAATGTGAAAATATGAAGAATATATAATTGCATGTATATTATCTGACTTTTGAATGAGTACAAAAATCATGTGGGTGCCATGTCTGACTTCCTCAGGCTTCTCAAGAGAGAAAGAGAATCAAACTCAAAATCAGCCCAGGCTGATTCCAGAAAGTGGAGGTTATACAAGCCTCCACCCTAACCTTCTTTATTTTGACACCAATCATCCCTTCCACAACACCCTCTACTTCAAATTAGGGTTCAACAATCCATTGCAATGGCCACACAGAACTCATGATTTTGGGTTTTATTAGGAAAGTGAGCAGGGTACAATTCAGGTACAAAAGACAACTTAGAGCACAGCAGTTCTCCAATCAAGAAGGCCTCTTCTCTGCCAAATTGCACCATGAAGACTTCTGAGGGGCCCTGTTGTTGTTACTAAGTGCCATCTAGTCAATTCCTATTAATAGTGACCTGGTGTGGCGTTGTGGGTTAATGAGCAGGACTGCAAAGTCAGTTTGAACCACAGGGTCAGTGGTTCAATCTCACCAGCCATTCCTCAAAACCCTATACAGGGTTGCTATGGATTAAAACTGACTTGACAGCACTTAACAGCAACAATAATAGGGTTTGCAAGGAGTAGCTGGTGGGCTTGAACCACTGATCTTGCAGTTAGCAGTCTAGTGCATATCCTACATTGACCCAGTATAGGGTTTCCAAATAGTGACTGGTGAGTTTGAACTGTTGACCTTGTGGTTCAAACCAACCTTGTAGTCCTGCACTTATCCTACAATACCACACCAGGACTCTGGTTCCTGTTTATCTGCTATGAATGGGGATGAAATGGATAAGAAAAGAACATGAGAACAGATAATAAGTTACAACAACAGACACCAACAGAGAAATACCCACAGGACAGACACCATTCCTGAAATGACTAAAACAAAATAAACGTAATGGAATTTTTATACACAACAATCCTAAATTTATTCTGGAACTGACTACATTGCCCTGAATTGGCAAAATTAAGTTTTCTGCATCAGCAAAACTGTTTGCTTAAATGCTAGACTAATTTAGAATTAAATTGATAAATTATATCTTTACTGAAAAGGAAAAAAAAGATAAATATGATAAAATTAAGCAGTGCTGGTAGCATATTGGATCAGGAGCAAGGTCAGTAGTTCAAATCTACCATTTGCTCCACGCAAGAATGATGAGGTTTTTAACTCTTGTAAAGATTTACATCCTAAAAAACCCTAAATAGGGTCATTATAAGTTAGGACAGATTTGGTGGCTTGTCATTGGAAAACGGGAGAAACATTCATTGATGTGGAACAAAAAGAAAACTGTTGGCAAACCAACAGCAGGTGAGTACACTGTTCAGGCTAAGAAGAAAGATAGTTGTTGTTAGGTGCCATCAAGTCATTACTGACTCATAGTGACCCTATGCACAACAGAATGAAACACTGCCCAGTCCTGGGACAACCTCACAATTGTTGGCATGCTTGAGCCCATTGATGCTGCCACTTTGTCAATCCATCTCATTGGGGATCTTCATCTTTTTCTCTGACTCTCCACCTTATCAAACATGATATCCTTCTCCAGTGACTGGTTCCTCCTGATAATATATCCGAAGTATGAGAGATGAAGTTTTGCCATCTTGGTCTCCAAGGAGCACTCTGGCTGCACTTCTTCCAATACAGCTCTCTTTGTTCTTTTGGCAGCACATGGCACTTTAAATAAACTCCTCCGACACCATAACTCAACAGTATCAATTCTTCTATGGTCTTCCTTATTCAATGTCCAGCTTTTGCATGCACATGAGGTTATTAGAAATACCGTGGCTTGGGTTAGGTGAACCTTAGTCCTCAAACTGACATATTTGCTCTTCAAACCTTTAAAATGATCTTGGGTAGTAGATTTACCTAATGCAATAGGTCATTTGATTTCTTGACTGCTGCTTCCATGAGTGTTGATGGTTGATTTAAGAAGAATGAAGTCCTTGACAACTTCGACCTTTTCTTCGTTGAGAAGAGTGTTGTTTATTGGTCCAGTGGTGAAGATTTTTGTTTTTTTTACATTGAGATGTAATCCATACCGAAGACTGTGCTCTTTGATCTTCATCACTAAATGTTTTAGGTCCTCTTTACTTTCAGCAGCAAGGTTTTATATTCTGCATATCATCAATTGTTAATGAATCTTCCTCCAATCCTGATGCCACATTTTTCTTCATATAACCCAGCTTCTCAGATTATTTGCTCAGAATACAGGTTGAATAAGTATGGTAAAAGAATACAACCCTGTTGTATATCTTTCTTAATTTTAAACCATTCAGTGTTCCCATGTTCTGTTC
>NW_006408561.1:22239257-22248039 GCF_000296735.1 Chrysochloris asiatica | reverse complement strand
TCATCACAGTCAAATCTACTTTGAGGAGGCAGCTCTTCCCCAGTCGCATTTTAAATGCCTTCCATCCCTGAGGGGCTCATTTTGAGGTGCTATATCTGACAGTGTTTCTCTGCCATTCATAGGTTTTCAATGACTAAATATTCATAGGTAGTTTATCTCTCCTTCTTCCTAGTCTGTCTTCCTCTGGAAGCTCATCTGAAACCTTTCCTCCATGGGTGACCCTGCTGACATTTAAAATATCCATGGCATAGCTTTCAGAATCACAGCATCTCACAAGCCACCACAGTACGACAAACTGACAGATGAGTGGTGGTATAAATCTTGTTGTTCAGAGCCATCCAGTGGTTCTGACTCATAGCGGCCATATAATAGCTTGCTAACCTTGTGGTTAGCAGTCAAGTGCTTATCTTACAGTGTGGGAAAGAGAATCTTTGTACTAATTTTAAAAGTTATTTAATTTCTGCATCATAGGATAAGTACTTGAACTCAAGGTTGTTTAGATCTGTAAAGTCACTGGTTCAAATTCACCAGCCACTCCTTGGAAATCCTACAAAGGGTCACTATGATTTGGAACCAACTCAATGGCACACAACAACATCAACAACAACAATCTCTTACTCAATTGTATTATTGAAGTAAATGAGGTTATAAATTAAGAAGGACAATGTTATTTACCCTTCAATTTTATTTCTTAAATAAATTTTCTAAAAACAAATTTGGTGCATTTAATACTTACAAAAATGAAAATATTGACTGAAGCCAGAAATTAAAAGAAAAATTATTATATTTATGTCATCACATCACAATATGAATAACCCTAAAACTGGCTTTTTGTGTCACTATTCACTTGTGAATTATATTTTAGGGTAACTACAATTTAATTTATTTTCTTCTACATGGAAAAGCTATTAATATTTTAGGCTTGAGTTTATCAAATAAAGTAAGTTCTCAGTGCCTATTTTACTTTAACTGCAAAGACAATGACTTGGCCCTCATGAGTTGTCACAAATGAAGACAAAAAGATCACTGGACTGTGAACCCCAAGTTGGTGGTCCAAGCCTACCGTTCCACAGAAGAAAGATGAAGCTTTCTGCTCCTGCAAATATTTATAGCTTCAGAAACCCTACACAGGGCTGCTATGATTTGAAATTGACTTGACAGCACTTAGCAACAGCAATGCTTTATAAAATAAGCTAATTTTATGAAGTAAAGACAAACATTTTGGAAAAACAAAGTAGAAAAGTATATTTCAATGACAACTTGCTTCATAATTATGACTTTTTGCTTTGTGTAGTTTGGGTCTAAATTTTCATGGTCATTCTTATAAAAATTGATGAAAACTAATGTGCCAGTTTTCCTCACTGTAGTAATTCCTTCGTAACTTATGCCATAAGAATGATTTATAGATAAAACTACTTGCTAGCAGCTTTCATTGTGGTAGTTGTCATTGTATCACTAAATAAACACACTTTAATGGTATCCAAGATTGACCCATCTAGTCTTAATCTTTCTCTAAATCGAACTTTTAATCTCAAAGGCAAAATGCACAAGCAATCTATTTTTAAATAGTTAACTGAATGCATTCTATCAAACTAATAATGATTCTCATGATAATAAATTTTCAGGTTAAGTTTAATTCCAATGTCCATGCTATCACCCATCTGTCAGTTTATTGTAGTGTGGTGGCTTATGTAGTGCTACTATGCCACCAATATTTAAAGTATCAACAAGATCTGTCATGGTAGACGAATTGCAGCACAGCTCCCAGATTAAGCTAAAGAAGAAAGACTAAAGCTACTTACAAAGACTTGCCAGTGAGAACCTTATGGACTTTCCCTGGTAAATTTAGTACTGGGAGTGCTATGGCTCCAGAGGATTAACACTGGACTGCAAACCACAAGGTTGGCAGTTCAAGTCTACCAGTCGCTCTATGAAAAAAAGATGAGGATATCTGCTTCCGCAAAAATTTAAAATGTTTTGGAAACCTTATACATGGTCTCTATGAGTCACAACCAATTCAACAGCACTTAACAACAATAATAACTTAGTATTGGAAGATGAATCCTTTAAGTTGGAAGGCACTTAAAATACATAGTGATCACACAATGGACTCAAACATAGCAATCATTGTGAAGATAGTATCAGAGCAGGCAACATTTTATTTTGTTGTATATGTGATCATCATGAGTTGGCCAACTGGATGGTATCCAATAACAACAACATTCAAGTATCATAAGCTAAGTAATAGAAGCAACGATTCCCGGGAAAGCTACAGTTACTGATTTTTCCAGAACACATCCCATGTTTGCTGCAGAAGGAGTGAAAAAATTTCCTCCTAACCCCATCTCTACTGACTGGACAGTTGAACAGAGAATCCAAAAGCCTCAAGTCACCAGTAATGATTCCAATGAGCTGAGATAGAAATATTGAGAATGGGTATAGAAGAAGGACAGCTGGAAAAGATGATCACAATGAGTTCAGGCCCAGTGGTGTTATGATGTCTTAGAAATATTTCAATAGCTGTTTGTCACACATCCTTTGCTTTTATTTTTTTCTATCATCCCTAATGGGGGCATTAGGTTGACAGCATTCCATTTGAATCTGACCACGTTTTTCCCCTCTCAGGTTCACTTAGAAACAGAGAGGCACATTCTTGCATCTTTCCTCTTATTTGACTATCCTTGGAATGCATGGCTGGTTTGAACCACAACATCAGCAGCTCAAGCTCACCAGCCTCTTCCCAGAAACTTTATACAGGGTCACTATGGGTTGGAACTGCCTTGATGGTACTTAACAGCAAACAACAAAATAAACTTGAAAGGTCTTTCCAAAGTGTTTTAGTTTACTTTGGGATTTGTCTAGTTAAATAGATTTTTACAGTAATTTATTATGTAAAAACAAAAAGGATTTCCTATTTCAGCTGCTCAGGTTTCTCCTTTTCATATGGCGCTGCAGGATAAGCACTGGACCACAAGCTTGGTTTGAACCACAAAGTTCTTAACAACAACAACCATAGCTTGAGCTGTGTTTATTCATGGTTTCATAAGTCATTAGTAGTAGAGCAAATATTTTTATTTATGAAGTTGTTGTTGTCAAATGCCATTGAGTTGCTTCTAACTCATACCAACCATATATAGAATTTCTGAGGAGTGGTTGGTGAGTTTGTATTGTTGACCATGTGACTAGCAGTCCAATGCTTATCCTACAGCATCACATCAAGACTCTAAATATGATGTTATTGTTGTTAAATGCCAAATCAGTTTTGACTCACAGCAACCCTGCATAGGGTCCTCATCTTTCTTCCACAGAGCAATTTGTGGGCTCAAACCACAAACCTTGTAGTTAGCATTCCAGTACTTATCCTTTAGAGACACTGTGATCCCTAAATATCATGATATTGTTGTTGTTGTTATGTGTCATGGAGTCGGTTCCTACTCATAGCGACCCTGTACAGGGTTTCTGAGGCTGTCAATCTTTATGGGAGCAGAAAGCCTCATCTTTTTCCCATGGAACAGCTGGTAGTTTTGAACTGCTGACCCTGAAGTTAGCAGCTCTACTAGTTAGCAGCTCTACCAGAACTCCATGATAGTTCAAGGTAAAGTACCATGATAGATAATTAAAATAGTAATTTAATAAATGATGTCACAAATGCTTTATAAACTGATGAAAAATAAAATTAAATTTTAAATAAAATATAATGGATATAAGGTTAGGCCTATATTCATGTCCTTATCCTTCCATTCTAATATAATTCTCTAAAGCGGAACAGAAAATGATGGGATTGCACACTCATATATGACAAAGTATAAACAGTGTTGAGAAACAGCCTATAGAGAAAGAGACAGGATCTTTGTAGACAGAAACAACTAAGAGTTTAATAGAAATGCCAGGTCTCTTGCTTTCCTAGGGGAAAGAACACATCTGTACATACACAAAAAACAAACAAAACAAAAACAAACTTAAGGGAAATTAAAAGATTTTCCTAACATTGGAGAGCTGTAAAATTTAGAGTCTATCTTTTTTTATATTACATCCCACATTAAGAGTTAGCCTGTGGAGTCAATGGGAACATAGAACAACGAAAGGATAGGAATCTTTTTCTGTTAAGAGACAAATAGCAAATATTTCAGTCTTTGCAAGTCATAGGGCCTCCTCTGAAACTACTCAGCTCTACTCTTCTATAGTAGTAAGAAGCAGCAATAGATAACATGTAAATGGTGGGTGTAGCTGTGTTCCTATAGAACTCAGTTACAAAAACAGGCAGTGGGATCTTTTTGATCTGTGGAGAGTAAGTTGTTGCCTCCTGGCACAATAGATAAAGCACTGAATTTAGCAAAGTTGTTAGTTAAATTAATGTGTTCTGAATCTTGGAGCTAAGGTATCTTAACCCTTTGAGGCCTCTTTTTCCTCAGACACCTTGTGTAAATTAGCTGAACTTGCTCTTTGAATGTGTATATGTACATATATTATTGTTGCTAAGTGTAATCAAGTCAGCTCTGACTCATAGCTACTCTGTATAGGGTTTCCAAGGAGAGGCTGGTGAGTTTGAATGGCCAACTTTGTGGTTCAAACCGACCTTGAGGTTGAGTACTTATCCTATGTCCCCAATAGGACACTTATATAATATTTATGAGGAGTCCTGGTGTGGCACTGTAGGATAAGCACTGGACTGCTAACCATAAAGTCGGTGGTTCAAACCCACCAGTGGCTCCTTGAAAACCCTTTACATGGTCAATATGAGTCAGAACTGACTTGATGGCACTTATCAACAATAACAAATACATGTGATACATTTATATTGTACCCATCAGCATAAATTGTTCAAATGCTGTAAGGGATAAATTCAGAATCTCAGTTACATAAGATAGAAAAGTGTGTTCTCAATCACTTCAAGTCCAAAGCTGAAGCTCCTGGTGTGTAGGTGACTCCATAGAGGCTTACCTACAAGCTCTGATTCAGAGACTTCATATTCCCTTTTGTGTCTCCACCATTCAGAGATGCATCAGTGCCATCTAACCAGCAGTCCTGAAGAAGACCTATCTCAGTCTAGAAACAATGCACATGTTGGTCACAGGTGTGCAAGTAGTAGTGGTGATGGGAGTAGTCGGGATGACTTGGGAAATGTAGTCCCTGGTAGGGGATCCACTGTCCAGCAACTATTTCACACTTTGGAAGGAATTAATAAGTTCTGGGTGGTCAGCTGGATATATATACCACAATTATAAACAGAAAATATGAAAAAATGTGTATGTGTATTACACATGAATGCTTATTATGTTTATTTTCCAGATAATTTTCAGAAATATTATTAAGTAAGACCCCTGTGGGAATTGGAGAATAATTAAAATTAAATAATTACATTATTATTTTTTTTTTTAGTGAAGTAACAGAGATATCAAAATGGTGACTAACTGCTGAAATTTTCCACAGAAAATTGTCAAGCTGAAGCCTAAGTGTGAAGGCTGAAGCTATGGAGTCAAATATTCTTTTTTTAATGGAATCACATTTATAATGAATTCAAATTTCCATAGCAGCTGGTACTCACACCTACAAATGTATAGCAGCAACTGCTTCTTCCCAAAGTCCAAATGCAATTCTAGTTAAGCAAAAAAGTTTCTGAGTCTGGAGAGAAGCCAAAGCAAAAGGATTAAGCATAGTTAAGCAGAAATTCAAACACAGAAATTCTTCTTAGGGATTTATAATTATAAGGAGATCATTAGAAGAAGATTTAAAACAGTGTTTCTGCCTTGCCTTTGATGTTACAAAACCATATATCTTTGATGCTTATGCTGCCTCTTATGCTTAGTCATTACAATTCGTTTTAAGCTCTATTACAAACAAGGGAGAGCTGTTTATTCAATTTTTTACTCTTCTCTTCATGAATATGGGAAAGAGCATATAGTCCTTTCTTAAAAAGTCCAGTTATTTGAAACTGAAATTGTCATCAAGGTGGTCTATTAAACAAATAAAACAACTTTTTAAAAGAGGATTTGTCCACTCAACATATATTTCCTGAGTGTTCCTATGTACCAAAGAGACATTGGTGGTTTAGTGGCAAAATTCTCAGTGTCCCGGCCACACTTCAGGTACAGCCACCACCTGTTACATGTCAGTGTAGTCTTGTGTGTTATGAGACTGAACAGGTTTGAGTGGAGCTTCTAGACTAAGACAAACTAGAAAGAAAAGTATGACAATCTACTTCCAAAAAATCAACCAATAACACCCTTAAAGCTCACAATGGTCCAATTACCAACCATTCATGGTAATTGTACAGGACCAGGCAGAGTTTTGCTCCATTGTGCACATGGTTCACCAAGATTTGGAAATGATTCAAGGTCAACCAATAACGTAAACATCTATGTACCAAAGATTGCATTGAAATAGAGTCTGCCAATGGAAATTAAAACCAACATCCCTGCCCTCATAGAGCTTAGAACCTAGTTGTTGTTCTAACCTAGTGTCAATCATACAGTGTTTCCGAGGAGTGGGCTAGTGGGTTTGAACTACAGACCTTGTGGTTAGCTGCTGTTGTTGTTTTTAAGTGTCACTGAGTCAGTTCTGACTCATAGCATCCCTGTATTGTTTCCAAGGGGCAGCTGGTGAGTTTGAACCACTGACCTTGCAGTTAGCAGACCAGTGCTTATCCTTCAAAGACATACTATTATGATTAGCAGTCCAGTGCTTATACAGTGCTACATAAGCACTCTAGTTGTTGTTGTTATGTGCCTTGGAGTTGGTTCCGACTCATAGCGACCCTGTACAGTGTTTCCGAGGCTGTAAATCTTTACGGGAGCAGAAAGCTGAAGTGAAAAGTAAGCAAATAAAAAGACAAATGTATAATTCCAAAACAGTAAGCATAAGATGAGTCCTGGTGTGCCCCTGTAGGATTATCATTGGACTGTTAGCCACAACATTGGCGGTTTGATTCCACTGGTGCTCTTTGAAACCCCTACACATGGTCACGATGAGTCAGAACTAAGTCAATGGCACTTAACAACAACAAATATAAGAAGAAAACTGGTAAAGAATGCCCAATGGACTCACTTATCAAGGATTATAGGGGCATCCTGTATGAAAGACATTTAACCTGAGACTTAAAGTAAAGAAAGAGCCAAACTGGTGAAGTCCCAAGGTGAGGAGGTTCCAGTAAAAATAAAATAAAATGAAATAAAAACAGTAATGAAAAACATCTAAAACAAGAAAAAAAAAACTGTCATGTTTGTAAAACAGTGTTTAGGGAGAGAGATGCTGGGCAGGAAAGTATGGACCAGATCATGGAAGGTCCTGAGGACATGGTCTATGTTCAAAATGTATTATAAGTTACATATGGGGCTGTATAAGGAGCCCTGGTAACATAGTGGTTACAAGTTGGGCTGCTAAGCTCAAGGTCATCAGTTTGAATCTTTCTCTCCCATAAAAATTTACAGCCTCAGAACTTCTGTACAGGGTTACTATGGGTTGGAACCAACTTAATAGTACACAACCACCACCATGAGGCTACATAGTTATTTATATGGAAATCAATCAGTTACATCAGCCAAAGTTAAATTGTAATTTATACAAAATATAACCTTATAACAGTTTATTTGCAGGTGTTGTTCTAGCTCTGTAAGAAAATGCTTATGTTTATGTAAATAACCGATTGATGTATGTATGTATATACATCACTGCTGTTGCTTTAGGTGTTGTCAAGTTGGTTCCAGTTCATAGTTACCCTGTTTAGGGTTTTCAAGGCTGTCAATCTTTACAACAGCAGAAAGCTTCATCTTTCTGGCAGATTTGAACTGACAACTTTATGATGCTTATCCTACAGTACCATCAACGCTCCTGTATATCACTGTAGTGCATACACACAAACACATACACACAAACACAATTTTTAAATAGCATAAGACATATCTGAAAACAATTCTTTTGAATATATTTTGCTTAGTTGGAGGTCATGAACTATATTGGTGATAAAGGCTTTAGGTAACACTGAACATAACATTAGATAACCAAACCTGGTAAAATTACATTATACAGAAAAACAGCAACATTATTTTCTTTTGTCTTCTATCAAAGAAGAAGTCTCACTTAAAGGTAAAATTTAATTTATACCTTATCTGGTGTGGCGCTATGGGCTAATAAGCCAGACTGCAAAGGCGTTTCAACTGCAAGGTTGGTGGTTCAAGCCCACCAGCTGTTCCTCAGAAACCCTATGCAAGGTTGCTATGGGTAGGAATCGACCCGACGGCACTTAACAACAACAGCAACATGAATTAGAACAATTCTATGGCTAAAATATTGAACAATGCAGAAAACATCAAAAGAAGATAGAAGACATACATACAAAAAGTCATGACACGAAAAATAGTTGGTCTAGGATCAACCATTTCTGGAGGTATCATATGATCAAGAACCAAAATAAAATTCAAGCTACACTGAAAGCATTGGTGAGAAATAATAATTCAGGAATTGACAAAATACCAATTGAGATGATTCGACAAACAGATGTAACAGTAGAAGTGCTCATTCATCTACATCAAGAAATTTGGAAGACAATTAACTAATCAGAAGAAATCCATATTTGTGGATACATTCCAAAGAAAAATGATCCAAAAGAATGTGAAAATCATCATTAATATCACATACAAGTAAACTTTTGCTGAAATATTTTTTTTTTAAATGGTTGCACCAGTACATTTATAGGGAACTGACAGAAATTTAATCCAGATTCAGAAGAGGACACAGAATTAAGGATATCATTACTGATGTCAGATAGATCTTGGCTAAATGCAGA
>NW_006408561.1:22235178-22238702 GCF_000296735.1 Chrysochloris asiatica | reverse complement strand
TTTGAGGACTAAGATGTGCCTGACCCATGCTGTGGCATTTTTAATGACATCATATGCATGTGAAAGTTGGACAATGGATAAAGTATACTGAAGAAGAATTAATGTCTGAATTATGGTGTAGATGAAGAATATTGAATATACAATGGACTGCTAGAATGAATGAACTTGGAAGTAGGATGACCAGAATGATCATTAGAAGCAAAGATTATAAGACTTAATCTACTTTGGGCATGTTGTCAGGAGGACTCCATCTCTGGAGAAGGACATCATGCTTGGAAAAGCAGCGGGACAACAAAAAGAAGACTCTCAAGGATATGTATTGATGCAATGGCTATAACAATGGGCTCCAAAATAGGGACAGTTTTGAGAATGGTACCGAATGGGGCATTGTTTTCTTCTGTTGCACACAGGATCTCTATGAGTTGAAACAGACTCAGTGGCACCTAACAATATATATACAGTTCGTTGAATTTGTTCCTCTATAGAAAATCGCCTAAAATAGCAGTTTATAAATGATACAAATTTGGGAAATACTACTTTAGAATAAAGTTCTTTCCAAAGGGAAAAAATACTCAAAAATGTAATAGAAATCATGAAATTATATATACAAAGTCTAGAAAATGTTTCCAGAGCATTGCTGACATCTGGCAGGTTTTATAATAGTTAACAAGCCCAGGGAGGACCAAATTAAAGTGGCAATTGTCCAAAGACTATGTAAGTCAACATCAAGTCTCCTCTCACAGAAAGGAGTCGTTAAAATAATGAAGAAGATGGCAGTGTTATTCAATTTGCTATGATCTGTGTAGGAAGAATAAGCAATAAATAAGCAACCTATACAAAGGATTTATAAAGTGGTGATTGTTTCACAGATCTTAACATTCAAGAAAAAAGAAAATAATTTCTAAAACATCAACTAAATCTAACAGCCTTGTGGAGGTATAGGTGATTACATCTTTATATTAAAACAAATATTTGATTGAATTGGGATGGGGGTAGTAAATGCATTTCCTCGTGGTAATTAGAAATCTTCAAGATTATGATATAAAACAAATATGACTTGTAATGTTCTGCAAAAATCTAGTGATTTCTTAAACATATTCCAGAAGAAATACTATGCATTTAATTGTGAAACTTTGTGTCGCATACTAGGACTAGCTAGACATTATGCTCATTTATACATGTTCCTGGAGTCCTGGTGTGGTACTGTGAGTTAATGTGCCACACTGCAAAGCTGCTTGGTCTGCAAGGTTGGCAGTTCAAGTTCACCATCTGATCCTTGGAAACCCTATACAGGGTTGCTTATGGATCAGAAAAGACTCAGCGGCACTTAACAACAATACATGTTCCTAAAAATAAAGCAGGACCAGATAATCTCCCAGAAGTGTTGTCTAGCTCTGTTATTCAAGAACTGCTTTAGTTCATTCATTCATTGACTCTTTCAGCAAACATTTATTAAGCATATATACTATACCCTGGTGTGGTACTATGGGTTAATGCATTGGACTGCAAAATCGATTTGAACTGCAAAGCGTGTGGTTCAAGCTCACCAGTCACTCCTCAGAAACCCTGTACAGGGTTGCTATGGGTCCAAGTCGACTGAACAGCACTTAACCACATCAACAACAACTCTGTACCCAGAAATTCTGGTGACTCTGTGGGTTAAGCACTGTGCTGCTAATCACAAAGTTGCACCAGCTACTCTGAGAATAAAGAATGAGACTCTCAGCTCCCATAAAGATTTTCAGCCTCAGAAACCCTAAGGAATTGATTTGATGACAGACGGTGTTTGGGGAGAATTTTATGTTATACTCATCACTTCACAGGCGTACCAACCTGTGTGGCACTGTAGTATAAGTGATCACCTCATAGTGCTTGATGTTGGATATAAAAAGACACATAAAATATAATCTCTGCCCTCAAAGAGCTTGCAGTCCAAAACAGCATTGCTGTGATAATGGATCAGACACTTTACAAGATGGATCTTAGAGTTCTAGTTTATGATCTGTTTTCACTTAACAGAAAATGCCTGGTAAGCTGGTGAGGGCCTTCATATAGAAAAGTCTGAAAAATGTAGTCATCCATCACTTGTTTGTCAGTTTGTCGTACTGTGATGTCTTGTGAGTTGCTGTGATTCTAGAAGCTATACTACCAGTATTTTAAATACCAGCATGGTCACCCATGGTGGACAGGTTTCAGAGGAGCTTCCAGACAAAGACAGACTAGGAAGAAGGAGAGATGAACTACTTCTGATTATTTAGTCATAGAAAACCTTATGAAGAGCAGAGAAACACTGCCAGATACAGTGTAGGAAAATGAGTTCCTCAGGTTGGAAGGCACTCAAAACGCGACTGGGGAAGAGCTGTCTCCTCAAAGTAGAGTTGACCATGATAATGTGAATGGAGTAAAGCCCGTGGGAGCAAAGCTCACAGTACCTTTATTTGCTGATGGGGCACAAGTCAAAATGACGAGAAACAGCCGTAAACATCCATTAATAATCGGAACATGGAAAGTACGAAATATGAATCCAGTAAAAATTCACTCATCTATGCCAAGAAATCTGGAAGACAACTATCTGGCCAACTGCTTGGAAGAGATCTGTATTTGTGCCCATTCAAAGAGAGGTGACCCAACAGAATGCAGAAATCATCGGATAATATCTTTGATATCACATGCGAGTAAAGTTTTACTAAAGGTAATACGGAAATGGCTGCAAGTGCACACAATGACAGAGAACTTCCAGAGGTTCAAGCCAGATTCTGAAGAGGACATGGAACAAGGGATATCATTGCTGATGTCAGATAGATCTTGGCTAAAAGAAGAGAACACCAGAAAGATGTTTACCTGTGCTTTAAAATAGCCCATGATTATTGTAGATTTTATTATTATTATTATAGGTGTTTACCACGTGCTTTAAAATAGCCCATGATTATTGTAGATTTTATTATTATTATTATAGGTGTTTACCATGTGCTTTAAAATAGCCCATGATTATTGTAGATTTTTTTTATTATTATAGGTGTTTACCACGTGCTTTAAAATAGCCCATGATTATTGTAGATTCATCTATTTCTTTCTTCAAATCTATTAGAGTTTGCTTTATATATTTTGTAGCTCTTTCAATGGAGCATAGATATTATGGTTATGTCATGTTGTTTAATTGTTCCTTTTATCTCTTATGCTGGTTTTTGTCTTAAACTTTATTTTATCAGAGATTAGTACTGCCACTCTTGTTCATTTTTTATTGCAATTAGCTTGGTATATTTTTTCCCATCCTTGACTTTTAATCTGTTTTCGTCTCGGTGTGTAAGATGTGTCTCTTGCAGACAGCACATTGAAGGATCTTTGTTTTCTTATCCATTCTGCCACCCTCTCTGTCTCTTAACTGGTGCATTTAATCTGTTTACATTCAGTGTACTTATCAGTTTGTTGTTGCTATGTGCTGTGGAGTCTGTTCCGACTCATAGAGACCCTGTACAGGGTTTCTGAGGTTGTAAATCCATATGGAAGCAGAAAGCCTCATCTTT
>NW_006408561.1:22232205-22232748 GCF_000296735.1 Chrysochloris asiatica | reverse complement strand
AACAGATGTCTATGGGAAGTACAGACATATATCTATAATTTCTTCAAGAAAAAGGGAAGGGCAAAATAAATAAAAAGATCTTGTCAATAAGGTTTCCTGAAAGCATATACAACAGACTCTCATTTGAAAATCACTGATCAATAACGTGTGAAAACAAGGGAAAATGGAAAGCTGAGTGATTACGTTTCCAGATTCTATAATAAAGAATGGCAATAAAGATTAATTTTGTCAATGGCATTTGGATAATATTGAACAGTATTCCACTGCTAGCCCTTAAGTATTTTCATCAATAAAGAAATATTCCTAAGTATATTTGCTGAGATAGGAACTTTCAAAGAGCTAAGTGAAAGGCCAGAGGAATAGCAATCAGTTCTACAAGGAGAGATATGCCAGAGAAAATGTTAACCAAGGAAGTAATAATGTAACTACGCTTTGATATGGGGATGATGGAAGAGAGAAGCAGAAGGAGGAAGGAGAAGAGAAGGCTTTCCAAGTAGGGGTGGGCCTTTTAGCAATATAGAAGCACAAAAAAGACTATTAGAG
>NW_006408561.1:22219703-22228372 GCF_000296735.1 Chrysochloris asiatica | reverse complement strand
ATTTTCAATAAGCTCATATGCATGCAAAAGCTGGACAGTGAATAAGAAGACCGTAAAAGAATTGATGCTTTTGAGTTATGGTGTTGAAGGAGAATATTGAAAGTGCCATGGGCTGACAAAAGAACCAATGGATCCGTGTTGGAAGAAGTGCAACCAAAGTGTTCCTTGGACGCCAAGATGGCCAAACTTTGTTTCTCATACTACGGACATATTTTTAGGAGGGGCCAGTTGCTGGAGAAGGATATCATATTTGGTTAGGTGGAGGGTCAGAAAAAGAGGAAGACCCCCAATGAGATGTATTGGCCAAGTGGCAGCATCGATGGACTCAAGCGTGGCAAGTGTGTTAAGGTTGGCCTAGTATCCGGCAGTATTTCTTTCTTCTGTGCATAAGGTCTGTATGAGTCGGTACCAACTCAATGGCATCTAAGAAAAACAACAGTATTCTTATCATGTTAAAATTGAAGTTTTAGCAGCCTTGAGAGATTCAAACTCGGCTCCTCTTCAACATTTAGTTATGGTAATAAAAATAAATCTGAGGGGGCAAGATCAGGGTTGTAGGGTGGCTGGAGTAAAGTTTGTCAATGAAGTTCTCTGTTACCTTAAACGAGCAGATGTATGATTCTGGGGAGGAGAATCTCAGTGTAACTTTCCTGATCTTTTTCTCACCAGTACCGTTTTCAATTTTCTTAAAACTTCTTAAAATCTTCAATGATTGTCCTGTGTCCTTAGAGAAAATCTATCAAAATTGCCCCTTTAGAATCTCTAAAAAACATTTCCATAACCTTCTGAACTGACCTCTTTGTCTTGAATTTAATGGACTCAGCAGAACTCCTGGGAAACCATTTTATTTTATTTTATTTTTTATCTTATTTTGTTTTTAGGAAGGTCCCCTAAGAAAACTAAGACAAGTGTATCACTGAGAAAATTTATTTGCAGCCATCTTCAGAATGCACAGACATGTTTAAACACATTTTGTTTGGGATAAATCCACACATGGATAACCCTAGTAACAATACTTTTTGACTTAACCTCATATGCAATTTAGCTTAAATAGGAAGAGAGTGAAAATGATCTGAGTCCTCATATCAAGCCTTACTAAAGAGAAAGAGAATTACTCTATGAGAGTCAACAAAACCCTTTTATGATTAAGTCAATCATATCAGCTTTTCTTACATGCTCACCAAAAAAGAATCTTAAGTGTTGCAAATATTGATCACTAGAAATTATGGTACTATAAATGGTAAATCCTAAAATGTGTAATTGCTAGGTGATACAGGGTATGGAGTGAGCTGAGAATGTATTGTATTTTTTAGCATGGATATCAGCCTACAGCTTTGGCGACTCCATAGAAAGATAACAAGGTCACCATTTCAAATTGTCTGAAGCAAGGGAAAGATGAAAACTATTTAACTGTGTATTAAGGGATTGGTAGAGAACTAAGTATTGTTGCTAAGAGACAGAAATTGTCCGACTGAGTTTTAGACTTAAAAAACAAGATTTTGCAGATATTTCGTTTTGTTACCAGTGCATGAATTTTAGCAAATGCAAACAGATTGAAAACTCAATACTTTTTCCAAATGAGTTGTATAGGCAGATGAAATCCAAGTTAACAATGCTTTATGTTAGCTCAACATGTACAGCTAACCTGGGCATCTGAAAGCATGCCAACAGTAAATGTAATACTAATTTGTTGTTCTTAGCTATCATCTAGTTGGTTCCAATTCAAAGCAATCTGCATAGGTTTTCTGAGTAGTGACTGGTGGGTTTGAACCAGCAGTCATGCAGTTAGGTGTTCAGAGTTTATATTAATTCAGTACAATAAGCACCATGCTCTCCAACAACGGTCTTAAATAACGGCATAAATCATGGAAAGTTTGTTCAACTATAAAATTTGAGGCTGCTAAACTAGCTGACCAAGTAATTCAATACTCTTCCAGGGCAGTCATTCTTAGTTGTTACCTCTCTGAAAGATGGCATTGTATAAAACTGTGTTCTTTTTGTTTTGTTTTTCATGCTAAATTTTATTGTAGTAATCATAGAATTCCTGCACTGTTTTGTATCCAATGTTTAGAGAACAGATATATGTATATCAGTTACCCATAAGTAGAAAAGCATGAAGAACTAAATTTAAAATTGACTTGGAACACTCACGCATTATCCAGAGATCCTGAAGTTAGCATCAGATGAGGCGTTTCAGCTGCATCTTTTTTTGGAGAAGGACTTTTAACATGGATGTAAACAGTTGTGAGAGTGTAGATTTAGACAAAAGGATACATATGATAAAGGCAATCGACTAGTCAGAAAGAAATGGAAATGTATTTGGATTTCAGCATGCCCTTCTATATTTTAGTCTCTTTCATTTTTTCCACAATATTTCATACCTGTTGTTATTGTTGTTAAGTGCCATTGAATTAGTTTGGACTCATAGCAACCCTGTACAGGGTTTCAGAGGAGCGACTGATTAGTTTAAACCGGTGACCTTGCCGTTCAAACCAAACATGCAGTCCAGCGCATTAACCTGCAGCACCACACCAGGACTCCATTTCATTATTCTTATTGATTCTTATTTAATTATTCTTATTTGTAGGGACTCAGGATTTGGCCACAAGCCAAAGCCCCTGGCGAAATCGGTATGACAGCCCCTTCCGGCAAGAGTCAGAAGGGTTCGACTGGCGTCAGTCCTGGAAACAGTATATGCTGGGAACAGCAGACAAGGCCTTGAAAGATTAGCAGTTTAGTCTTCCAGAAAGCAAGAAAACAACTTCTTGTAAGGTCAGCGTGCTCCTTATCCTCCACTCCCTACCAGAAAGAATTCTCTCCCACTTTCGCTACTCTCCCCTGCCCTTGTTTACTTGCTTCAATAAATTGCCATGTGAACCTTGGTCTTGGTCACTGCCATGGTCTCATCTAGAGGTGCTTGCTGTTCGGTAGTGGCCTCCTGTAGGTCCCTCCGTACATTGTATCTGGACTCTGAGTAGTTATTGTCTCCACGACAAGTGGTGCCTGGTGTAAGGACCGCGACACTGATTGATAAAGATATCTTGATAAACAGATGCGTTCAGACAGAAGCTTCAAAAGACTCATTTATAGAACAGACTAAATGTACCCATAGACTCTGATAGTTAATTCTGCCCCTACCCACATGACGAATCATTGACTTAGTCTTACACAAGTAAGAGCATCCTATTTACCTATATTTTAGGACTGAGAGAATGTGGCCTAAGGTAGTCAACAAGAATGACCCTCTCAAGTAATCATAGAATCTTCAATGAAAGCTACTGGAAGAGACTTGTATTCTTTACCACTTATTCTGAAGTTTTGAAAATGCAATTCATACCGCTTTGTACCAATCCTTAAAAAGACTACCACAGTTGCTTAAATGATTAAATATTCCTGAGTGTTTTTGTGTATATGTATTAACAAACAAACAAACAGAGGGAATGGAAGTAAATACTGTTGAATAATTATGCATGGAGGGGATTGTAATATTGTAATCATTGCAATGAAACAAAATATGACAGAATGAATGAGAAACCAATGTTGTCCCATGTAAACTATCACTCAATTCACAATGAAGCTTAAAAAAAGTAGATGGAAATCTCTGCGGGTAAGTACTGTGGCAAAGGCAAAATGAAAAATACATGCTTTAAGTTTTATAAAATTGAGACAATTTTCTTTGAATATTTGAGTCACTGTTTTATTTCCTGAGTGCCTACATCATCTGCTTAGCTCTCCTGTGACCTACACATTACTGCTCAAAACCTTCATCCTCCCCAGTGTTCCTGAGGGAACCAGTGTAGGAGGAGTGGCCAAGAGGACCTTTTCTGATTTAGTAGTTATGAACTGGTGGCTTAAGGTAGTTCTCATTGTGTTTTGCAAGGTTTTTCATGTCTACTATCTCTTTGAGCATAGGGTCCAATCACATGATTTCCATTTTATATTAGTAAACTGAGGCAGGAGACTTAAATGTTTACCTTAGATCCATAGAGCAGTCAGGATCTATTCTCTCCAATTAAACCTTTTGCTTTTTTTGTTGTTAATTGACGGTTGATTTTATTTAGATTTAGTTGTTGGATTGTGTGTGTTGGGGGGGGTGCAGGATTATGGTGCTCATAATACCTATATGAATTGTTTCTGCTAGAAAAAATGTAATGCACTTTTATCATGCTTTCAAAAGTTTTAGTATATGCTTTAATTTGACCCATATCTTCTGCTTATCAAAGATTCCTGTTTTTGACTTTAGAATTTCTGAAGGATTCTTTTATAGAAATTCATTTATTCAGTTAATAAACTTTAATAATATCTATGTGCCATGTAAGGTTCTAGGTACTGAGAATATAATGATGAGCAAGAGAGTATGTAAAACTTCACATTTTAGGTAATTTTATAAGCTAGGTAGGTTGAACTATGTCATTTTGTAATAAACAAAATGTAAAGTCATGTCAATAATTTTTGTATTATTAAATTCATTAGACTCTCTTATTATGAATGTTACAGTTGTTCTTACCCTTAAGAGCTCATAGTTGATTGGAGGATTAAATGATCTCAACAAAAACAAACAAAGACTATCAGAGAATGAAGTCAACATGTATACAATAGCAAAGCTAAACTGTACCAAGAAGTGGAAAGAAATTAGCTCCTGTAACATAATATAAGGCCCACAATTTGAGACCTATAAACAATAGTGTGGACTATCCTGTTATATGAGATAATAATATTCTTTTTATTTAATCCACTTCCCTTTTTTTCTTTGCAAGTAAAATGATTCTAAATGATGTGTGGAAATAAAATTCCATGCAGCTGTTGATTCTTTTCTGGTCAGCCTTTGAACATTGTGTGAAAAGCATGGTGTGCTTTGAAGTGGAAGAAATATAGGTGTTTTTCTCAAAATTAGAGTAAAAGTAAGAATTCCCAAACTACAGCAATGTGTAAGAGGAGTCTATAAAGGCAAAGCACATTCCATATGATGTTTAAAACATTTTGTTTGTTTGTTTATTGTCTTATTATCCCTAGCAATATAACTCTTATGAGAGCACAAGAAAGGGATTGCTTTGTGGTTCTATCACTGATAATCAATGAACATTATAATATTACAAAGTCATTCTAATTCTAATGCCCATGTTCTACAATTGTACTACTCTGTCCAAAATCAACACAAAGTATAACTCAAAAAAAAAATTTTTTTTTTTTGAGCAAAGATTACAAAAATCAAAGGACTTTTAATAGATGAGAATGTAATTCTAAAACCTATAGAGAAAGGGAAATGGATTTTAGCAGATGGAATAAAGGGAAATTATTCACAAAAGGATGACGTAGACTCTTAGCAGTTTAGGAGAAGAAAATTAATGGTGGAAGGGAGGAATAAGAGATAAAACAGTTAAATCCTATCTAAAAAGTGCTGAAATAAATAACCACCAGCCTAAAATTTCATATTTAGAAAAACTATCATTACAAAAAAAAAGTAAAATAAAGATGTTTCCAAATAGACTAAAAACCTTAAGATAATGTTGTTGTTATTGTTGTTATGTGCCGTGGAGTCAGTTCAGACTCATAATGACCCTGTACAGGGTTTCCAAGGCTGTAAATCTTTATGGGAGCAGAAAGCCTCATCTTTCTCTCACGGAACAGCTGGTATTTCGAACTGCTGACCGTGAGGTTTGCAGTCCGATTTGTAACCACTACGATACCAGAGATCCTTTAAGATAATGTAGCATCAATAAACTCTAACTAAATGATATTCTAAAGGATACACTTCAGAAAGCAGAAAATTGAATTGAAGACAGATACAAAAAGACAAGTAAATAAATTGGTAAATGTGCATAAATATGCAAAAATGGATTTTAAAAAGCAACAATAATAACAATAATGAATTTAAGAACTATAAAACAAATTAGAAATGAAAAATGACAATTTTAAAATGTAATACAGAAGCAGGAAGCCAGAGAGGTAATGTTCTAAGACTTTGTGGGGTTTTTGAGGTAAGTAGAGATATGTACTGATGAACATTAGAGTTTAAGTGGAGTATGCACACATGTCACAATTTTAAGAACAGTTATTAAAAGATTATAAAGATAGTATATAAATGCCAAACTTATGTTATTGTTGTTAGTTGTCATTGAGTCAGTTTTTGACTTACAGAGACCCAGTGTGATAGAGCAGAACTACACCATAAAGTTTTTACAATCTTTACAAAAGGATATTGTCAGGTCTCTATCCCAAGGAGCCACTGGGTGAATTCAAACTGACAAACTCTAGGTTAGCAATAGAGTATGTAACTATTCTACTGCTAGGTTTCCCAAACCGATTGTTCTGTGTTGTCAAGTCCACTTCAACTTACAGTGACCATAAAGGACACAGTAAGTATTTTAAGTCCTCTTTTGCCCTTGGGGTGGTTTTGTGCCATGGAGTTGGTTCCGACTCATCATGACCCTATATAGGGTTTCTGAGGCTGAAAATCTTTACAGTAGCAGAAATCTTCATCTTTCTCCCTCAGATCAGCTGGTAGTTTTGAACTGCTGACCTTGAGGTTAGCAGCCCAACTCGTAACCACTATGTTAGAATCCTTCAATATTGCAAGTCTAGGTTTGACTTTTTTCTTCCATTCTTTCAGCTTGAGAAGTGCTGAGTGTTTTCTGCCCTTTTGGTTTTCTAACTCCAGATCTCTGCACATTTTTACTGCAATATTTAAATTTGTCTTCTTGAGCTGTTGTTTGCAATTTTCTGTTTAGCACTTAAACCTTCTCATTTCTCCCATTTTCTTTAGTATCTCTATGCTGGAGAGCAAGTTTCAGAGTGTCTTCTGATATCTGCTTTGATCTTTTCCTCTTTCTTGTCTTCTTAATAACCTTCTGCATTCTTCCTGTATGATGTTCTTGGTGTCATTTCATAACTCCTCTGGTCTTCTATCATTAGTGACCAATGCATCAAATCTGTTCTTGAGATGATCTCTAAATTCAGGTGGGATATAGTCCAAGTCATATTTGTCTCTCGTGGGCTTCTTTTAATTCTCTTCAGCTTCAGCCTGGCCTTATATTGGTTGATGATACGAAGCTTTTCCATCTTCCCTTTCCACAGATATAGTCAGTTTGATTTCTGTGTATTCCATTTGGTGAGTTTATGTTATTATAAAAATGTATTTGCAATAAAGAAGTCATTGGTCTTGCAAATATCTATCATTTTGATCTCCAGTATCCTTTCTTTCACCAATGCCATATTTTCCAACTACTGATCCATACTCTTTGTTTCCAGTCTTTGCATTCAAATCACCAGTAATTATCACTATATCTTGATTGTATTTTTGATAAATTTCAGACTGAAGAAGTTGGTAAAATTCTTCAGTTTCATCATCACTGGCTCTAATGATTGATTGGTGAATAAATTTGAATAATAGTTATATTAGCTGGTCTTCCTTATATGCATTTGGATACTATCCTATCACAGACAATGTTGTACTTCACTTCTTGAAGTATTCTTTTTGATAATGAATGTGACACCATTCCTCATTAATTGGTCATTCCCAGCGTACTAAATCATGTGATTGTCAGATTCAAAATGGCTAATACCAGTCCATTTTTCCTAGGATATCGATGTTTATGCATTTCATTTCATTTTTGACAACATCCAGTTTTCCTAGATTCATAATTCATATATTCCTTGTGATTGTTAATGGATACTTACAACTTTTTCTCCTTATTTTGAGTCATGCCCATCAGCACATAAAGGTTCTGAAAACATTAGTCCATTTACGTCATCATGGTCAACTCTATTTTGAGGAAGCAGCACTTTCCCAGTCATATGTTGAGTGTCTTCCAGCCTGAGTGGTTCATCTTCTAGCACTATATCTGACAATGTTCTGGTGTTCTTTATCATGATTCAATATTCAGTATTATGATGCTGACATTGTTCCACTGCTACTCACAAAGTTGTCAATGACTAAATATTCAGAAGTAGTCTGTCTCTCCTTCTTCCTTGCTCGTCTTAGTCTGGAAGCTCAGCTGAAATCTATCCACCTACAGGTATTTAAAATACTGTTGGCATAGCTTCTGCAATCACAGCAACAAACAAGTCACCAAAGTATGATAAACTACCAGATGAGTGGTAAAAAAGACACAGTAGAACTATCCAGATATTGTTTTCTAGGCTATAATTCTCATGGGAGCAGATCTCCATATCTTTTTCTCCCATAGAGAATTTGGTAGGTTCAAACTGCCAACCTTTAGGCTAGCAATCAATCACTGCTTGACTCTTGTATCACCAGGACTCCAAAACCTATAAATAGAGAAAAATGGAATGGAAACAAAGCACTAGAAAATGAGAAAGAAAGACAAAATAGAGAAACAAAGAATAGACAGAAAATATGTCAGAAACGGTGGTGCAAGAAGAAACTTTAAGACTTAGTTAAAAATATATATATTCTGCCTACAAGAGGTACATGTAAGACTTGTTGTTGCTATTGTCAGGTGCCATCGAGTCAGAACTGACTCATAGCGACCCCATTCACAGCAGAACAAAACAATGTCCGATCCTGGGCCAACCCCACCTCCACTGCCACACTTGACACCATCAATGATGCCACCTGGCTGATCCATCTCATTGGAGGTCTTCCTCTTTTTCTCTGACCCTCCATCTTACCCAGCATGACATCCTTCTCCAGCGACTGTTCTCTCCTG
>NW_006408561.1:22215919-22217608 GCF_000296735.1 Chrysochloris asiatica | reverse complement strand
GAGGCAATTGCATAGAGAGATAGAAAAGCTGAGGACTCTAGACTCATGGAATTAGAAAGACAGTGTGACTGTAAGCAGGAGGCTGGCTTGAAAAATATGCCTTTTGGGCATTTAAATGGATATTCATTTTCTGTGTGTTTTCTATACATCAAAAAAAACAAACAAACAAAAAAAGGAATAAAGGTAATATTGTTAACCTATGGTGCATGGAGGGGATTATAATCATTGCAATGAAATAAAATATGATTGGTTGAGTATAAAATTGATGATCTGTCCTGTAAACTATCATTCAATTTGGAATGCAAGCTTTAGTAAAAAACTGCTATGAATATGTTGGAAAATTACATGCAAGGAAATTACTAGTCAAAATTAAGTTACTGTGGCCTTGTAAGTGTCAGACAATATATACTGTGACCAAAAACATTTTTATGATTAATTTACTACATAATTGTTGTTGTTGTTAAAAGTCGACAAGAATCTATTACAATACAACATGTGTTTTCTCTTAATATTATTTCCCAAAAGTCTTACAGCAACTTGACAGGCTCTAACTGCATACTGAGGACTTTGCAGTTCGCAGTCCAGTGCTTATTGTATAGAGCCACAGCACTCCCTATAGACATACATTGTTGATGTTAAGTGCAGTCAAGTCGGTTCTAACCCATAGACACCAGAAACAAGGTTTCTGAGGAGCCACTGGTAAACTTGAACTGCCAACCTTGTAGTTCAAAATCGAGTCAGGTTCTGACCCATAGAGACCCTGTATAGGGTTTCCAAGGAGCAGCTGGTGAACTTGAACCGCAGAGAATGAGACTTCTGGTGTGCACCGGAGGATATGTGCAGGATTAGAGGGTCAGTTTGAACCACAAGGTTGGAGGTTCAAACTCACCAGTAGCGCCTCAGAAACCCAATATTGGGTGGCTATGAGTCAGAACTGACTCAACAACACTTAACAAGTTGGTTCAGACTCACAACAACCCTATATAGGGTTTCTACAGAGCGTCTTGTAAGTTTAAACCACGGACCTTTTGGTTGAAAGCAATCTTTCCATTCAGTGCTTGACCCCACAGCATCACACCAGGATGTTTTGTTGTTGTTAAGTGCTGTCAAGTAGTCTGACCCATATCAAAGTTGTACAGGGTTTCCAAGGAGTGACTGGTGAGTTTGAACCACTGACCTTATGGTTCACACAGACTTTGCAGTCCAGTGCATTAAACCACAGTGCCACACCAGGACTAGGTAATGAGTATGTACCAAAAAGTAATTTCTGACTTGTAGTGATCCTGTAGAGGGGTCCCAAGTCTGTAAATCTTCACAGGAGTAGAAAGTATCTTTTTTACACATACACATATATATGTATGTTGTGGCTACATGCCGGTTGCACCTAACAACATACTTTGTACAGTCAACCTTTGCATTCCAAACACCAGTAATGATCAATGCATCTTGATTGCATGTTTGATCAGTTTCAGACTGAAGAAATTGGTAGAATTCTCCACAATTTCATCATCACTGGTTTTAGTGGCTGGTGTGTGAAAGTGAATAATAATGGTTTTAACTGGTCTTCCTTTTAGTCATATGGATATAAAGCAGACAGCATTATGGTTCAAGATAGATCTTGAAATGTTCTTTTTGATTATGAATGTGATGCCCTTCCTCCTCAATTTATCATTCCCAGCATAGTAAACC
>NW_006408561.1:22197430-22215379 GCF_000296735.1 Chrysochloris asiatica | reverse complement strand
ATGGATTGGCATAGTGGCAGCAGCAATGGGCTTAAATGTAGCAACAATTATGAGAATGGCACAGGTCCAGGCAGTGTTTCATTTGGTTGTGCATAGGATCATAAATCGGAACCAAACTGATGATACCTAGGAGCAACAAATGAATATATCTACATATATATACACACATTCACATAAAAAGAAAAAAACATGCATAACAATTACAGTCTTTGTTTCTGCTGTTGGTTACATGATACAAATAGTGTTTAGAGTTACCTTCTTCCACCCACAGTTTATAATCCCTTTGCCCTCAGCAAACATGGTCTTCTCCTGGTGTAGCAACCCAAAACAGATAGTCATGGTTCTTTACCTAGTGTAGCAACCCAAAACTTCATTCCTGAAGCGTATGGACCATTAGTAAGTAGTAGTCATGTTGTAATTGAATTGTTGTAGTATTCCATTGATTTTTTCACAGGGCATCACAGTACTAATCGACATTCTAAGTCATCTCCTGTTTGCAGACATACACATATCTTCTTTGCCTCTTTTATATAGTATCAATCTTATTTTCCTTTGGTAATCAAAATTAATCACATGAACTGATACAGTAACACTTTTGCTCCTGTTGATCTAGAGGCAAAAGGAGCCCAATGTAGCCAGGTGGCATTTTTAAGCTACATTTCAATGGAATCAGAGCTGTGTCTCTAGATAGGCGCATTCCTTCTTTGGCAATTGAGGTCTCTAGACCTACAGAGCATAGTGTCACAGAAACAGGAAGCAAACAGTTTGCAAGTGGGCCACTAGGGGTAATATTAAGTGGTACCATTCCCATTCCCACCATCTGGACTATGAATCCTAGCTATGGGAGAAGCAGCATTCTATATTGCTTACTAGTTTAGAGCACATACAGACATCTGGAGAACATTTTCCCCGGTACTGCAAGGTATTGCCAGTTAGCTGGTGCTGTAATTGTGTCTTTAAAAGGACATTCCATTAAGCCAGCTGCTTCATGATAGGGAACAAAACAAATTCAATGAATAAGGGCCAGTTCCTACACTTCATTTGCTATGAACTGAGTTTTTTTAACTAAGGAGATGCTGTGTGGGATAACTTGATAGTGGATAAAGCATTCTTTAAGTCTACAGATGGTAATTTTGGCAGATGAACTATGTATAGTGAAGGCAAATACATATTCAAATAAACTATCCCAGTAAGAGCAAAACACAGCCCTTCCATGGTGAAGGCAGTCTAATGTAATCAGATGCAACCAGGTTGCTTGCTGATCTTCCCAAGGAGTGGTATTTTATTGGGGACACAATGTTGGTTTCTACTGCTGGAAGATGAATCAATCAGCAGTGGCTATAACTAAGTCAGACTTAGTGAGTTATAGTCCTTGATACTGAGTCTGTGCATAACCTCCATCTCTTCCACTATTGCCACTACACACATGAACCCATTATGCAATGACAAGATTAGCTGGGCAAGAGAATGGTCTCCTCAGAAAGTGCCATACTATCCACTTGATTGTTAAAATCTTCCTCTGCCAAGGTAGCCTTTTGGTGAGTATTTAGATGAGACACAAATATCTTCACTTTTTTGGTTCATTCAGAGAGGTCTATCCACAAACCTCCTTTGAAAACCTCCTTGTAACCATGTTTCTTCCAACACCCAGACCATTCACCCAAACCTTTGGCCACTGCTGATCAGTGTACAATTATGCATCAAGTCATATTTACTTCCATGAAAAATTATCAAACACGTGCACTACTTTAAGTTCTTCCCATTAGGGAAATTTCTTTTCACCATTGTCCTTCAGGGAGATCCAGAAGTCCACTTTCTAGTGGACATTAGCACAGAACCATTTACAAACCAGGCATTCATTTTATCTTCCCCAGTGAACTGATTGTAAGGAATACCCCATGAGGTCATATGTGCAGAATGTGAGAAGGAAAGTAATGTGACAGGAGTAGAGAGACCATAGGCATTTGGGCTACTTCCTAATGAAACTTACTTGCGTCTTCGGGCCCTGTTCATGTATAACAACACTTCCATGTAATGGTGGAGTGCTGCTGTGAACATATGACTTTATGCCTCAGTTCATGATGGGGAAACAACACTCAGTTAATGATGAGCAGCTTAGGCCGCATGGTGACTTAGTGGCTCATGGTTAAGCATTCAGTCTCTATGAAGTCCTGATAACAAACCGAAAACTGATTCTTAAAGGACAATAGTCATCTGCAGAGGATGACAGGGTTTTGCTCCTAATTCATAAGGATCTGCACTGTAATTCACCAAGAAGGGCCTGCCAAACACACCAAACAGTATGTTATCTGCCACTGACACTTCAAACACTACTGCATCAGCTGGATTCTATGACTCAGGTACTTATTTGGGAGAGCTATATTTGCTAACCCATGGAGCTCAGTCTGAGTCTTATGATAGAATGGTGTGTCCTGTGGGCATTTATCAACAGCTGACTAGAACAACTGTGCCCTGAGCATTTTCTGATTCCATACTGTAGGTTGTTGTTGTTAGGTGCCATCAAGTTGGTACCTACTCAGAGTGACTCTAATCACAACAGAACAAAACACTGCTTGGTTCTGTGCCAACCTCAAAAGCATTGCTACACTTGAGCCCATTGCTGCTGCCACTATGCCAATCCATCTAATTGGAGGTCATCTTTTTCTCCAACTCTCCACTTTACCAAGCATTATGTCCTTCTCCAGGGACTGGTCCCTCCTGATTATATGTCTGAAGTATAAGAGACTAACACTGGCCATCCTGGCTCCCAAGAATCACTCTGTACTTCTTCCAACACAGATTTATTTCTTCTTTTGTCTGTCCATGGTATTGTTAACATTTGCCTCCAAAACCATAAATCAAATGCATCAATCCTTCTACAGTTTTCCTTATTCATTGTCTAGCTTTCATAAGCATATGAAGTTACTGAAAACACCATGGCTTGGGTTAGGTGCACCTTAGTCCTCAAACTGACATCTTTACTCTTGAACACTTTAAAGCAGTCTTATGCAGCAGATTTGCCTAATGCAATTTGTTCTTTGATTTCTTAACTGCTGCTTCCATGAGTTGCTCAGATGGTTAATCTGAGCACAATAGTATCTTTGACAACTTTAATCTGTTTTCATTTGTTTTGAAGTTATTTATTGGTCCAGTGTGGAGGATTTTTGTTTTCTTTATATTGAGATACAACCCATATGGAAGGCTGTGGTCTTTGATCTTCATCATAAAGTACTTTAAGTCCTCTTTGCTTTCAGCAAGCAAGGTTGTATCACCTGTATATTGCAGGTTGTAAATGATTCTTCCTCCATCTTTAGGTCATGTGCTTCTTCATATAATCCATTTTCTTGGATTATGTGCTCAGCATACAGATTGAATAAATACGGTGAAAGAATACATCCCTGACAAACACCTTTCCTAATTTTAAACCATTCAATACTTCCTTGTTCTCTTTGAATTACTGCCTGTTGGTCTATGTACAGATTCCTCATAAGCACAATTAAGTGTTCCAGAATGCTCATTCTCTGCAATGTTGTCCATAGGTTGTCATGATCCAAACAATTGGAAGCATTTGCATAGCCAATAAAGCACAGGCAAGCATCTTTCTGGTATTCTCTTCTTTCAGCCAGGATCCATCTGACATCAGCAATGATATCCCTTGTTTCATGTCCTTGTATGAATCTTCTTTGAACCTGTGGCAGTTCCCTATCAATGTACTTTTGCACCTGATTTGGAATTATCTTTAGTAAAATTTAACTTGCATGTGATATCAATGATATTATCCACTGACTTACTCATTCGGGTAGGTCATCTCTCTTTGGAATGGGCACACATACAGATCCCGGAGACTTGTTCTTTGCCAATGCCTTCATGCATCTTGGACTTCTTCCTTCAGTATTATGATCATATGCTACCTCTTGAAATGGTTAAACATTGACCATTACTTTTGGGTACAATGGCTCCATGTATTCCTTCCATCTTCTCGTGATGCTTTCTGCATCATTCAATATTTTGCCCATAGAATCCTTCAACATTTCAAGGGGAGGATTGAATTTTGTCTTCACTTTCCTCCTTTTGAGAAATGCAAAGTGTGTTCTTCTCTTTTGGTCTAATTCCAGGTCTTGGCACATTTTGTTTCAATATCTGACTTTGTCTTGAGCTGAACTTTGGAATTTTCTATTCAGCTCTTTTACCTCCTCATTTCTTTCATTGCTTTAGCATCTCTGTACTGGGGAGCAAGTTTCAGAGTCTCTCTCTCTCTCTCTCTCTCTCTTTTTTTTAATGTTAAGATTTTATTTACAAAGCTTCTTTGTTGTACAGAAAGTAAAAATGCTGTACAACCTCAGCGTAACTGGTAGCCACAAATGGTTAAGACTCACTGATCACAGCTATCCACGCTACAGCAAGTCTTACACGGAAACTTAACAAACACAATTTTGTTGGGGTGAAATCCCCAAGCTTGGTGGTGGATTTCCAAGAGGGACTAAATAGAAGAAGGTGGAATGTCACAGGAACTATTATTTGGCTCTTTGGGTGGGTGGGTGTCCTGGGGTTTGTATCACAGCTACTTTTTAAAAAAAAAACAAAACAGCTACCAAATCCATGAGCAGTCCAACCAATACTGAACAGCTCTTTTTTTGCAGGTTATTTGGGGTCTTACTCATCTTCTTCATCATGTTTCTAGCTTCCTGTTTTCACCTTTCCTGCTTTCTTTCTTCTCCTCTTCATCTTCATCCTCATCCTCATCTTCTTCATCTTCATCAAATTCTCCATCAAGGCCAAATTCTTCTTCCTCCCCACTGGGTTCGTCTTCATCTTCCTCTTCAGAGTCTCTTTTAAATTCCTTTTGTTCTTTCCCTTCTTTCTTGTGTCCTTAATGACCTTTTGCTTTTCTTCCTGTATAATGTTCTTGATGTCATCCCACAACTTTTCTGGTCTTCGGTCCTTAGTGTCTAATGCATCAAATCTGTTCTTGAGATGCTCTCTAAATTCAGGTGGGGTATGTTCAAGGTCATGCTTTAGCTCTTGTGGACTTGTTTTAATTTTCTTCATCCTCAGCCTGAACTTGCTTATGAACAATTGATGGTATATTCCATAGTTTGCCCCTTGCGTTGTTTTGAGAAGTTAATAGGTACAATCAACCACTAGTAATTTAAATACCAGCAAGGTCACCTATGGTAGACAGGTTTCAGCTGAGCTTCCAAACTAAGCCAGAATAGGAAGAAGTAGAGATGGACTACTTCTGAATATTTAGTCACTGAAAACCTTATGAATAACAGTGAAACACTGTCAGATAGCACCAGATATTGAATATTGAAACATGATGAAGAACACCAGAATATCATCAGATGTTCTGGAATATGAACCCCTCAAGTTGGAAGGCACTCAAAATATGACTGGAAAAGAGCTGCCTCCTCAAACTAGAGTAGTGGTGGATTATAAGTTACTAATTTCCCCAATATCCCCCATAACTGTGAATATGGTGTCTGAGTTCTGTGTAGCCACTGCAATTTATTCTCAAACCCAGTTGAGTGATTCGTGCTATAGGAGGAATGGTTTGTTATCACACATTGTTGCAGCACCACTTTAGGTGATTGAGTACCACCGTTTGGTCTCTGACACCCACAGGCTAATCAGCCCCAATTTACTTGAGTGTCTCAATTTAGTTAGGGCAGTTCCAATTTAAAATCTGACCTATTTAAAATGGCAATTACAGCAGTAAACTAGGATGCTAAGGCTCCATTTATAAGTTTGTTTCTCACTACGGTGGTAAAAGGTATGTCCTTTGGGTACTTTGTGGGTGGATTTAGTTACAACTTGACAGATCTAACATGGCAGTTTCTCTAACACTCAGGACACATTCTTTTATCATATTCCAAGGCAACTAAATATTTTAACATGATTTAGTGTAGGCCACCTCTTAGTCCTTGCTCTGTCAATAAAACAAATTATTTAATTATATACTTTTCTGTGCTTAGTGGGTCCATATCAATACACTCAGACAGATAAAAATTTTTATTCCATGTACCATTATCTTACACCTATAGTAGCCATCCCATGCCAGGAGAATCCAGGTTTCTATTTGGATATATTAGAAAAACCAAGCAGTATAGTTAGAGTATATGTACCCTAAATCATGGGTCACATTTTGACTTCTCTTCTTAAGGCTCACTGGAACTTAAGTCTAATTATAGGTCTAGAAGTAAAATGAGTGTTGGTTGGAATTGGTAGACCTGGGTACATTAAGAAATGTAACTTCATGGTCAATTAATATAACATAGGCCACAAAGACAATGTCTACATTCTGCTTTGATGAGTAGTGACTGGGATATTAAAAGTTTCTAAGCGACCATCGAAAGTGCAGCTATTGGTTTATCTTTCTGTGTGTGGGGAAATTAGTGTGATAAAAATGGAAGATGCTTAGAAACAATTAGTCCAATGAACAAATGGAGCATGTGAACATCAGTCTCCATAACACTGACACCACAAGAATTAAGTGGTGCTCAACCACCACTACCAACTGCCCTGAATGAATATTAAAAGAACCTAGACAGAGTAAGAAGAAATGTGAAAGAAAAATCAAAATTGTAAAAAAAAGGCCAGACTTTATGGTCAGATATAGACTGCCAGAACTCTAAGACTATGGACTTTTTTCACGCTTCGGTTCTGGAACTGAACTCAATCCTGTGGCTCAATTTTCAGTCAAGTAATAGATACGGGGGACGACACTAGTGAGGTTCATACACCATTGTTTTCACAATAATTTTTTATCAAAAGGGCAGCATTTACCTAAGGACAAAATTCAGAAAGGTAGGGAAAGAAGTAGGAATGGAAACAAGAAATGAAAGGAGGAAGTGGGAATTGTAATCATTAAGATGAGATGAAGTGTATGGTTTATTGAACGTAAAACCTATTATCTACTCTATATACCTTCATTTAATTCACAACAAAAAATTCAAAAGAAAGTGGTCAACAAAATGTAGGGTGGTTGTTGTTGTTAAGTACCACCGAGTTGATTCCAACCCATAGCAACCCTGTATAAGGTTTCCAAGGAGCAGCTGGTGAGCTTGAACCGCTGACCTTGCAGTTCAAATGGCTTTGCAGTCTGGCGCATTAACCCATAGCACCACACTAGGACTCCTAAAATGTAAGGTATCTAGCAATTTATTTGAGTCCTGGTGTGGCACTGTGAGATAAGCACTGGGTTGCTAATTGTAATGTTAGTGGTTCAAAACCCACCAGCCACTGTTTGTTGTTGTTATTGTTAGGTGCCATCAAGTCAGTACCAACTCATAGCGACCCTAGTCACAACAGAATGAAACACTGTTCAGTCTTAGGCTAACCTCACAATTGTTGCTATACTTGAGCCCATTGATGCTACCACCTTGCCAATCCATCTCTCTGGGGATCCTCCTGTTTTTCCCTGACCCTCCATGTTACCTTCTCCAGTGACTTGTTCCTCCTGACAATATGTCCGAAGTATGAGAGACAAATATGAGAGGCCATCCTGGCCTCCAAGGAGCACTCTGGCTGTACTTCCAACACCAATCTGTTTGTTTTTTTTGACAGCCCATGTTACTTTCAATATTCTCTTCCAACACCATAACTCAAATGCATCAAATCTTCTACAATCTTCCTTATTCACTGTCCAACTTTTTGCATGCATATGAAGTTATTGAAAATACCATGGCTTGGGTCAGGCCACTCTTTTGAAATCCTATAAAGGCTCACTATGAGTTGGAACCACCTTAATAGCACTTACCAATAACAACACCAACAAGAAGCAATAAATTGGAATTTCAGTTTGGATAAGCACTGGACTGCTAAGCACAATGTTGGTAATTCAAACCCACCAGTCTTTCCTCAGCAACCCTATATAGAATTGCTGTGAGTCAGAATTGACAGGATGAAACTTGACAACAGCAACAATAAACAATCAACTTGAGAACACATACACAAAAACTTTGTAAAGAAAAATTTCAAAGTTTGGAGACATTAAAGAAGACTCACATAAATTAATGTGGATACTATGTGTACAGCCTTGGAAACCCTGTACAAGGTCACTATGATTTGGAACCAACTCCACCACAGATAACAACAACAACAAATATGTGAGAGTCAGGGCTTTGTGTCAACTTGACTCTCTCAGGATTCTCAGTGGCTTAGCAATTAAGGTGTAGTTATCACCTTCATGATAAGATCCAATGTGATGCAATCACGCCATGATGTGATCTGCTTTAATCTGGTGTAATTATCCTATATGTTGTAAATCCTCACTTCTATGATGTTAATGAGACAAATGCAATCTACCAGATTAAATTGTTTTTTTTGGATTACTCTCCTTTGCAATATAAAAGAAAAGATAAGTGAGCTGAGCTGGGAGCAACAAACTACCACCAAGATAGAAGAACTGGGAGTGGAATGCATTCTTTGAAACTGGGGTCCTTGCACTGTGAAACTCCTAGAATCAGGGAAGTATCAGTGCAAAGACATAGGTCTACAGATGCTAAAAGGAGACAAGGACCTTCCCCCAGAGCCAACAAAGAGAAAGCTCTTTGCTAGAGCCAGCACTCAGAATTTGGACTTCTATCCAAATTTCAAGTGAGAGAATAAATTTCTGGTTATTAAAGTCGTCCATTAGTGGTATTTCTGTTATAGAAGCATTTGATAACTAAGACACTATGTTTATGAAAAGAAAAACAAAGAAATTGAGTATAATTCCATTCATACTCATCAGGTTTTTCTTTCTTTTTACTTTTTTTTAACAAGTTGATTCCAAAGTGTATATTGTTGTTGTTAAGTACTGTGGAGTCAGTTCCTACTCATAGTGACCCTGCACAGGGTTTCCAAGGCTGCCAATCTTTATGGGAGCAGAAAACCTCATCTTTCTCCCTCGAAACAACTGATAATTTCGAACTGCTGACCTTGAGGTTGGCAGCCCGATTCATAGCGTAGCGGTTACGAAACGGGCTGCCAACAGCAAGGTCAGCAGTTCGAAACTACCCGCCAGCAGTTCGAAACTACCCGCTGCTCTGTGAGTAAACTGAGGCTGTCTGCTCCCATAAAGATTTACAGCCTTGGAAACCCTGTACAGGGTCACTATGAGTTGGAACCGACTCCACGGTACATAACAACAACAACAACGCTACCAGAACTCCTTATGCAAGTACATAAATCAAAATAATTTTAAAGCTAAAAACAGAGTGGTTGGTTCTGGCTCAAGGATATGTAAATAAACTAATAGAACCAAACAGTGAATCTGGAAAATGACCCAGAAAAATTTGAAAATATTACTTAGGTACCATTGTAAGACAATTGTAAGAGAATACAATAAACAGCTCTAGGGAAACTGATTATTTATAGTAAAATAATAAATAAAATTGTACTTCACCTCACACAATATGTGGTCAACATTTCTATCAAATTAAAGACCAATATGGGAAAGCCAAATAAAAGAAATAGGAGAAAATTCAGGAGAATGTCTTCATAAGCTTGGAGTTGTTACATTTTGACACCAAAAACACCAAAAAATCAAACCATACTGTTTATAATAAGTCAGGAGAAAATGCATTGATATTATGGCCTACAGTTATTGTGTTAGCTTAGTCAGAGCTTAGAAAGATAGATCTTAGAAAAAAAAAATCTATCAAAAGTCTTTCAGGAATAAAGGAGAGGAAGTGTTACTTATATTCATAAATATTTGTTCTTACAAACCTACTAGAGGCATTTCTTTGAAGAAGACAACCAAATAACTTATCAAAAGGCTATTTTTCTGTAGGTTTCTGTACTAGATTTTTGATTAAAATCATCTCTTAGTATACTTGCTTTTACAAAATTTAATTCCTGCCAAAGTCAGACTTCGTCTGTTCTATGTAAAACTAACCTAGCTTCTAAAAACATTCATATTTACAAAGCATATTTTGCCATTTGACAAAATCTTATGTGTGCTAAGATTTTGATGATTATTTTCTAAAAATGTATAATGGAAAATGTTGGAGCTAGACTATGGAGCTATTTGTACTCCAGAAGAGGTTCTATGAAACAAGTATACATTTGTACCCTTCATTCCACCTTAGGGATATTAGAAATCAAGAGAAATCTGTCATGGAAATGAGATGAAGTGTTCAAAATAAATGTAGGTCACAGCTAATAAAATTATCGCTGTCATGTGCTTTAAGAACATGTGTTCTTTGTGTTTAGAAAGAATGCCAGACTGAAGAGAAATATATGCCCTAGAATGTAAATTTATCTACATCAAGTGATGATTGAATACATAATTCCTGGCATCTATTCCTACATATATATAAAAATGAATTGCTGTTGAGTTGACTCCAATTCACCGCAGCCCCATGTGTGTCAGAGTAGAACTATACTTTATAGGTTTTCAATTGCTCTTTGCTTTTAGAAGTTGGTTCCTAGGCCTTTTTTTCCTTGAGGAATCTGTGTGAATTGGAACTTCCAGCCTTTTGGTTAGTATTCAAGTGCTTAGCCATTTGAATGGACTACTCAAGGACTCCAAAACACACACACACACTATTTCTTGCTTTAAAGCACACACACACACACACACTATTTCTTGCTTTAAAGCAGATAGTAAAGCCACAAATAAGATCATTTGTATGTGTTCATGTGTGTAAGAAGAGGGTAAAAAAAAATAACTATGATCTGCCTTCTTTGCTTCAAGCCACAGAACTGTGCATGACAAAATAATTTCAGAATTTTCGTTTCATTTTCCCTAGAACTACTTAGGGCATACATGATCTAAAACCAAGCTAAACAACGAATTCCTCCTTCTTCTTTGAGACAGAACTCAGGCAAAATCTCCCTTGAAAAAGTTTTCCCCAGGCCCTCTTCTTTCCAGGGTCCTAATTAGGCACTCTTTTGGCAGCTGTACAGACCCCAGACTCATCTCCACTGAGCTTTCTAAACCACCTGTGTGTCTGTATCGCCATTAAAAGATGATGAATGTCAGGATCGTCAGCCTAGCACAGTACCTGGTGCTTAGTGTGCACTAAACAAATGTTTGTTAACCTAACATTTTATTGGGGCATATTGTGAACCTACAATCTTAAAAACAATGTCATTCTAATTAAGACCTAGTGTCATCTGGATAAAAAAAAAAAAAACTCAAGCAAGGTACAGGACCCAAACCACACCACTTCCCCAAATCATGTCATCGCTTTCTGTTTTCATTTTCCTCTCTTCTTGTTTCTATATCAGAGGGACCTCTATGGCATAACCAGAGGCTAACTGATATTTCTCTCATAGAAACAGCAGTTGCTTCCCTACTTCATAGAACATTGAGTTTAAGATATGCATGAAATGAAGTTGATGAAAGAGGTCAATAATATAAGCTTACCTTGATGCATGTTTTAACAGCAAAAAAATAAATCAATAAGCAACAACAAAAAAGCCTACTAGATTTAACATGCATTAAAATATCTTGGATAATGTAATTTTCACAACTGAGTCCTTGTCACAGTATGTAGAGATATATGCAAGAACACTGAAGCTCAAAAAAAAAAAAAAAAATGGAATAAGGGATACATAGAATTACATATTGTACAAAAAGAAGTGACAGATGGTATTATAGAGCATGCTGAAACACTGGTATTTATACAATAAGCATTAAATACATTTCTCTAGATAAATGAGGTTATTTGCAGGTATGACGCACCTAACCCTCAAATAATGGTTTATTTTTGGTCTGAGTGCATCACACAGCTTATTTTAGAGGCTGCATCTGTCAGAATGAAACTGATGTGATACAAAAATTCAAAAGATATCAAAAAGAACTCCAAGTACACCTAGAAATGTGGGGATACAAAGAGAACATAAAAATAAAGCATAGATTTTCTTAATGGTACAAGGGGATAAAGTTGAACTGTAAAGTGAACTGAGGAAAAAGAATTTGAAATCATAGAAGTCATGAAAAAAGCAACCTCTGGATAAAAAATGCACCTGAGTGTAAGATGCTTAAATGACAGTTGAGAATTTATCATAATGCAGGGAATTAATATGATTTACCTTAATTATTACAAAAACAAAATAAATCTTCTGAGTATGCAAATAACTGATTCTTCATATAAAATTTAAAAACATTCCTCTTTTTCACTTTGTAACTTGAAAATCCATTGTAAAAAATGGTAAGGTAAATAAATGTTTTCATTTTAACTTGTACCCAATTCACCCTTGCTTCTAATAGTTCTCTTCATGAGGATACTAAATTCATATTTCTTCAAATATGTATCTTCTTTTCAACACCTAACAGGAAAAAAGATTCCCCCCAATTTAGACCAATGACAAACCAATGTTTAAAAATTAAAACTGCCAACATTTCATTTGAGAATGAGTAGTTTGCTAACAGTGAGTTAAAGCAGTACATTAGGCAGGAATATCATATTTTATCATATTCTATAAGGTTTGGATATTTTAGGAACAATTTTCTTCAGTATGGAGTCTCTGGGTGATGCAAATGGTTAAGCTAATAACTGAAAGGCTAGCCACCTAGAAGCACCACAGATGAAATGCTCAACAGTCAACTTCCAAAAGATGACAGTCATTGCAAACCCTACAGAGCACAGTTGTAATAAGGCACACACAAGGTTGCCATGAATTAGAATTGATTGACAGAAGCTGGTTTGTTTATTTGTTTTTCTTCACCAGGCCCATTTTAGAGGCTAGTCCATTACCTCCCTTGGGACTTTGTTTAGTCATGCACTTGACCTCAATCCCAGGTTGAAGTATAGAGCAGGGACACTCGCTATCATTTATCAATCATTTACTGATATAGTAATAGTTACCCACTTCTTCTGTAGTATAAATAAAATACTAAATTAAAAAAAATTATTTTGAATTTGTGAAAACAATTGATAAAAATACTTAAAAGTACCGTTTATTTTTAAATTTTATTATAAACTTTATGAAGCATGTCTTTCAACACATCAGTAATGATAACTGCCTTTAGAGTAAAAATAATTATATAAAAATCAACTATATTGTTGCCAAAGTTAAAAAGGCTTTTATATATTTTTTCTGATTATTCTACTTAAATCTATACTGCTAGATCTTTTTAAAGTATTGAAGGGCAAAGATGTCAGCTTGAGGACTAAGGTGTGCCTGACCCAAGCTATGGTATTATCAATAACCTCGTATGCATGCGGAAGTTGGACAGTGAATAAGGATGAACGTAGAATTGATGCATTTGAGATATTGTGTTGGAAGAGAATATTGAAAGCACCAGGGGTTGCCAAAAGAACAAACAGATCTATGTTGGAATAAATACAGTCAGAGTGCTCCTAGGAGGCCAGGATGGTCAAACTTCATTTCTCATACTCGGATATATTGTCAGGAGGGACCAGTCACTAGAGAGGGATATGTTTGGTAAGGTGGAGGGTTAGAGAAAAAGAGGAAGACCCCCAGTGAGGTTTATCGGTAAGGTGGCAGCATCAATGGGCTCAAGCATGGCAAGAATTGTGAAGTTAGCACAAGTCTGGCAGTGTTTCGTTCTGTTGTGCATAGGGTCTCTATGAGTCGGTACCAACTCATTGGCATCTTTCAACAACAACAACAAATGCTACTTCTGGGTAACATGACCAAAAAAACTTAAAATAGGAAAGACATGGGTAAAAAATGAAGATGAAATAAAATGTATTTATGTTCAACTTGAATTTAAAAGATTATTAATACACTGATTAAGTTACCTCATTTTAACATGTTTGCATCTTAACTCACCACCAGTCATCTGTCAGTTTGTTGTACTGTGGTGTCTTGCTGCAGTGCCACCAGTAATGCAAACACCATGACTACCATGGTAGACAGATTCCAACAGAGCTTCCACACTAACAAAACATGGCTTAGCAACATACTTCTGAAAATTAGCAAATCAAAACCTTATGGATCACAACAGAACATGGTCCAATCTACTTGCTTTGGACATGTTACAAAAAGGGATCAATCTCTAAAGAAGGATGTCATGTTTGGTGAAGTAAGGGGCCTGTAAGGGAAACACTCTGTGAGACAGGTTGGCACAATAGCCTCAATGATGCACTCATGATTGTGAAAATAACACAGGACCAGACAATGTTTTATTCTGTTGCACAGAAGGCTACCATCAAGTCAAAATCAACTTGACAGTAGTATCTATTTCTATTCATTATTTCTCACATGAATTACAGAAAGCCAAAATTAGACAGAGTTATTTCCACTTCTTATATGTACCATTTTCCTCCCTGCATAAAAAGGAAACATGAATCCATTGAGTAAAAATTCTCTATCACAAGAATATTCTCTGTTTAAAAATTATTACACATCCTAATTTAAAAAAGAAAACAAAGGAAAGTTGTGTGAAAACAGTATGTGTCAAGAGGAGGTAAATTTAAGTGTTGGAAACCAAGAATCATTGTTATAAAACTAAATACATTAAGGTCAAACTGATGATCATTAAGCAGCTGATAATTAAGTAGGAAGGGGAGAAGAACACGTCTTTAATAATATAAATTGAGGTAGACATAACAAGTAGGAAAATTACAAAACATCCATAAGTAGATTTTTAAAGACATATATACAAGTCAGGTATTTACTACAGACATTATTGATTAGGATTGTTTAACATTTTAAACAATTGGATATTAAATAAATATTCATATCTCTGTGTATACTTTGTAAATAAGAACACTGGCTTTACTGGCCCTAGGTCCCTTATAAAGGGTGCTGGTATTGCAATGGTTAAATGATCAGCTGCTAACCTAATTAATAGTAATTAAAACCCACCAATGGAGTCCTGGTGTGGCTCTTTGGGTTAATGTGCCAGACTGCAAAGCCATTTGAACTGCAAGGTCAGCGGTTCAATCTCAGCAGCTTCTCCTCAGAAACCCTATACACGGTCTCTATGGGTCAGAACCGACTTGACAGCACTTAACAACAACAGCAACAATTGTTTCTTGGGAAAAAAGATCTGACAATCTTGTTCCGTATAGATAACAGCCTATGAAAATATGAGGCCGTTATATTCTAATCAATGGGTTTTCTATGAGTAGAAATTCACTTAAAGACACAATACAACTAAAACAGTAATGACTCCAGACCTACTGCATCAGATATACTGGGATGGGGTTGAGCAATCTGTATTTTTAACAACCCCTCTAGCTGATTCTGAAGCATGCTAAAGATGGAGAACTATTGGTCTGACAATAAATGGCAAAGTTTGTTTTGTTTTAATGTTAAAAAGGTGACAACTTTTATGAAATATTTATGAATTAATAAAAATAAAATCATATTCCATCTTTTAAATTTGTTAATACAATAAACAATTAAATTATTTTATACTATTAAACTGCCCTTTCATATATCTAGTTGGTTATTTGCATAAGTTGCTGATTTAGATTGCTAATATTTTATTTAGAATTTTCTTTTATGTTATTAAGTAAATTATACCGTATATTCCCTCCTAATCCAATTTTATTATCAAGATTATAAATAAATTGAAAAGTCTTTCAACTTTTTCTCTTCTCTAGATTAGTTTGCAAAAGTTGATCAATTTTGTAAAAGCTTTATGAAACCTACTCAAATGTAATTGTTATCATGACTAATTGCGACATAAAGGTAGAAGTTTTGTAACAAAAAGACTCGAGTAGTTAATCTTACAGTCCAAAAGAGAGAACCCTAGGACCATCAAGGGAGAAGAGCACAAGCAGAATGTGGGATTCTATCCAGAGAAGCAGTGACACTAGAGATAGAGACAGAGATGAGGACATGGAGAAAGCAGCTGAGGACTCTAGGCTCATGAAAAGAGAAAGGCTGTGTGCTGGCAGCCAAATGCTGGTGGCCAGGAGGCAGGCTTGCAGAATGTGTCCTTTGGTTATTTAGATGATTATATTCCTGCGTGTGTTTATGTACATCTCCACCACCAAACAAAACAAAAAACCAGAGTGACTAGAAGCAAATACTGTTGAACGATGATGCACAGAGAATATTATAATCATTGCAATGAAATGATGAATGTAAAACTGATGTTCCCCCATGTAAGCTATCACTCAATTCACAATAAAAACTTAAAGCAAAAACAAAAAAAACAAAACCCTACTCATATATCAGTTTGCCAGACTGAGGTGGTTGGTTTGTTGCTGTGATGCTGAAATCTATGCCAGTGATATTTCAAATATCATCAGGGTCAGGTCATCCCTGGTAGACAGGTTTCAGCTGAACTTTCAGACTAAAGACAGATTAGGAAGGACCTGGAAATCTACTTTAAAAAGGGGGGGTGGGGGAAGGCAATGAAAACTTTATGAATAGCAAAGAAGCATTGTCTGATATAGTGTCATAAAATTATTTCCTCAGATTGAAAGGCATTCAAAATATGACTAGGGAAGAGCTCCCTCCTCAAAGGAATCAACTTTAATGATATGGACAGAGTAAAGCATTTATTTGGTGAAATGGCCGGACTCAAAAGGAAACAGCTGCAAACATCCATTTATAATAAGAATGTAGGATGTACAAAGTATTAATCTAGAAAAATTGAAAGCTGTATAATAATGAAATAAAATCAGAATAGATATACTTGGCACTCATGATCTGAAAAAGACTGGTATAGGCTATTTTCAATCAATCATATTGTCTATGATGCTGAGAATGATAAATTGAAAAGGAATGTTGTCACATTTATTGTAAAAAAAAAAAAAAAATTGTTTTTCAAGATCTAACCTGAAGTACAGTGCTGTCAGTGATAAGAAAATATCCTTATGTTTACAAGGAAGACAAGTCAATATAAATGAGTATTACACAAATTTATACATCAACCACTAATGCTGAAAATGAATAAATTGAAGATTTTAACCAACTTCTGCTGTGTGAAATTGATGAAACATGCAATCAAGATGTATTGATAATTACTGGTGATTGGAACTTGAAAGTCGGAAACAGCAGTATCAGTAACTGGCAAACATGGTATTGGTAATAAAAATGATATGAAACATCCATGATAGAATTTTGTGAGACTAACTACCTATGTGTTGCAAATAGCGTTTTTAAGCAATAGACAAGGTTACTATGCACATGGAACTTGTCAGGTGAAATACGTAGGAATCAAATTGTACAAATCTATGGAAAGATGATAGAGAAGCTCAATATCTTCAGTTGGAACAAATCCAGGGACCTACTGTGGAGCCAATCAAAATTGCTAATATGCAAATTCAAATTATAGCTGAGGAAAGTTAAAACAAATCCACATTTTCCAAAGTACAACCTTGAGTCTATCCCACCTGAATTTAGAGACCATCTCAGGAATAGATTTGATGCACTGAACACTAATTATCGACATCCAGGTGAGTTGTGGGATGACACCAAGGACATCATCATGTAAAAAAGGTCATTGTAAAACAGGAAATAAAGAAAAGACCAAAATGGATACTAGGAGAGACTCTAAAACTTGCTATTGAGCATAGAATAACTAGGTGAATGGAAGAAATAAAGAAGTAAAAGAGCTGAAAAGAAGACACATTAAAGTATTATAATGAAATGTGTAAAGACCTGGAGTTAGAAAACCTACAGGGAGTTGGGGGGGAACATGTTCAAAATTTCTCAAGTTCAAAAAACTGAAGAAGAAAATCAAACTTGAATCACAATACTGAAGGAGTCTATGGATAAAATATTGAAAGACACAGGAAGCATCAAAGCAAGATGGAAGGAAAACAAAAAGTCACTATAGTAAAAAAGAATTGGTTGACATTGATCCACTTCAGGAGATAGCATGTGATCAAGAACCAGTGGTATTGATTGCACTGCACTAAAGGCATTGACATAAAACAAGCCTCCTGGAATTGACGAAATACCACTTGAGATGATTCAACAAACAGATCAATACTGAAAGCATATGCTTATCTACACCCAGAAATTCAGAAGACAGATACTTGGCCCACAGACTGAAAGAGATCCATATTTGGGCCTATTCCAAGA
>NW_006408561.1:22184475-22195928 GCF_000296735.1 Chrysochloris asiatica | reverse complement strand
CCAAATCACAACTCCCAGCACCACACCATGACTCAGTAGCACTGAAACAATAGCAGCGAAGAGATGAATAAGAAATGCGCAAACAAAATGAACTCAGTACAGAAAAATAGGCGGTACAAGGAAAATAACACCACAAAAAACACACAGCAAATGAATGTAATCATTCATATCAATTGATAATTACATTGAATGTCAATGTATTAAATGCACTAGTCAAAGAGTCAAAGAGTAACAGAATGGAAAATACAACAGGATCCTTCAATATATTGTCTACAAGAGATATACCTTACACACAAAGACAAAAAGATTAAAACTCAAGGGATGAACAAAAGTATATCAAGCTAATGGCAATAAAAAACAAGCAGGAGAGGTAATATTAATTTCTGATAAAATAGACTTTACAGCAAAAATCACCATAAGAGATAAATAAGGGCATTATCTCATGATTAAAGGGTCAATTGAACCAGAGAACATAACCATAATAACTATCTATGTTCCCAAAGAAAAAACCTCAATATGCATAAATCAAACTCTAATAGAATGAAGAGAAAAATATACATATTGACAATAATAGTCATACATTTTAATAAACCACTTTCAATAAAGGACAGAAAAACTAGAAAGAAACTCAACAAAGACACAGAAGAATAAAACAATGCATCAACAAATTTGACCTCATAGATTTACATAGAGCACTCAACCTAACAACAACATAATACCCAATCATTTTCAGTACACATGGAACTTTCTCCAGAATATGACATATGTGAGAACACAAAGCAAGCTCAATAAATTAAAAAACATTGAAATATATTTTTTTCAGATCACAGTGCTATAAAATTAGAAATCAATACTAGTAAGGTCAAAGGGGAAAAATCAAGCAAATGGAAATTGAATATCACCCTACTGAAGAAAACCTATTGGGTAATAGAACAAATGAAAAAGCGATATAAAAAAAAAATTGCTTATCACAAATGAGAACAAAAATAGAACATCCCTAAACCTTTAGTAAACAGCAAAAATGGTACTTGTTGTTAAGTGCCGTTGAGTCGGTTCCTATTCATAGCAACCCTGTATAGGGTTTCTGAGGAGCAGCTGGTGAGCTTGAACCACTAACCTTGCAGTTCAAACATACCTTGCAGTGCAGTGCATTAACTCACAGCACCACACTAGGACTTCAAAAGCAGTGCTTAGAAGGCAAAGTATAACAGTAAACACACACATCCAAAAGGAAGAAAGAACCAAAATTAACACATTAATATAATGTCTCCAACAATAAGAAAAAGACCAGTAAAGTAAGTCTACAGTCACCAGAAGAAAGGAAACAATAAAGATTAGAGCAAAATAAATTAATTTAAAAGCAGAAAAACAATAGAAAGACTCAATAAGACAAGAAGTTGATTATTTGAAAGGATTCATACATTGACAAACCACTAACAAAAGAAAAGGAGAAGATGCAAATAAAAAGCATTAGAAATTATATGAGAAAATCCCAACACGACCAATGGGAATAAACAGAAAATAACAAAAAACTTTGAAGAATTGTACTTCAATAAATTTGAAAATTTAGAAGAAATGGATACATTTTTAGAAAAGTAAAACCTACCTAAGTTAACACAGAGTGAATTAGAAAACATGAACAGACATAACAAAAGAAGTAATCGAACAGTTAATTAGAAAATTACCCTCCTCCCCCACAAAATAGACCAGACCAAGATGGTTTTACTATCTAGTAAACTTTCAGAAAAGAGCTGACACCAATTTTACTAAAACTATTCAAGAATATAGAAAAGGATGTAAACCTCCTGTATAAATTATATGAAGCAAGCATAACCCTCATAAAACCAGGCAAAGACATCTCTAAAATAGAAAATTATATACCAGTATCCCTCATAAATGTAGATGCACAAGTTCTCAACAATATAGCCAATGGAATAATGCAACATATCAAAACAAAACAAAACACCCCAAAACATACATCATGACCAAGTGGATTCATTCCAGGATACAAGGATGGTTCAATATTAGAAAAACAATCAACATAATACACCATAAAAAAAAAAAAAATTGAAAAGAACCATATGATCATATCAATTGATACAGAAAAGGCATTTGACAGAATCCAACATCCATTCCTGATAAAAACACAAAACACAGCAGGACTTGGAGGGAAATTCCTCACCATAATTAAGAATATACATATAAATCCAATGGTCAAAACTACCCTCAAAAGACAAAAAATGGAAAGCATTCCCTTTGTGAATAAGAAACAGAGAAGTTTGCCCATTATTACCACTCCTATTCAATATTTTGTGGGAAGTCTCAGCCAGTTACAAGGCAAGAAAAGGAAATTAAAGACACTCAAATTTGCAAAGAAGATGTAAAACTCTCTCTGTTTGCAGATAATATGATCCTATATATAGAATATCCTAAAGAATCAGCAAGAAAATTACTGAAACTCTTTGAAAGATTCAGCAAAATGGCAGGGTACAACATCAATATAAAAAAATCAGTTGTATTACTATACACTAAGGAGCTCTGGTTGCGTAGTGGTTACGAATTGGGCTGCGAACCTTAAGGTCAGCGGTTCAAAACTACCAGCCGCTCTGCGGGAGAAAGATGAGGCTTTCTACTCCCGTAAAGATTTACAGCCTCGGAAACCCTGTATAGGGTCGCTATGGGTCGGAACCGACTCAACGGCACTTAACAACAACAACAACTATACACTAATAAAGACAGCTCTGAAAAAGAAGTTAGGGAAACAATATCATTGACATGTTGTTATCGTTAAATGTCTTCAAGTAGGTTGCAACTCATAGCGACCCTATATAGGGTTTCCAATGAGCTGCTGGTGGATTTGAACCACTATCCTTATAATTTAAACTGACCTGTGGTCCAGTGCATTATCCTGAAGCACCATATCATTCACAATAGCCATGTAAAAGATGAAATACTTGGGAATTAATCTTACAGAGAAACTAAAGACCTATACAAAGAAAACTATGAAATATGACTTCTTGTTGTTAAGTGCCATTGAGTCAGTTCGGACCCATAGTGACACTGTATAGGGTGTCTGAGGAGCAGCTTGTGAGCTTGAATCACCAACCTTGCAAAATCAAACTGACTTTGCATTCAGTGCATTAACCCACAATGCCACACCAGGACAGCACAAAATACTGCTACAAGGAACCAAAAGAGACTTATAAAAATGGAAGACTATACTATGCTTATGAAGAGGAAGACTTAACATTGCAAAAATGCCAGCACTCTTCAAAGCAATCTATAGATACAATGCAATCCCAATCCAGATTAAAACATCATTCTTTAAACGATGGAAGAATGGATCACTAACTTTATATGGAAATGAAAGAGACTTCAGATAAGCAACACACTTTTTAAGAAAAAGTACAAAGTTGGAGACCTCTCACTTCTTGCTGTCAAAGTTTATTACACAGCCACAGTGGTCAAACAGCCTGGTCCTAGTACAATGAAAGATACATAGATCAATGGAACAGAACTAAGAACCCAGAAGGAAATCCATCCACACAGAGTCAGCTAATCTTTGATAAAGGGCCAAAACAGATGAAATGAGGATCATATTTTCAACAAATGGTACTAACAATGCTGGAATCCATTTGCAGATGAATAAAATAAGACCCATATCTCACATCAAAACAGAAAAGAACTCAACATGGATTAAAATCATAAATGTAAAACCTAGAACTATAAAGATCGTCAGTGAAAAAATAGGGACAATCTTAGGAGCTCTAATACATGGTATAAATATACTCTTAAACATTACTAAAAATACACAATAAGAGATGACTGAAACCTCCTAAAAATTAGACACTTATGTGCAATTAAAGATTTTGCCAAAAGAATAAAAAGGGTGCCAAAAGACTGGAAAAAAATTTTTTGCAGGCATATCAGATAAGGCACTAATCTCTAAAATTTACAGAAAACTACAACTTTTCCTCTATAAGGAAAAGACAAACAACCCAATTAAAAAATGGGCAGAGGACAAGAACAGACACTTCACCAAAGACATTCAGGTAACCAACACAGATATGAAGAAATGTTCAAAAACTTTAGCCATTAGAGAAATGCAAATCAAAACAACAATGATATTTCATCTCATACCAGTATGAATAGCAAAGTTAAACAAAAACAGAGAACAACAAACAAATGCTGGCAAAAGTGTTGAGAGACTGGGACCCTCCTATATTGCTGGTGGAACTGTAAAATGGCCCAACCACTGGGCAAACTGTATAGTGCTTCCTCAGAAAATTGGAAATAGAAATATCATATGACTCAGGAATCTCTCTACATGACATATATCTACAAGAAATAAGAGCTAGGACTCTAGTAGATATATGCACACCAATGTTCATTTCAGCAGTATTTAAAACAGCAAAAAGATGGAGACAACCTAAATGCCCATCAAAGAAAACAAGGATAAACAAACAATGGGATATTATGCAACAATGTAGAATAATGGTGAATTTGTGAAACATATCATAATATGGATGAAGCTGGAAGACATTATACTGAGTGAACTGAGTCAATCACAAAAGGACAAATATTGTATAAGGCCATTAAAATTCAAAACATTAAAACTCAAGAAAAGATTTTCATACGAAAAGAAACATTCTTTGATGATTACTAGGAATGAAAGGGAAAGTAATTTGCTGGTTAGAAGGTAGACACATGTTAAATTTGGTAATGGGGAGGCAATATACAAGGAGAGGGAGGTTGGCAGAAGAATGATGAAGATAGGTGAAGACTCAGAGAGGCTTGTTAGGGCTAAAGGATTTGGAGATAAATAGTGATACATAGGCAACCTTGAAACAACAGTGTTCTGTGTGTACATAAATGGACAGAGACATTTATGTACTATACATTTATGTACATTTATGAACAAAATGGGAGTAAGAGTGGGATATTTCTACCTATATATGTATATATTCATTTATACCACAAATATATAAGACTTTGGAAGAGAATATTTATTCATGGGTAGCTACAGGAAGGAAATGGAACAACTGTTGTTTTATGGAGGGGCTTTTAATCATTGAAAGGAAACAAAGTATATGATGTGTTGAATGTAAAACTGATGATCTTGTCTGCAGACCTTCACTCAATTTATAAAAAAAGCAAACAAACAAACAAAAAACCTATAGGTAGCATATGATCAACAGCTAATGGTACTGAAGAAAGATGTCCAAGGCACACCTATGTTGTTTGTAAGTGTTGTCAAGTCGGTTCTGACTCGTAGCCACCCTGTACAGATTTCCAAGGAGTGGCTGGTGATCTTGAACTGCCAACCTTGCAGTCCATCATATTAATCCACAGAGCAACACCAGGGTCACTAAAGGCATTGGTAAAGAACAAGTCTCTGGGAATTTATAGAATTAAAATTGAAATCTTCCAACAAACTGATGCAGTACTTGAGGCACTCACTCATCTCCACAAAGAAATTTAGAGGACAGTTACCTCAGTTACCTGGCCAACTGACAGAAAGAGATGCATAATTGTGTCTATTTCAAAGACAGATAACACAATGGAATGCATAAATCATTAGACAATATCATTAATATTACATGCAAGTAAACTTTTACTAAAGCCAATCCAAAAATGGTTACAACAGTAAATTGACAGGGAACTGTTAGAGGTCCTTGCTATTGTTGTTGCTAAGTGCCGTCAAGTCTATTCTGACTCATAGCAACCCTGTATAGGGTTTCAAACGAGTGGCTGGTTAGTTTGAGCTTCAGATCCTGTAGCTTAAATTGACCTTGAGGTCAAGTGCTTTATCCTACAGCACCACACCAGGACTGATCCTAGTCGGATTCTAATGTGAATGTGAAATTGAATCTATATACTGAGCAAATTATCTGAGAATCTGGATTATATGGAGAAAAACATGACCTCAGGATAGGAAGAAGACTCATTAGCAACTTGCAGATGATACAACCTTGCTTGTTGAAAGCAACGAGTACTTGAAAATACTTACTGATGAAGATAAAAAACCACAGACTTTGGTATGGGTTGTAGCTCAATGTAAAGAAAACAAAATCCTCACCACTGGACCTATGAACAACATCTATATAAATGGAGAAAAAACTGAAGTTGTGAAAGACTTCATTTTTGCTTGAATCTACTGTCAACACTTATGAAATCAGCACTCAAGAAAACAACCAACATTGCACTAAGCAAGTTTGCTGTATAAGACCTCTTTAGAGTTTAAAGAGCAAAGTTGTCTGTTGGAGGATCAAGGTGCACCTTAGCCAAGTCATGGTATTTTCCATAGTCTCATATGCATGTGAAAGTTGGACAGTAAATAAGGAAGACCATAGAAGAATTGTCACATTTGAGTTATGGTGTTGGAGGAGAACATTAAAAGTACCAGGAGACTACCAGAAGAATAAACAAGTCTGTGTTAGAATACGTACAGGATCCTCCTTAGAAGCCAGGATGGTGAGACTTTGTCTCTCAGACTTTGGACATATTTTTAGGAGAGACCAGTCCCTGGAGAAGGACATAATGCTTGGAAAAGCCAAGGGTTAGCAAAAAAGAGGAAGACCCCCTTCCCCAACAATATGAGTTCCATAGTGGCAGCATCAATGGGCTCAAATGTAACAATGACTGTGAGGCTGGCACAGGACTAAGTAGTGTTTCCTTCTGTTTTAAATAGGATCTCTAAGTCGAAACCAACTCCAATGCACTTAAGAAGAACAAAACATACATAATAAGTGTGGTGAAAGAATGCAATCTGCACACACACCTTTACTACTGTGAAACATTCAGCATCACCTTGTTCTGTTTGAATAATTTGCCCTTGATTTAGGCATGAGTTCTGCATGAACACGCTTAAATTTCCATCACTGGGTCTGTCAGTTTGTCTGTGCCGGGTTGACTTGCAGGTTGCTGTGATGCTTGAAGCTCTTCCACTCTTCTAGCTGAGTGGTTCATGGTGGGCAGGTTTCAGAAAAACTTGTAGACTAAGATAGACACATTTTAGGTACTTCCTCAAAAACCCTATACAGGGTTGCTATGAGGCCAAACCAACTTGATGGCACTTCACAACATTAACAAAAATGTTTATAATTAGAACGTTGCTTTTTTGGGTATCATTGTGTTGGTTTCAACTTATAACTATATTTATGAATGTTGTTATTAAATGCCTTTGAGTCAGTTCCGATACATAGCAACCCTGTACAGGGTTTCTGAGTACTGGCTGGGGAGCTTGAACTGCTGTCCTTGCAGTTCAAATCGACCTTGCAGTCCAGAGCATTAGCCCACAGGACTCCATATTTATGAATAATAATAAAAGATAAAAAAACGAATCCAATGTCGCTAACTTGATTCTCACTTATAGAAACCCCATAGGACAGGTTAGAACTACTCCATTGTGTTTTTAAGGCTGTAGTGGTATAGTATGATAAGCATTGGACTGCAAGGCCAATTTGAACTGGAAGGTAGCAGTTCAAACCCACCAGCTGCTCCTCGGAAATTCTATAAAGGGTCGCTATAAGTCAGAACTGATTTGCAGCACTTAACAACAACACAATCTTTACAAAAGTAGAGGACCTAATTTTTCTAATGAAGAGCAGCTAATAGTGTGAAGGAAAAAATTTAACAACTTCACCATCAGGGATCCAAATATAACAATAAAGTTTAATATTTTTTCCTTTTTTTTTGGGTAATTTGCTTTTTATTACGCAAATGTTCATGTTCTTTATACATTTTTCTACTACAGTAGGTTGGCTTTTTAAATATGTAAAATGACTGAAAAAATTCTTTATATTGAACAAATTCACCCTTTTCTATTTTATTCTCCCATATGTAATGGTGTAGCACTGTAGAATCAGGACTGCAAACCACAAAATTGGCAGTTCAAACCCACCAACTGCTCCCTGGAAAGCCTATGTGCGTTCCTATGAGTTGGAACAGACTCGATAGCACTTAACAACAACAATGCAATGAAAATATTCTTTCCAGTATTTTCTTAATCTTAATGTTTAAAATGAGGAATTTACTACATACTCAATTAGATATAGCATACCTGTGGAAGGAGTTCTGGTTAATGCGTCAGACTGCAAAGTTGTTCGAACTGCAAGGTCGGCGGTTCAGGCTCACCAGCTGTTCCTTGGAAACCCTATACAGGGTAGCCATGGGTCAAGACCTACTCAATGGCACTTAATGTTAACAACAACAACCTACCTGTGGAAATACCTATTATTACTGATCATGTTTTGGAATGTACTGTGTTTGGGCAAATAACTTCAATTTTTATGTTTATACCCTTTGTAAGAAGGATGGATAAAGAGTCAATACTACTTTTATGGATAGAAGAAAGAACATTATAATTTCTAATACAGTTGTATATGCTTCCAAGAAACATAATTATTTTGATGAAAAAGGCATTGATCATTGGTTAATTTCAGCTCATTGTGATCAGTAATTAATCCAAATGGCTCAGGAATAATACTTAGGAGGTAATTACTAATATATCAAGGGCAAGCCTTTCTTAAGATCCTAAATCTTTACAGTAATCAAAAATGGCACATTTATTATAAACAAAATGAAATACATTCAAGACAGATTAATATGTTAGTACTTGGAAAATAAGCACAAACCTGGAAAAACTATTAATAATTAGCTTTACAGTTTCAGAGACTTCTAAAAACCGGTTGCCATTGAGTCACTTCTGACTCATGGCACTCTCGTGTGTGTCAGAGGAGAACTGTGTTCCACAGGCTTTTCAGTGGCTACATTTTTCACAAGTAGATCACCAGGCCTTTCTTCTAAATCCCCTCCAGTGGACTCAGACCTCCAGACTTTCAGGCTAGCAGTTGAGGGTTTTAACCATTTGTACCTCCCATGGACTCATTGTTGTTAAATGCCAGTGAGTTGGTTCCAATTCATGATGACCTTATATTGGGTTTCTGAAGAGCAGCTGGTGGGTTTCAACCACCAACCTTTCTATTGGAAGTCGAGTACTTCTCCTATAGTACACCAGGACTTAGTTATCTCTTAATTTTCATTTTCTTTATCTTCCATCATGTAAGGCTGTATCATCTCATTATTAATGAGACTTCCTTCTAATAACATGTCCAAAGTATGAGCAACAAAGTCTTATTATCCTTACCACCAAGCCACATTCTATCCCAAAAATTGTGTCAACTTGGCTGGTCCTTTATTTTCTGGCTTAGCAGTTATGTAATGTTGTAGTTAAGGGCTGTTGAGTCAGTTCCAACTCATAGCAATCCTATGCACAACAAAATAAATCACTGCCGGATCCTGTGACATACTAACAATTATTGTTACACTCAAGTCCATGGTTGCTGCCACCGTGCCAATCCATCTTGTTGGGAATTTTCCTCTTTTTTACTGACCTTCCACTTTTCCTAGCATGATGTTCTTCTCCAGGGAATGGTCCCTTCTAATCACATGTCCAAATGTGAGCAACAAAATCTTATTATCCTTACCACCAAGCCATATTCTGGTTACACTTCCTCCAAGAAAGATTTGTTTGTTATTTTGTCAACCCATGGTACTTCCAACATTCTTTGCCAACATCATAATTCAAATTAATCGATTTCTTCTATTTTCTTCCTTATTTATCGTCCAACTTTCAAATGCAAATGAGGCTATTGAAAAGGCCATGACTTGAGTAAGGAGCATCTTACTCCTGAAAGTGACATCTTGGCTCTTCAACATTTTAAAGAAGTGTTTTTCAGATTTGCCTAATGCAATTGATTCCTTCAGTATTGCTTCCATGAGTGTTGATTGTGGATTCAAGCAAAATGAAGTCTTTGACAATTTCTATCTTTTCTTCACTTATCATGATGCTGTGGATTTTTGTTTTAATTTTTGCATTGATGTTCAGTCCATATTGGAAGCTATAGTTTTGACCTTCATAAGTAAATATTGTTAAGTCCTCTTTGCTTCCAGCAGGTAAGGTTGTATCAATTGCACATTATTAATGAGTCTTCCTTCAGTCCTAATATCATATTCTTCTTCATTGAATCCAGTTTCTTAGGTTATTTGCTCAGCAAATAGATTGAGTAAATATGGTGAAAAGATGCAATCACACATTTCATGATTTTAAGCCATTCAGTATACCCTTGTTCTGTTACAATGACTGCCTCTTGGTCTATGAACAAGTTTCTCATGAGTACAATTAATTAATCTTGAATTCCTAATCGTCATAATATTATTCATAGTTTGACTGTTATCCATGGAATCAAATGCCTTTGAGTAGTCAATAAAGCACAAATGAACATCTTTCTGGTGATCTCTTCTTTTAGCTGAGATTCATCTAATATCAACAATTATATCCCTCATTTCACATCCTCTTCTGTATCTGCTTTAACTTTCTGGTATCTCCCTGTTGGTGTACTACTGCAACCGTTTTTTAATTATCTTCATCAACATGTTACTTTCCTATGATATAATGATATTGTTTAGTGGTTTCCTCATTCTGTTGGTTCACCATTGATTGGAATGGACATGCATACTGATCTTTGTCAATTGGTTGGCCAACTAGCTGTCTTCCAAATTTCTTGGCATAGATGAGTGAGCACCTTCAGTACTACATCAATTTGTTGAAACACTTCAATTTGCTTTCTATCAAATGCTACATCATGTTTTTCAACAATGTTTTCAGTGTAACTTAAACTTCTTTCTTCAATTTTTGATTATATAATACCTCTTGAGATAATAGAACATCAAGCAATTTCTGTTTTAGTATAGGAGCTTTGTATTCCTTCCATCTTCGTTTGATACTTCCTGCATAGTTCAATACTTTGCCCACGTAGTTGTTGTAAGAACTGTTAAGTCGGTTCTAACTCATAGCAACCCTGTATAGGGCTTCTGTTGGTGTGTTTGAACTGCCAACCTTGTGGTTTGCAGTCCAGTGCTGATCCACAGTGTCACACCAGAAGTCCATAGAAGCCTTCAATATTGCAAACCTGGGCTTGAATTTTTTTTTTTTTTTTCAGTTTTTTGCAGCATAAGAAATAATAAGTATGTTACTCCCTTTTTTGGTTTTCTAATTTCAAGTCTTTGTATATGTCATTATATTACTTGACTTCATCTTTTCCTGCTGTCCTTGGAAATTTTCTGTTCAGTGCTTTAACTTCATCATTTCTTCCAGTTGCTTTAACTACTTTACATTCAAGACAAGTTTCAGAGTCTCTTCTGACATTCACTTTGGTTTTCTTTTCTTTCCTGTCTTTTAAATGGTTTTTTGTTTTCTTTATTTATGATGTCATCCCACAACTCTTCTGGTCTTTGATCATTAGTGTTTAATGCATCAAATCTATTCTTGAGATAGTCTCTAAATCAGGTGCTATATATCTAAGGTTTGGCTCTCATGAACTTGTTTTTAATTTTCTTTAGTTTCAGCTTGAACTTGCATATGAGCAGTTTTTCATCTGTTCCACAATCAG
>NW_006408561.1:22182334-22183510 GCF_000296735.1 Chrysochloris asiatica | reverse complement strand
TGCCTCTCAACCTGGGGGTCTCATCTTCTGGCATGATGTCAAACAATATTTTGCTGTTTTTCATAAGGTTTTCAGTAGCTAACTATTCAGACACAATCTGCCTCTCTTCTTCCTTGTCTGTCTTATTCTAGAAGTTCAGATGAAACGTGTCCAGCAAGGATGACCTTACTGTAATTTAAATTACTTGTTTCATAGCTTTGAGCATCAGAGCAGTACACAATATGACAAGCTGACAGATGAGTGGTTGGGTTTTCAGTGTATACCACATCAAAATGGCAGTTTTGTCATAATCAATGGATTCATGTCATGTTTCTTTTCAATGTTCTTTGAATTTGGAGGTCAAAAAGAAGTCTAAATGAGCACCATCAGGGATGTGGGGTGGACGAGGTAAGATTTCCCTTTATGTTCTCTTGGATAGCACTTACTACCCTCAAAAAATAAACAGGTCCATTGTCCTTTGGAAACAATTCTTCAGCACAACCTTCCTGGTCTATTTCTCACAAAGCAGTTTTCAATTTTCTTCAATCTTCTTCCTAATAAGAAGCCAGGATCATCTGGTCTCTTTTGAGAAAATCTATCAAGATTACCATTTAAGAATGAAAGAAAAGAAAAGAAAAAAAAAAAAAAAACAGTCACTATAGCCCTCTGAACTGACCTCTTTGCTTTGAATTTAGCTGGTCCAGCAGATACCCTGGAAAGTCACTGTTTTGTTTGTAACTTTTTCTTGAAGGCACCCTAACAAGACTAAAACAAGTATATTTCTGGAGAATTTGTCTGCAGCCAGCCACTGATTGCAGAAAACATGTTTAAATACATTTTGTTTGGAATGCTAGTAGAAATACTTTTGGACTTACTCTTGTATTTTTGTTCTGGTACACGATACAAAATTAAGGAGATATAAAAAGGTGAGGAATAATAAACAATATTTCTTATACCATAGTCTCAATCTCTCACTATTTAGGTCTTTAGTCAAAATATTTCTCAAAATAATGCAAACAGTTCAAATAAACATATAAGATGTTGGATATATTGATGGATACACTTGTATAGCATATATATATTATAATATATACAGATATATACATATTTTGCATATAAATAATAAAATTCACATTGCTCTCCATATACTTTTTTTTTTTATGTTTTATTGTGAATTATATGATAGTTTACATGGGA
>NW_006408561.1:22178012-22180339 GCF_000296735.1 Chrysochloris asiatica | reverse complement strand
CAAGACTCCATAACAAATATACTTATACATAATTTCTTATGTACACAAGTATTTCTTTAGTTTTAAACCCTGAAGGTGAAAATAATGAATCAAAGCATACATATTATCAGACATGAGCAATGTATGAAATTGTCTGTTCCCATACTCTCACCAACAAATTTATTATCACATAACTTTTCATATTTACATTTATGTAAAAATTGTTTTTAAGAATATTTTTAATTTTTCTTACCGTGACTGAGCTTTAGCATTTTTAATGTATTATAAGAAATAGTCACATTTTATTTTCTGCAAACTAGGCATATCTATTACCTATTTTTATGACTATCTTATTTAAGGATAGCTTTATTATGTGATGCAATAGCTACTTTATATGATGCAAGTTGAAAATATTTTTCCAATTTGCTATTTGTATTTTAGATTTTTATGATAATTTTTGTTATGCTGAAATTCTCAAGTTTTTTTTTGCTTCTTAGATTTAAGTAAGTCATAAGTCCTAGTGTGGCACTGTAGGTTAATGCACTGAACTGCAAGATCTCTTTGAACTTCAGGTTTGGGGGATCAAGCTTAGCAGCTTCTTCTCAGAAACCCTATACAGGGTCACTATGTGTCATTACCAACCTGACAGCACTTAACAACAACAACAAATAAAAAGAAATTCCCCATTCCAAAATAATGTTTTATATTCTATACTGGTTTAATCTTGTGCACAGAAATTTTATTTAAAGGAATTTATGTTATCAATCAACATGGAATTATGTTAATTTAAAACATAAAATTTAAATGTATATTCTCTTTTCTATATAAATAACCAATTGTCCTAAAACCGTTTGTTGATGAATTCTTTGTTTTCATCACTGCTTTTAAATTCTATCTTTGTTATATACTAAATGCCCATACCTGTTTGAATTGATTTTACTTATTCTCACCTCTGTTCCATCACGTATTTATTCAAGTACTTCACTGTTTTATTTACAGAAGCATTTGAAATATTTTATGTGCAGTAGGCAAAGTTGTCCCACACATCATTATTTTTCTGTGTTAGAATTTTTCTGATTGATCATTTTTAACTGTAGCATCACTCACACAGTTAAGAAATTCTGCTGGTGATCTTCTTGAGATTTTATTAAATTTATAAATATTATAAATTTTAAAAATATTTTTTATAAAATAAACATCCAATATTATTATCAATATAAAGGTTTAACCATTATACCTTTATATTGATAAAAATATTGGATGTTTCTGTCTATGAACTTCATCAAAGTCTCTTTTTTGTATCTTCAAAAATATTCTAAAGTATACATATGTCTCTATCTATATAATCTTTTTTCATATTTTCTTCAGTAAGTTTTATCATTATAATGCTTTTTACAATGGAATATTACTTAGATTAGATCTTCTAAGTTAATTTTATTGACTTACATATATTAAAATTTTACACAGATATTTGTTAACATATTTTACTTCTAAAAGGTTTTCAATGGGTCCTCTTAAGTTTGCTAGGTAAATTCTACCAGTGATCATTTTAATATTTTCCTTTTATACCTCCTGCTTTGGTCTCTTGTCTAATTTCATTGGCTACTACTTCTAGTTGTTGTTGTGAAGTGCCGTCAAGTTGATTCCGACCCATAGTGACCCTGAACAGGGTTTCTGAGGCTGTAAATCTTTACAGGAGCAAAAAGCCTCCTCTTTCTCCTGCGGAGCAGCTGGTAGTTTCAAACTGCTGAACTTGCGGTACACAGCCCGATTCATAACCACTATGCTACCAGAGCTCCTTACTACCTCTAGTACATATACTTATATTGTTCCTATGTTTAGTGCTAACTCACTGACCACTTGTCTATCAGTTTGTGGCACTGCAGCAGCTTGAGAGTTGATGAAGCTGGAAACTAGGTCACCAGTATTTAGAATGCCGGCAAGGTCACCCATGTTGGGTAGGTTTCAGCTGAGCTTCCATACTGAGACAGGGAAGGAGGAGAGATGGACTACTTCTGAATGTTTAGACGCTGAAAACATTAAGAATATCAGTAAAACACTGTCAGATATTATGAAAATATTGAATATTGAAAGATGATGAAGACCACCAGAATATGGTCAGCTATAGAGCCAGAAGATAAGCCCCTCAGGTTGAAAGACACTCAAAGTACAAGTGGGGAAGAGCTGTCTCCTCAAACTAGAGTTGACTGTGATGATACGAATGAAGAAAAACTTTCAGGAATTTCACTTGCTGCTAGGGCACAACTCAAAATGAGGAGAAACAGCTGGAAATGTCCATTAATACTTGGCACATGAAATATGTTGTGGTTGTTGTTAAGTGCTGCTGA
>NW_006408561.1:22166754-22177495 GCF_000296735.1 Chrysochloris asiatica | reverse complement strand
AATGAGATGGATTGGCCAAGTAGCAGCATCGATGGATTCAACCATGGTTACAATAGTGAGGTTGGCCCAGGATCGGGCAGTGTTTCATTCTGCTGTGCATAAGGTCGCTATGAGTCGGTACCGACTCGATGCCACCTAACAAAAACAAAAACACTATCTGGTGTGGTGCTATGGGTTAATGCACCAGGCTGCAAAGCCATTTGAACTGCAAGTTCAGTGGTTCAAGCTCACGAGATGCTCCTCAGAAACCCTATACAGGGTTGCTATGGATTGGAACCAACTCAACGGCACTTAACAACAACATCAACAACTACCTTATTCAGTACAAAATTGTTTAAAATGCAATAAAAATACATTGATAATTACTGGTGATTGGAATGCAAAGCTTGAAAACAAAGAGGAAGGGTCAATAGTTGGAAAATGTGGCTTTGGTGATAGAAATGATGCTGGAGATTGCATGATTTTATAAACTTATGTTTTCTTCAGTGTGAATAGTTTTTTTAAACATAAAAGATGACTATACACATGCAACTCACCAGATGGACAACACAGAAATCAAATTGATTACTTCTGTGGGAAGAGACATTGGGAACACTCCATATCATTAATCAAAAGAAGGGTAGGGGCAGAGTGTAGTACTGACCAGAAAGTCCTCATATGCAGGTTCAGGCTGAGGCTGAAGAAAAGTAAAACAAGTCCACGAGAGCCAAAATATGATCTGAACATATAACACCTGAATTTAGAGATCATCTGAAGAACAGATTTGACGCATTATATACTAATGACTGACGACCAGAAGAGTTGTAGGATGAACTCATATAGGAAGAAAGCAAAATGTCATTAAGGATACAAGAAAGAAGGTTAAGACTAAAATGGATGTCAGAAGAGAATGAAACTTGCTCTCCAGCATAGAAATGTTAAAGCAAATGGAAGAAATGAGAGGTAAAAGAGCTGACCAGAAAAATTTAAAGGGCATCTAGAGAAGACAGTTAAATATTATAATTAATTGTGCAAGGCCTGCAGTTAGAAAACCAAAAGGGAAGAACACGATCAGCATTTCTCTAGCTGAAAGAACTGAGGAAAAATATCAAGCCTAGACTTGCAATATTGAAGGGTTCTTTGGGTGAAATGTTGAATGTTGCAGAAAGCTTCAAAAGAAAATGGAAGGAATACAGTCAGTGTATCAAAAAGAAATGGTTGTGATTTTCAACCGTTTCAAGAGGTAACATATAATTGAGTCAATGGAACTGCAGGAAGAAATCTAAAGCGCACTGAAGGCATTGGCAAGGAACAAGGCTCCAGGAATTGGTGAAATACAAATTGTTATCTTTTAGCAAACTGATGCAGCCCTGGAGGGACACACTCATCTATGCCACAAATCTGAAAGACAACATCTGGCCAGTTGATTGGAAGAGATTCATATCCGTGCCCATTCCAAAGAGAGGTAACCCAATGGAATGTGGAAATCACCAGACAACCTCATTAATATCACATGCAAGTAAAATTTTGTGAAAGATCATTCAAAAACAGCTGCAATGATACATTGACAGGGAACTGCCAGCGATCCAAGCCAAATTTAGATGAGAACATGGAACCAGGAATATCACTGCTGACATCAGATGTATCTTGGATGAAAGCACAGAACTCCAAAAGGATGTTATTGACTATGCAAAGGCTTTCAACTGTATGGACCAGGCCAAACTATGGACAACATTGCAGAGAATGAGTATTCCAGAATACTTATTGTACTCAAGAGAAACCTGCACATAGACCAAGAGGCTGTCGTTCAAAAAAAAACAAGTGAACACTGGATTGTTTAAAATCAGGAAAAGTGTGGGCCAGTGTTGTTTTCTTTCACCATACTTATTCAATCTTATTCTGAACAAATAATCTGAAAGGCTGGATTATTTGAAGAAGAATGTGGCATCAGAATTGGAAAAAGGCACATTAACAATTTGTAATACGCAAATTCCGTGCTGAAAATGTTTTAGAAATATTTACTAATGAAGATCAAAGACCACGGCCTTCATAATGAGTTGTACCTTAATGTAAAGAAAACAAACATCCTCACCACTGGACCATAAAGAACATCCATATAAATGGAGAAAAGATTGAAGTTGTCAAACACTTCATTTTTCTTGTATCCACCAAAAACACTCATGGAAGCAGCAGTCAAGAAATCAAATGATCTATTATTGCATTAGGCAAATATATTCCGCAGGATCTCTTTAAAGTGTTGAAGAGCAAAAAATTTTAGTTTTAGGACTAAAGTATACCTGACCCAAGTGATGGTATTTTTCAGTAGCCTCATATGAATGTGAAAGTTGGACAATAAATAAGGAAGACCATAGAAGAATTGCTGCATTTGAGTTATAGTGTTGGAAAGAGTGTTTAAGGTACCATGGACTGCCAGAAGAACAAGCAAATCTGTATTGGAAGAAGTACAACTAAAATGCTCCTTAGAGGCCAGGATGGGAAGACTTCTTCTCTCATACTTTGTACATGTTTTCAGGAAGAACCAGCCTGTGGAGAAGCACATCATGCTTGGTAAAGTGGAGGGACAGCGAGAAAGAAGATCCCCAAACAGATTGACTAGTACAGTGGCATCAACAATGGCTGAAGCGTAAGCAAAACGGTGAGGATGGTGCTGGACCGGGAGGTGTTTGATACTGTTGTACATATGGTTACTATGGGTCAGAACTGATTTGACGGCACTTAACAACAAATAACAACAACAATGACTCTGTTTTTTTTTTAACATGTTGTTGTTAAGTGCCATCTAGTTGGTTCCGACTCATAACCCTGCATAGGGTTTCAGAGGAGCAGGTGGTAACTTTGAACAGAAGTTGCAGTTCAAACTGTCCAGTGATTATCCTACAGAACCACACCAGGACTCCATACTTTGTCACAACTATGAAATTCCTATATATATTCCAGTGTTAGCATATTATGAATATATTCATTTATTACTATTTCATACTACTGAAGAAATACTTTTTTTCCCCCTTTATTATATTATAGAAGTATCCAATAATTCTTAGTTTTGATATTGGATGCTATCATCTCATTACAGGTTATACAGATGTGATCACATTGTTTCCTTTTTTGTTGTATTAATTTTAAAGATTTGATAAAATACCTTTTGACACTAACTCATCTTGAGGCTTGGAGCATGGAGCTCTGTATAATAAGCACCAGGAGTATGAACCAGAAGTTTGGTGGTTAGAGCCCATCAGCTGCTCCAAGGGAGAAAGATAAGGCTTTCTGTCCCTACAAAGATTTACAGTCTTAGAAACCCTATATGATGTCATTGTGTGTTTGAATTGACTCAATGACACTTAATAACAATAACAACAACCTTGAGGTTTGTGGAGGGAGCTAAATTGAACATGTATTCATCAACACTCTGAAATGTCATTTCTTCAATAGAAACTAATCTGTTTGGATTTGCATAGCTATACTCGGGTTAGTTCTGTGATCTTTGTGAAAGATCACATACATGTGAATAGGTGAAATTTTCAAGGTAGAGATTTTGATAAGTACTTTACTCATTATGTTATTTATTTACGGATGGACATTGATTAAAAAAAAATGCATCTCTCTACTAATATGTTTCTATTTCTGTTTGTAATTCCAGTAGTTATATGGTGTTTTTGTTTTGTTTTGTTTGCCATGGTGCTCTTTTCTTCTTAAATGTTTTTCAGTACTTTCCACTAGAAACTTGCTCTCTTGTAACAAAGAATTAATCTGACTGCTGAATCAGTTGGTACTATTAATAAGACTAATTTTATTTCAAAATAGATTCTAACTTTTAATTTTTGACAAATGAAACATCAATGTACAGACTAAAGACAAAACACTGTTTTATAGTTGTTCAAAAACTTGTACTATTTGTAAAGGTCTTTGATGGTGAGGCACTGTAGGATATGTACTAAACTATTAACTATAAGGTTGACAGTTCAACACCCCCACCAGTTGTTACTTGGAAAACCTATATACAACCCCTAGGAGTCAGAATGTAGTTGACAGCACTTAGTAACAACAGCATGGTGGTGTAGGAGTCCTGAGATTCATTTGGGGCTGTGGATGCAGCATGCTGGTGTGGCACTGTAGGATAAGCCCTGCCTGGGCAGCAAGTCTGCCTTGAACCTCAAGGTCAGCAGTTCAAACACAGTTCAAGATGCTCCTAGGAAACCCTATACAGGGTCACTATGAGTCTGAGTTCACTCGATGGCACTTAATGGCAACTATAATAACTACAACATCAGCAGTTTGAACCTATCAACTGCTCCAAAGGGGAAAAAAAATGAGCCTGTTTGATCCCATAAATATTTTTAACCTTGGAAACCTGAGGGAGCACATCTACTCTGTTCCATAGGTTCACTATAAGACAAAAATTAACTTGATGGCAGTGGGTTTGGTTTTGGTTTTATCATTAGACTTTTGAGAATAAAAGGACTTAGTAAGATCATTACATAACTTTGTCAAAGTAAAATCATAAGTTAAACACTTATATTCCTTTATGGCATACCCATTTCAATTAGGTTTTCAAGTTGGCTTATCTTCTATTAGAGAAGAATTTCTTCATTTTGATGATCATACTTTAATAATTGTTTTCTTTATTAGTTCCCTAGTTTTATATGTTACTTCACTTATGCTAACTGCTAAATTAACTCACACTAATACATTACACTAAAGACCGAAGACCAGAAGAATTGTGGGATGACATCAAGAACATCATGCATGAAGAAAGCCAAAAGTCATTAAGAAAAAAAGAAAGAAGGAAAGATCAAAATGGATATCAGAAGAGACAATGAAACTTGATCTCCAGTGTAGAGATGCTAAAGCAAATGGAAGAAATGAGGAGGTACAAGAGCTGAACAGAAAATTTCAAAGATCAGCTTGAGAAAATAAAGCCAATTATTACAACAAAATGTGCAAAAATCTGGAATCAGAAAACCAAAAAGGAAGAACATGCTCAGCATTTCTCAAGCTGGGGGAACTGAAGAAAAAATTCAAGCCTCGACTTTCGTTATTGAAAGATTCTCTGGGCAAATTATTGAATGATGCAGAAAGCATCAAAAGAAGATGGAAGGAATACACAGAGTCACTGTACCCAAAGGAAATGGTTAATGTTCAATCGTTTCAAGAAGTAGTATATGATCAAGAGCCAATGATCCTGAAGGAGGAAGTCCAAGGTGCGTTGAAGGAATTGGCAAAGAATAAGGCACCAGGAATTGATGGAATAAAAATTGAAATCTTTCAAGAAAGTGAGGTGGCACAGGAGGCACTCACTCATCTCTGCCAAGAAATTTGGAAGACAACTATATGGCCAACTGATTAGAAGAGTTCCATATATCTGCCCCTTCCAAAGAGAGGTGACCCAATGGAATGCAGAAATCATCGGACAATCTCTTTGACATCCTATGTGAGTAAAGTTTTGCTAAAGGTAATACAGAAATGACTACAATCATACATTGACAGAGCACTTCCAGAGGTTCAAGCCAGATTCAGAAGAGGACGTGGAACGAGGGATATCATTGCTGATGTCTGATGGATTTTGGCTAAAAGCAGAGAATATCAGAAAGATGTTTACCTGTGCTTTATTGACTAGCTAAAGACTTTCAATTGTGTGGATCATGACAATCTATGGACAACATTGTGAAGTATGATTATTCCAGAACACTTAATACTGCTCATGAGGAATCTGTACCTGGACGAAGAAGCAGTTATTCGAACAGAACATGGGAACACTGGATGTTTTAAAATTAAGAAATGTGTGCAACATCATTGTATTCTTTCACTATATTTATTCAACCTGTATGCTGAGCAAATAATCCAAGAAGCTGGGTTATATGAAGAAAAACGTGGCATCAGAATTGGAGGAAGACTCATTAACAACCTGCAATATGCAGACGATACAACCTTGCTTGCTGAAAGTGAAGAGGGCCTAAAACATTTACTGATGAAGATCAAAGAGCACAGCCTTTGGTATGGATTATATCTCAACATCAAAAAAACAAAAATTCTCACCACTGGACCAATAAACAACACTCTTATCAATGGAGAAAAGATTGAAGTTGTCAAGGACTTCATTCTTCTTGAATCAACTATCAACACTCATGGAAGCAGCAGTCAGGAAATCAAACGACATATTACATTAGGCAAATCCACTGCACAAGACCTTTTTAAAATGTTGAAGAGCAAAAATGTCAGCTTGAGGTCTAAGGTGTGCCTGACCCAAGCGATGGTATTTTCAATAACCTCATATGCATGTGAAAGCTGGACAGTGAGTAAGGAAGACCATAGAATAATTGATGCTTTTGAGTTATGGTGTTAGAGGAGAATACTGAAAGTGCCATGGGCTGCCAAAAGAAGCAATATATCCATTTTGAAAGAAGTGCAGCCAGAGTGCTCCTTAGAGGCCAAGATGGCCAAACTTTGTCTCTCATACTTTGGGCATATTGTCAGGAAGGACCAGTCATTGGAGAAAGATATCACATTTGGTAAGGTGTAGGGTCAGAGAAAAAGAGGAAGACCCCCAGCAAGATGGATTGGCCAAGTGGCAGCATCAATGGACTCAAGCGTGGCAACAGTAGTGAGGTTGGCCTAGGATTGAGCAGTGTTTCGTTCTGCTGTGCATAAGGTCGCTATGTGTCAGTACCGGCTCTATTGCACCTAACAACAACAACAAATACTATAGAAGTGCAGCTAGAGTGCTTCTTGGAGACTAAAATGCCAAACTTTGTCTCTCATACTTTGGACATATTATCAGGAGGGACCAATCGCTGGAGAAGGATATCATGTTTGGTAAGGTGGAGGGTCAGAGAAAATGAAGAAGACTTCCAATGAGATGGATCGGCCAAATTGCAGCATCAATGGACTCATGTGTGGCAACAGTAGTGATTAGGCAGTTTCCTTCTGCTGTGTATAAGGTTACTATGAGTCAGTAGCAACTTGATGGCACCTAACAACAACAACAACAAGAATACTATAGATGCTCAAGAGGTAGAAACAATCTGACCAATTCTTCCAGACATTATTCTTATTCTCATTGCACTTCTATCACTCCATATTCTTTATATAGTAGATGAAATTAATAACCCTTCATTAACAGTAAAATATATAGGTCATCAATGATAATGAAGTTATGAGTACACAAACTATAATGATCTTATCTTTGACTCATATATAATTCCATCAAATGATCTAAAACCAGGTAAATTATGACTTTTAGAAGTTGATAACCAAGATGTTTTACCAATAGAATTATAACTCCATATGTTCATTTCTTCAGATGGTGTACTCCACTCATGAGCTGTTCCATCATTTGGATTAAAAACTGATGCTATTCCAGATGGACTAAACCAGCAACATTAATATCCACATGGCAGGCCTTTTGGGTTACTCCAAAGGGTGTGGGTGATCCCAAAGACCAAGAAATAAAGAAGTCATTATTTTCTAGGCATATTCCCTAGAAATTCAGGCAATTCATTTTACAAGCATTTCATTCTTTGTGGTCAACCTAGTTCCCTTCACTATCTCCCATAAGATCAGGTTCACCCTAACAAGGGTGATGGTCTGTGCAAAAGGACTCTAGGTAATTAGTACTTAAAAGCAAGACATAGGAAACTAATTATGAGTAATTATGGCTATGATGATAGAAGTGATGCTAGAAATGGCATGATATTGTCAGGAGGGACCAGTCCCTGGGGAAGGATATCATGTTTGATAAAATGTCAGGTCAGATAAAAAACAGGAAGATGCCCCACTCCCAATGAGATGGATTGGCACAATGACAGCAGCAATGGGTTCAAATGTAGCAATGATTATGAGGTCGGTGAAGGACCGGGCATTGCTTTGTTCTGTTGTGCAGAGGGTCGCTGCTAGTTGGCACCAACTCAATGGCACCTAACATCAACAAGATTAATTTCTAGACTGTTCTATATGTTTATATTCAGCTTGGCCTAAATAATGTCTTTTGGCTTTCTATTTAGGTTCCTTGTAATTATATTATCCATGTTGTATGCTCTTATTTCTTTACTGTGAGACTTTGTGTTTGATGTTAAATCAAATTGACATTTGGCAATGGGGAGTTGCCACCTTTAGTCAGCTTCCCACCACCTCCTAAAGACTATTATATTATATGGGATCTTCCTTTCGCTTGACAGATGAGCTATTGCCCTCGTTTACTTCAATGCCATTTTCTCCACATAAATCAGCAAGCAGCAGAATCTTATGTGACAAAAAATATCACACCTTTTCTAAAGGCCAACTGTACTAAATTGCTATTGCAGCTAATTGTCACTGTATTAAAAAAAAAATAATAATAATCCCAGAATCTTTTGTTTATCTCCATCAGTTATAACATCAAACTGCTTGTAAACTATTTTCAACCAAGAAAAATAGTATTTCTTGTGAAGACCTCTTTACATAAATATTTTCCTTCTTAATTGTGTGCCACATTTATCTCTTTATTTCTTTTTTAAGCCCTGTTTCTCAAATGGAAAAGCCTGGAACATTGAAAACAAGTAAACAGATGTTGTATCCATCACTGTATGTTTTCTGTGCCTACACAAGAATGGCAAATGAGCTCAGAAAGTGAGTGTTGATCTGCTTAGTGACAGTTCCATCAATGCCTTCCTCAGAGCATACCTTTCATTTGCTCAGTCTCACTGTTAATCAGTCACAAATATCAAATTATCATTCCCTATCAGGAGTCCTGGTATGGCACTCTAGGTTAATGCACCAGACTGCAAAGCCGTTTGAACTGCAAGGTTGGTGGTTCAAGCTCACCAGCTGCTCTTTGTAAACTCTACACAGGGTCGCTATGGGTCGGTATCATCTCGACAGTACTTAACAACAACAACATCTTTATAGATGTTCTTTGCTCAAATAGTACAATGGCCATTCTATTCTTTTTCAGTGTAATTGTCTAAAAAGATTATCATTGGATGTTTTAATATCATGTTTGTTTGTTTGTCTTCAATATTGTGAAATATTTCCCCATTGTGTCATTTCTGGGCTTTTAACTTTCTGAAAGAGAAACCACAATTTCTTTACAGAAGATAATCTCCAATTCAGAATTTTCCCACATAAAACTTTTTCAAAGACATGATAATAGCATTTATTATTCACTGTAAAGATAGTATTTATTTAATTATAAGAAAAGCTTTTATTTACATTTGAGAGTGTGTATAAAAAGCAGCTACATATTTATTTTATCTTAGTGTAAATATAAATCCAGCTTTTCAGATGTTTCATCGGCTCAAGTCATTAAACATCCACATAATTACATGAATTATTTTACATCTATCAACACATATTTATTCAGTTTCCACTCTTTGCCTTAACACTTCTTGAAGAATACAGAAGAATTGTGTGTTTCCTGCTCTTCAAGTGTCAGGCTTCTAGTCAATGACACATAATTGAAAGTATCATAAACAATCAGAGAAATGCAGTTATTTTGGTGGAGGGTCAGAGAAAATGAGGAAGACCCCCAGCGAGATGGATTGGCAACGTGGCAGCATCAATGGGCTCAAACATGGCAACAATTGTGAGGTTGGCCCAGGACCTGGCAGTGTTTTATTCTGTTGTACATAGGGTCGCTATGAGACTCGATGGCACCTAATGACAACAACAACAACAACAACAACAAATGAGCTCTGGAGTCCTGGTGTGGCTCTGGTCTACAAAGTAGCTTTGAATCACAAGGCTGACTGTTCAAGCTCACCAGACGACCCTACACAACATCGCTATGATTGGGAATTGACTCGACAGTACTTAACAACAACAACAACAACAACAGAGGAGTTCTAGTAGCATAGTGGTTGCAAGTGGGTAACTGATCTCAAGGTCAGCAATTAGAAACTACCAGCAGTTCCGCAGAAGAAAGATAAGGTTTCTGTTCCCGTAAATATTTACAGTTGCGGAAACCCTGTGCAAGGTTGCCATTAGTAGGAACTGACTCCACTGCACATCACCACCATTACTGTGTAAGCGGAGTCCAGTTGTGCATTTTGACGCGCTGGACTGAAAGGTCTATTGGAAACACAAGGTTCGCAGTTCAAGATCACCAGCCACTCCTCGGAAACCCTATACAGGGGTCACTATGGGGCGGAACCGACTCAACAGCACTTAACAACAACTATATAAGTGGGGAGCACGGTGACTCCCTAAAATAAGCACTGGTCTGTGAACAACATGGTCCACAGTTTGAGCTCACCAGCTCCCTGCAGGAAAAAACTGAGGATCTTAGTTTCCACCAAGATTTAAAGCCCTGGAAACCCTAAACAGGATCACTATAAGTCAGAACCAACTCTACGGTACTTACCAACAACTATATAAGGAAGAGTTGTATTACAAAGAAGCAAAACTTATGATTTAATTTCCATAGAATCTGTCTGTTACCAATTTTAGGGTTAAAGATTTGTGTCCTTCCATATGAAAATATGAAACGGTATAAAATGTCACTTTTCTTAACATTTCAGTAAAATACTTTCCATATAATCAATGATCTACAAACACTGAACAGCTATACAGCTGATTAACCCAGCGCTCAGTTTATTTGCTCAGCATACAGGTTGAATAGTATGGTGAAAGAATCCAACCCAGTCACACACCTTTCTTAATTTTAAACCATTCAATGTTCCCATGTTCTGTTTGAACAACTGCCTCTTGGTCCATGTACAGATTCCTCATGAGCACAATTAGATGTTCAGGAGTACTCATATTTTGCAAT
>NW_006408561.1:22162505-22165234 GCF_000296735.1 Chrysochloris asiatica | reverse complement strand
AAAGTAGAGCACAGGGCAGGTAATAGACACAGGTTAGTTAGGGTGCTGGGGAGGGGCCAATACACAAAAGGAGAGAGGGGAATGGAAGAACAAAGCAGAGGGGAGAACAAATAGGCAGGTTCACATGGGCTAAGTGGGACAGAGGTAAATAATAATGTATACACAACCTTGGAACAACATGGTGAAGAGGTACATGGAGTGAGATATGGTTGGAATAGGGGAAAAGGGGGAAATAATGTTAAGATGCTCGGCAGTCTACTGAATCTTGCTATTCCTTGCATTACATAGTAAAATAGACACTAGAAGGGAAGAGAAAGGAAAAGCCAGAAATATCACCAAAGAAAGCTTGTAAGTCCATCTTCTGCCTATAATTGATTAGAATACCTAAAATGGGGATACAACTTGCCCAGTGAAGGAGGCTGCCTGCAGAGCACATAAGACTATAGGTGGAATCCTGAACATCATCCAGAATCTCAGAGGTGTGAAATTTCCCCCTGAAAGGATGGGCAGACCAGCCTAGAGCAGCTAGAAGAACAGAAGATACCTCTTGAAAGAAAGACTGACAGGAAAAACACAAAACAGATCAACCAATGACAACAAGAACAAGCAAGTTGCCCACACAGGAGACATCAAGGCAAGGGGTCAGGTCCCCTCAGAGTAAACCCCCTTTCAAGACTAAGACTCAATGGGAATGCACACTGATGGGTGACCACGTTCACCACTGACAAGGTGAAGAGAGAGGGAAAAACAGCTACAAGGCTGCGAGCTAAGCCCTACAGTGGTCAATAGACTCCTGTGAACCCAGGTGGAGACCTGGTTGGCCAGCAGTGTGGCAAGACCTGGGGACTCTTGGGCCCAGAGTCAGTGACATAGCCATGCAGGACTGGAGTGGAGGGTGAAGTGTCCAGCAGATAAGAAGCAAGGGCATATCCACAAGAGCACCCACATATGGAGCTAATATCCATTTGACCTAACCTCAATAACTGGGTGATCAGAGCTCAACTAGAAGAACAAAGAAGAGGGGAAAAAAAAGAGTAACCTGATACAATTAGATTAACTTGACCTACACCTATGGATGCAGTAGCTCAAAAGAGGGAACAAATCTTTACAGCAGGGATCATTCCCACCCCCTTCATACACAGAGTAGACAGGGATGGGCAACTTGGACATTGACTATCCAAAATGGGGGGTATACAAAGGTAAGAAGTGACTGACTTACAAGCTTTCAAGAGGGAACCTAGATTCAGAGAGCATGGAGCAAGGTAGAATCTCCACTGAGTAGTATCCAATCTGTCTAGGGGGGACTGATTAAAGGAAATGTGGATAGGTCTCTTTTGATGCTAGGGTGAATAATTGTTACCAGGACTGACTGTGAAGGTTGTAAATGTAAAAGTGGGCATTTTGTGGCAAGGAGGGGAGTGATTGACTTTGCAGGCTGGGAGTGGAGGTCCCTGGAACCATGAAGGGAGAAGAGCAGAGAGCAGAAGCCAACCCAGAGAGGCAGCGATCGCCGAGATGAAGGCAGAGGACTCAGGACCCAGGGAGGAAGAGGGCTGTGTGCTGATGGCTGGGGGGGTGGAGAGGGGGGGAGCAGGCTTATAGGATGCACCCTTTCGTTGATTGGTGATGCGTGGAGGGGATTGCAACCATGGCAATGAAACAATATACGATAAGATGAGTGTAAAACTAATGTTCTCCCATGTAAACTGTCACATAATTCACAATAAAACTTAAAACATAACAAAACAAAACAAAAAAAAAACTTTACTTGCATGGTATACCAAAGAGATTGTCCAATGATTTCTGCATTCCATTGGGTTACCTCTCTTTGGAATGGGAACAAATATGGATCGTTTCCAATCAGTTGGCCAGACAGTTGTCTTCCAAATTTCTTGGCAGAGATGAGTGAGTGCCTCCTGTGATGCCTCACTTTCTTGAAAGATTTCAATTTTATTCCATCAATTCCTGGTGCCTTGTTCTTTGTCAATTCCTTCAATGCACCTTGGACTTCCTCCTTTGGTATCATTGGCTCTTGGTCATATGCTACCTCTTGAAATGGATGAACATGAACCATTTCCTTTTGGTACAGTGACTCTGTGTATTCCTTCCATCTTCTTTTAATGCTTTCAGCATCATTCAATAATTTGCCCAGAGAATCTTTCAATAACGAAAGTAGAGGCTTGAATTTTTCCTTCAGTTCTCCCAGCTTGAGAAATGCTGAGTGTGTTCTTCCTTTTTGGTTTTCTGATTTCAGCTCTTTGCATATTTTGTTGTAATATTTGGCTTTGTTTTCTCAAGCTGATCTTTGAAATTTTCTGTTCCGTTCTTGGACCTCCTCACTACTTCTGTTTGCTTTAGCTTCCGTATGCTGGAGAGCAAGTTTCAGAGTCTCTTCTGACATTCATTTTGATCTTGTCCTTCTTTTTCGTCTTCTCAATGACTTTTTGCTTTCTTCATGTATGATGTTCTTGATGTCATCCCACAACTCTTCTATTCTTCAGTCTTTAGTGTTTAATGTATCAAATGTGTTCTTCAGATGATCTCTAAATTCAGGTGGCATATATTCAAGGTCATATTTTGGCTGTTGTGGAGTTGCTTTCTTTTTCTTCAGGTTCAGTTTGAATTTGCATGCGAATAATTAATTGATCTTCTGTTCCACAGTCTGCCCATGGCCTTGTTTTGACTGATGATATGATACTTTTCCATCGTTTCTTTCTGCAGATGTAGTC
>NW_006408561.1:22144296-22161569 GCF_000296735.1 Chrysochloris asiatica | reverse complement strand
TGGTATTTAAAATACTGGTGGCATAGCTTTCAGAATCACAGCAACTCACAAGCCTCCACAGTACGACACGCTGACTGATGAGTGGTGCTCTTTCTGGGTAAGCAGGGGTTAATTGTCCCACACAAGTTAACTTTAGGGCTGGGACCCACAGGCAGAAGTCAAAACCAGCAGCCAAAGGATATGCCCTTGGACTGATAGGGCTCTTTTTCTCTGTGCCATGGGAGAACTGTATTCTCAATGCTGGACTTTTTTTGGGGGTGCGTACCCACCCATCTGAAGGTGTCTGGGCTGGGCAAAGAAGGCACTACAGGGAAGAGGAGGGGAAAAAAAGTGTGTCATCACTCCACACCTCCTTTTGCAACTCTCACTTCACTGCTTTTAGCACACGTTCCCTGTGCCCATCTGTCTGTAATCCTGCCCTCTTACTCCTGTCCCAGCAGGATGTCCACAGAGGGAGTACCATGCTGATATCTAAAACATAATGTTTTCCTTTATATCATGATTTTCCCACTTGCAGTTGCAGGAAATTGACGCCCAGACCCTTATGTTAGATCCAGAGCTCTGGTGCAGTTTCGTGAGAGCTGTGTCTCTGGGTTTTCAGCCCCTCCCCCATGGAGTTTGTCCTACCTGACTGCTCTGCCATCACCAACCAGAAGTCTTCCTAGATGATCTTTTAGAAGTTCTTAAAAGTCTTTAGCTGTCTTAAGGAAACTGCAAGCTTGGAGAGAATTCATCTACCTCAACTATGGATGTTGGAGGGGGGAAAAGCACATTATTTAAACTTTCTAACTATGAAATGTAATTTTTTATCATCAGAAAGGGTTTCCTTATTTTTATGCCAAAATCCATTTAAGAGCTTATGATGGTGGTGCTAGTTATAAGAATGCAAAACAGAACCTTTTCTAGCAATACAAAAATTAATCTTACAGGTACTATGCTATACAAAATCCAGGCTATGTTCCAGCTAAAGGCAGGGCTGAATGAGGCTTGTTAGACTGTGAGGGAGAATTGCTGGCTTTCAGAACTTTGTAGAAGTAAACCTTAGACACAAAAGGAAGACTTCATCTTAATGGAACAAATTATTGGACAGGAAGATAGAACTTTTTATATTAAAGAAGTGATTTCTGATTAAAATAATAATTTTTCATATAAAAGCAAAACCCTGAAAAATGTCCTGGCTGTGACTGGATAACCTGGTTCCAGGATGATTTTAAGGAGAATCCTACCTGGGTCAGGCATTGAAGTTCTAGGATGAGTTCCTAGAGTCTGAGAGAATTTCATAGACTTTACTTATCAGAGTTGGATTTTCTTAATTTGAAATCACTTTAATTTGAACAGCACTGCTGAACTTTTAAAGAATGAAAGATCTGGTCTAGTCAGAAGTCAGGTATCTTCATACTTGGGAAATATGTTCCCAGGTACAAGTTTTACTCTTAATATAGAAAACAGCTTTCAAATGTTTAAAGTTATATTGCCTCCACAAATACTTGTGGACATCAGTGAAAAGAAACCCAAAGCTCAGGTTGCATCAATAGCGGCATCTTTATATGTTAGGGAGTTCATCTGTAGCTCAGCATTTATTTTTCTCTTTGCTAATATACTTAAGATTACTACTTGTAGATATATGTATATGGTCATATTATTCTGTATGTTGTTTTTGCTCTTAAGTACTGTTGAGTCAATTCTGACTCATAGCAAACCTGTATAGGATTTCCAAGGAGTGGTTGGTAGATTTGAACAGGTGACCTTGTGGATAGCAGTCCAGTGCTTATCTTACGGTGCCACACCAGGGGCCCTCTGTATATGCAGAAGAATATAAAATAAAACTCAGGGCAGTTTGAAAACCATCTAAATAAATATATATGTGATTGCATAGCCAGACTTATTAAAAAAAAGAAGAGTACTATGATCACTAGAAAAGTGAATAGTAGTTGAGTCAACATTCACCATGTTTCTTTAAGAATAACAACAAATTCTTTGTAAAGGAAAAAAGGTGTTGCATTCTGAAGGCTACAAATACATTTATAGGAAGAAAGAATATATGACCTAAAACTAAAAAATATATATTTGTTGTTGTTATTATTAAGTCATGAATTCATTTCTCACTCAAAGCGATACTATAAAGAATTTTTGAAGAGTGACTAGTGGGTTTGAACTTCAACCTTGTGGTTAGCAGTCTAGTGCATATCTTTCAGTCCCACATCACTATAAGTAGACAGTTGTATATTTCCAAACTGACTCAAGCATGAAAGTTCATTCTAAGATGGCCATTCTTTAATTTAAAGATAATATTATGCTTTGGAAAAAATATATTAATTGAAAAGTTCCTACAACAGGATGGTACTATGCTAATATTTTCCTATGCATAGTTGGTTTATTCCTCAAAATGACCCTGTGATGGAAGAAGGGGGGGTAATATTTCCATCTTTGCAGAAAATGTTGTTGTTGTTGTTGTTAAGTGCTGTCGAGTCGGATCTGACCCATAGTGACCCTGTATAGGGTTTCCAAGGAGCAGCTGGTGAGCTGGAACCACCGACCTTGCAGTCAAATGGCTTTGCAATCTGGTGTATTAACCCACAGTGCCACACCAGGACTCGTTCAGATAAATTGAATAAATTGCCCTAATCCAAAGAAGATAGAAAGTGAAAAAGTAATAATTCAGATGAGCACAAATTTAAGAAAAACAGAGAGCACCTGAAATTAGTGTTATCAGTCTTCATTAATTTTTCATATAAAAGTTGTGCTTCTGTCTTGAAAGAAAGATCAGCAGGAAAAATACAAGACAAAAATGGCTGAATAACAAGCAAGTTGTTCGCTGGGAAGTCATCAAAGCAAGAAATCAAGTCCCTTCAGGACAACACCTCCCCATCCAAGATCGAAACTCAAAGGGAACACATGAGCAGACATGTAAGCTTGCTGGCAACCACATTGGTCTGCTGGTGAGTGAAAGAGGGGGAAAGGCAGCATTGAAAAAATGGGCTGAGTTTAACCACATTCTATAGACTCCCTTTGACCTAGAGATAAGACAGAGAAGAGGAAGGACTGGTTGGTCTGAAGTGTAGTGAGACCTGGGGACTCCTGATCCCATGGACAAGAACATAGCCTCAAAGGGCTAGAACTGGGAGTGAAGCATCCAGTTGATATGAAGTGAGGGGAGATGCACAAAAACACCCAAAGTTACAGATAGTACTCATTTGACCTAGTCTCGATGGCTTGATGATCAGAACTTGACTAAAGGAAGATAAAGAACAATTTTTGATAAAGGAAACAAGTGTAAATTTCTACAATTTGATGAACTTGACTTATACTTATGGATGTAGTAGCTCAAAATACCAACTGAGAGGGAATGAGTCTCACATCAAGTATCAATCCTATTCCCACTCTACACAGAGCAGATAGGGGCTGCCAACTTAGACATTGGCTACCTAAAATGAGGAATGATAAAGGCACAAAGTGACTGGCTTACAAGTTTTTAAGAGGGAGTTTAGTTTAAGAGTGTGCAGGGGTAGATAGAGTCCCCACTGAACAGTTTTCATCTTGTCTACATGGGTCTGGTGAAAAGATATGGGGAATCATAAGATTCTTATGATTCAATAGTCAGTAATTGTTATCATGACTAATTGCAACTGTCACAACTGTAAAGGTGAAAGTTTTGCAACAAAATCAAAGGAGTAGTTAATCTTACAGCCCAGAGCAGAGGACCCTAGGACCATCAAAGGAGAAGAGCATTAGTGGAATGCAGGACCCTATCCAGAAAGGCAGTGACACCAGAGATAGAGGCAGAGAAGAGGACCTGGGGAGAGTGAGCAGCTGAGGACTCTTGACTAGTGGAAAGAGAAAGACTGAGTGCTGGTGGTCAGGAGGCAGGTTTACAGAATGCGCCCTTTGGTTGCTTAAATTAGTATATATTCCTGAGTGTTTTTGTGTATGTTGTTGTTGTTGTTAAGTGCCGTCGAGTCGGTTTCGACCTATAGCAACACTGAGCAGGGTTTCCAAGGCTGTAAATCTTTTACGAGAGCAGATCGCCTCATCTTTCTCCCGTGGAGCAGCTGGTAGTTTCGAACTGCTGACCTTGCGGTTTGCAGCCCAATTCATAACCACTATGCTACCAGAGCTCCTTTGTGTACACCCCTCCTTAAAACAAAACAAAACGACAACAACAAAAAACCAGAGTGAATAGAAGCTAATACTATCGAATGATGATGCACGGAGGAAACTATAATCATTGCAATGAAACGATGGTGTAAAACCAATGTTCTCCCATGTAAACAATCACTCAATTCACAATAAAAACTTTAAAAAAAGAAAAAAATAATTATGTCCCTGTATATTTTTAAGACTATAAAGAGACTGGGAATAAAAAGCAATGCTTTAAAGATATTTTTTATTTCTTCAATCAAATCAGATGTTATCACTTTAGCTAACTGTGCTGGTATTTTATAAATATATCATAATCCAAATAAAACTATCAACTTAAAAAAATAAATTCCACTCTAAATGCTGCATATCTAAACAACATTTAGGCAGTGGCTTCAGAGACTAAGCACTGGACTGTGAACCACAAGGTCAATGGTTCAAGCTCACCAGTTGCTCCATTGAAGAAAGGAAAGGCTTTCTGCTCCTGTAAAGATTTACAGCTTTGGAAACTTTATATAGGTTCACTATGAGTCAGAACTGACCTAACCTTTTGATGGCATGTAAAACCCAACTAGGTGTTTGTTTCTGTTTCAAAAATTTAAAGAAACAGAATTAAATGGAAACATTTGAACGGTCATTTTAATGATCTCTTTTGTATTGCAGGTCAGAAGTTCAAACCTATCAGCTGCTCAACAGGAGAAAGGTGAGACTTTCTGCTCCTGTTAGATTTATAGCCTCAGATACTCTATACAGAGTTGCTATGAGTCAGAATTGTGTCAAAGTCAGTGAGTTTGTTTTTTAGGGTTTCATTTGTTTATATCTTTGTTTTGCACTGTTTTGTTTTAACATCTACTTGTAGTTTGTGTTATTGAACAAAATAGACCAAAATTTACCTGCTTCATGGAATTATAGTCTAGTAAGGATGCTAGTGGTGCAGTGTTTAAGAACTCCACTGTAAACCAAGTAGTTTGTCTGTTGGAGTCCCAATGCATTTTATAGGAGAAAGGTGTTGCAGTCTGCTTTTCTAAAGATTTGTTGTTGTTAGGTCCTGCCCAACCAGTTATGACTAAATAGTGACTCTGTATAGGGTTAATAAGGCTGAGATTCACCTTTCTCCCACAGAGTGGCTGGTGGGTTTGAACTGCCAACTTTGTGGTTAACAGTCACTACAGTCTTGAAAACCTAAGGGGCAGTTCTACTCTGTCCTATATGGTTGCTGTAAGTTGTAATCGACTCAATAGAAGTGACAATTTTTTTTTTCCTTTGAAGTTCAGTAAATAATGTAGCAGGTTAAGACATGGTAAGTGCAATGGAAAAATAATTAGTAAGTTAGGTAAGAAGGATTGTGAGTTCTAGAGAGTGGCTTTTAATGCTAAATGAGGGGTCAGTGTAGGCTTCATTGACTGGGTGATGTATTGATTTCCTGGGGCTGCTGCTACAAAGTACCACAAATTAGGTCATTTATAAGAACAAAAATGTATTGTCTCACAGCTTTGAAGGCTTAACTGTGAGGTCCGGATGCCAATCATGCTGATTCCTTCTGAAGTTTTGAAGGAGAATTGTCCCATTCTGTGCATCATTCCCAACTTCTGGTAACTGCAGGTGTCCTTTGGCATGCAGATGCAGTGTTTACTAATGGCCTTCCTCAGTATATTTTCTCCTCATTTAAAAGAAAGGCAACCATAAAGATGAGGCTTATTCCAGTGTGACCTCATATTAACTTAATCGAAGAACCTATAATTCAAACAGTGTTACATTCACAGGCACGTTGTATTGTTGTTATTAGGTGTCATCAAGTCAGTTCCTACTCCTAGTAACTGTGTCTAGGGTTTCCAAGAGCTACTGGTGAGTTTGAACTGCCGACCTTGTGGTTTACCAGTCCAGCACTTATCCTACAGCACCACACTAGGACCCATTCACAGGCATGGAGATTAGGAATTCAATATACCTTTTGGAACAATCCATGAGAAGTGACATTATAATAAATACTTGCGGAGTTCAGACTTGGCCATGCAGCTATCATAGCACTATTTTCTAGGCAGAGAAAAAAGCCAATGCAAGGTCCCTAGGGCAGAAACCTGCCCTACCCCGAATCTTCCAGGAATGAACATGAAAAGGTAAAGCATTAACTGACTGCTTCCCCTCCCAGGAGACAAGCTAGAATGTTAATCAGGTTACCAAGGGAAACCAATCATCTGGTTTCCCTCTTGTCTTCAAACAGGTCCACAACCTACCCCCTCCCTGATTCTTACCCTACATAAGCCTGTACTGACCTGCACTCGGGGCATCAGAATCTGGAGAAGTAGGCTCCTCTGAGCTAGCTGGATTAATAAAACCTGAAACTCTGCTTAATGTCTCCAAGTGGCCTCGGTTTCTTTGGCGACGGATCTAAGGCTGCGGTAACACTCTCAGATGTAAAACTGCTGGAACAGACCACAAGGAAACTCGTATGGTTGGCACCCCAAATCAAACCACTGTGATAGAGTCAATTCCAACTCATGGTGACTTTATAGGACAGAGTAGAACAGGCCCATAGAGTATCCAGGCTATAAATTTTTATGAAAGCTGATTTCCTCATCTTTCTCCTCACACAATGGCTGTCGGATTTAAACCAGCAGTCTTTTCATTAGAAGCCCAACACTTAACCCATTATGTCACCTGGGCTCCTTGTGACTGGAGCAAATGAAGTAAAATAGAAAGCATTCTGTGAAGAATGTCAATATACAATAGGAAACCGGATTTTGCAGGATCTTATAGGCCTCTGAAAAGACCACTGACCACTACTTTTATTCTGAGAGTAGAGGGGAGCCCTTGTATGATACTGAAGAAGGAAAGTACTTGCTTTGATTTACTTTTTAAAGGGTTCTCTCTGGCTGCTGTGTGTAGAACTAGTTCGTTAACATTGTGTTGGTGCACACAATAATTAAAACCAAAGGCATCTGCCAAGCCATCATTCCGTTTGACCTCTTCATATTATCATACACAAACATCATTTAGGGACTGGAAGTATATATATATATATATATCAAACTAAGACAGTGTAGGTACTCAGTGAGCATGCTATAAAGAGACTATTTACAAAGGTGTGGGCAAGCTCAAGTGAAACTAACACATAATGGAGAAATTCCTCAGGGTTATCAGCCCTAGGACTGAATGAGCAAGTTAAGTGGTGCTTATCACAACCCAAAAGTAATTTCTGTAGCTATATGGAAGACACACCACAAGAGTCACATCCCCTCAGAGGAATGCAGGCAACCTACAGCAACATGCAGCAAGACTCTTATTTTGAAAACACAAATTTATTCTAATGAGATTGATATATTAGGGAACAACTTGAGCATGACCAAATTTTTATGTTTGCTTATGCACAATTTCATCCATGAGAAATGCTAGGTGTACATAGAAAGATCAATCTAAATGAACCACACCAGTAGGAACACACACAATATACATAGTCACACACCTTTAAGTTTCCACTAGCTTACCTCAGTTCTCTGTATGGTAAGTCACATATATCCATATATGTTTCTTCACGATTTCAGATAGTTCTCCTTCCATAATCTTAAATAACTGTGTTGTTGTTGTTGTTAAGTGCCATTCAGTTGGTTCCAACCCATAGTAACCCTGTATTGTGTTTCCAAGGAGCAGCTGGTGGTCTTGAACAGCTGACCTTGCAGTTTCAAACCAACTTTGCAATCCAGCACATTATCCTTCCTTTTGGAGTCCTGGTGTGGTGCTGGGGAATAAGCACTGGACAGCAAGGTTAGTTTGAACCACAGGGTTGAACCTCACCAGCTGTTCCTTGGAAATCTTATGCGGGGTTTCATTGAGTCGCTATGAGTTGGAACCAACTTACTGGCACTTACAAATGATAACAATCTATAATCTTTGTAACTCTCACAAAACAACTTTTTCTTTCTCTTGTGGATCTGGATAAGGAAGGTGATAAGATGTTATGATTAACTTGTGAATGATTATTTAAAGCACTAATTGTGATTGTAAAACCTTGGAACTCTAATTCGGGTATAGAATGCATCATCTCAGAAAATAGGGGGCTCTCAGTACCAACAAGGAATTATAGCCAACACTGGAGTGTATTGAAACTCAGGAGACAGAGCTGCGACACAAGAAGTGGTGGTGGTGGTGGTTATGTGCCATGGAGTCAGTTCCGACTCATAGCGACCCTGCACCTGGTTTCCTAGGCTGTAAGTCTTTACGGGAGCAGAACGCCTTATCTTTCTCCCGAGGAACAGCTGGTAGTTTCGAACTGCTGACCTTGCGGTTCACAGCCCAATTCATAACCACTACTACGCTACCAGAGCTCCTTGTGACACAAGAGGAACAACAGACAAGTGGCATAGCAGCAGCAACAGTAGCAACAACAGCAGAACCAAGAATCGGAGCTCTAGACAAAGCAACACAAGTAAAGCTGAACGCTTTGGGGCAGGAGACTCTCTTATAGACTGGGGTATCTCTAGACACTTAATTGCTAAGCCAAGGAGCTAAAGCTGAGCATCTTTGGACTGAGATTTAGAGTAGAGAGTCCTTTGTGCATTCAGAATGCTAAAGAGAGCTTTGTAACATTGCCAAGTAGGGCAGAGATCAAGGCAAGGGGCCAAGGGCCAGAGAGAGACCTACCTACAGACATGACTGAGGAGAGGCTATCCTGACTGAAAGTGTTGTGCCCTGGGCATTTTCTGACCCTGAACTATATAACCTATTAACTTCCCTAATGAACTCGTAACTGTGAGTATGGTGTCTGAGTTCTCTATGTTCATTGCCATGGATTATGGAAGCCAATTGATAAGTAAAGTGTGTGGTAGAAGGGATGGTTTGTGCTAGTATTATTATTTTTTCAATAACTCATAAGCTACAACTATTTCCCTGACCACTTCTACAAGTATACTTCAGGTCCTTTAAAATCGTATAGTATAATGTTAAACTTTTTGTAACGTTTATTTGCTGTTGCTGTTGTTAAGTGCCGTCAAGTCGGTTGCAACTTATAACAACACTGTATAGGGTTCCAAGAAGTGGCTGGTGAGTTTGAACCACCAATTTTGTAGTTCAAACTGACTTTGAATTCAAATGCTTATCCTAAGGTGCACATGTAATTCCATGCTATTATTTTTATAAAGTTACTTCCTTTTTGTGTTTAATGTGTCACTGACAAAGCTTTTATTTCCTGTTTTTTTTTTTATTATTGTGAATTAGATGAAGTTTTATAGAGCAAATAAATTTTCCAATCAATTCATACATATTTTGTTTCATATCACTGACTGTAATTCCTATAATATCATATCATTTACCCCACTTCCTCAGGAAACAATATGATATTATAATCCCTGCAATATAATATTATTTCATGTTTCCATTCTTCCTTTTGTCTTCACCCTTCCTACCTTCTGCATTGTGTCTATGGGTAAATTCTGCCCTTTTGATCTCAAATGTTTGATTATTCTAAGGAGTGTGAAACTCCTTAATGTTATTGTTTACCTTATAAGCCTCTCATTGTTCAACTGAAAAATGGGCCACAGTACTAGGCCTAAAGAGTGACCAAGGGTCATAGTCTCAAGGTTCCACTAGTCTCAATTTGACCAGTCAGTCTGATCTTATTGATGATTTTGAGATTTGTTGCACAATTTCTCCCACTCTATCCAGAACCTTCTTAAGTAGCCCCCTTCAGTAGCGGTAACTGGGCATCATCTAGGTCTGGTTTTAGGATTATGGAAGCTGAAATTCACATGACCTTTTAGTTCATTGATTTCATGCCTTTTTTCTTCATTCTTCTTTGCTCTGGATAGGGAAATCAGTAGTTTCACCTTAGATGGCCTCTCACAAACTTTTAAGACATCAGGTACTAGTCACCAAGGTAGGATTTAAAACATTTTCTTTGTGAACTATATTATGCTAATTGACCTAGGCATCTCCCAGGATTATGGCCCTGAACCTCTATGCCCAGCCACTCCTTCACTCCAGGTGTTTGATTATGGATAAGTAGTTTTCATACATTGTTGTTGTTGTTGTTATGTGCCGTGGAGTCGGTTCCGACTCATAGCGACCCTGTACAGGGTTTCTGAGGCTGTAAATATTTATGGGAGCAGAAAGCCTCATCTTTGTCCCGGGGAACAGCTGGTAGTTTCGAACTGCTGACCTTGTGGTTCACAGCCTGATTTGTAACCACTACTCTACCAGAGCTCCTTTTTCATACATTACTTACCCCCCTCCCCCCATGATTTACTGCTGCTGCTGCAGTGTGCCATTGAGTCAGTTCCAACTCATAGGAACCTTGTGTAGGGTTTCTGAGGCTGTAAACCTTTGGTGGTGGTGGTGGTGTGCTGTGGAGTCAGTTCCAACTCATAGCGATCCTGTATAGGGTTTCCAAGACTAACTGCTGGTAGTTTTGAACTCTACTGTCCTTGAGATTAGCAGCCTGACTCATAACCACTGTGCTACCAGAGGAGCAGAAAGACTCATCTTTCTCTCATGGAGTGATTTGAACTGCTGTGTAATCCACTACACTATCAGGGCTCTTTGTATGCTGTATTATGTTGTTGTTGTTGTTAAGTGCTGTTGAGTAAGTTCACTCAACTGTTTAGGGTTTCCAAGGAGCAGCTGGTGGATTTAAACCGTAAACCTTGTGGTTATCAGTCCAGTGCTTATCTTGGAGTGCCACACCAGTACTCTATGCTCTACTGTATGTATGGATATATTTGCAGCATAGGTAAGTACATATGAGTGCTGTGCTTCTAATCCCATTTTCTTCATAGTCCTGCAGTTTTAATCGCATGATTTTGTACAGTGTGATGATTTTTAGGAATGCGAATGTCTCATTATTGTAAAACTGACAGTACATCGCAGAGCTCAATCACCTCCTTCCTTCCAGTATCTGCTGATACCTGTTACTGACCAAAATCAATGGGAAACTAGAACAAAGAAGCCCTCTAATGCAGTCCAAAAAGGTCAGCTTCCTGGACCACAGTGCAAGGTGGAGAAGGTTAGAAGATGGACCTGAAAAGGAAAACTGAAAATATGCAGCACAGAAACCTTTTTTAGTTTCAAAATCCTCTTCTTTGATATCTAGTGCTTTGTTACTCAAAATGTGGTCCATGGATCAGCAACTTTCATGGCTTTTGTGAGTGTGTTAGAAAAGCAGACTATTGGGCCTTTTGGCAGAGCTACTGAAACAGAGTCTGCATTTTAACAAGATCCCCCAGGTGATTCATATGCACATTAAAGTTTAAGAAGCATTGTTCTCGAATTCATTATTTTGGCTCTTCTCCTATCTTTATCCTCTCTAGTCAGCACCTTGCTGTATCATTTTCTAGAGCTTCATCCTCCTCCAATGCTATAAAGTTTTCAAAGTTGGATAGTCCATGACTGGATCATAACTTGAAAGAAGTTTCAATGGGGGAGTAACTTTAGCTTCAATGAGATCATTTTCATCCAAGAAGCTAGCTCTAAAAATACTGCTCCAAAGGAAAATAAGTTCTGTCTCCAAGAAACCTATTCAAAACCATATGAGTTAAGCTTAACTAATATATTGAGATAAAACTAATTTATGATGATTCAATTACCACTTATTCTGTATCAGCTTGTATGAAAAAAATTCGTAAGCATAATCATAATTCTGAATTGAAAGTTGTTAATAGATTTTAAAAACTTTATTAAATAGCAGAGAGTGAAAATTTGGGGTACAATTTCATTGTGTAGGTTCAACAGATAACTTTGTCTTTACACTTCTTTTCAACACTGACAAGCTGAGAGTAATGTAGTCTTCATAACCCCTCTCCTCCACCAGCTCTCCCAGAACTCATCTTGTAACCCATTTCCAAGCTTTTTGATTACCATTAACTCATTTCTTTTTCCTGACTACACTTTTAGAAGTCAAATAGTCGTTGAATTTTAACAATTTTCTTGTTTTCTGACTTTCTTTTTCATCCTTTTCATTCCCATTTCTAATTTTCTAGCACATATCCTATCACCACTGACTTTGGGATAACAAATAATCACCTAAACAGTCTTTCTGAATTTATTCCTTTATCAGTTAGTTATTTCATTTTCAAAGCATTTGAATCATGTCTTCTTACTCAGAAATCTCCAAGAGGTCACCATTTCCTCCAGGATAAAATTCATGCTTGCCTCCAGCCTAAAATGCATGATTCCTTATAATTTGACCCCAATGAACACTCTAACTTTCTGTTGGAACCTGCATGGTCCATCATTAAGTGCATCCCTGTCTCTATTGATTAGCATCTTGGAGAACTCCCCAACCTCACAGTATTTGAGTACCCATCCAATGGTGTAGTGAATTATCTAATGTCTCTTCTAGCCATAGTCTGTAACTCCCACTAAACAAGGTCTCTGCCCTGCTGGATCTGGGTAAGAGAAGATGGAAGAAGATTCTAATAGGATGACATGATTCAGCTGTGGATGTTAGCAGAGTTCATTATAACTATAAAAACTTGAAACTCTAGCACAGGTAGAAAATGAACCATCTCAAAAACAGGAGGGGGAATTTGATACCATCAAAGAAGAGGCATCAGGAGAGGAGCATATCTTTTGGAACTTGATGTCTTTGAGCACTGAGCCTCCTCACCCCAGGGACAGAAAGCCATAACACATGAGTGGCAGAGGAGCAGCAGTGGAAGCAGAACCAAGAGTCAGAGCATGATACAGAGCATTGGGCTTCCCAGCCCACAGAGCAAGTAAAACTGAGTGACTTTGGGCAGGAGGCTTGCTTATAACTTGGGGTGCCTCAAACACTTCAGGGAGAGAACTAGGCTTGTTGATGTAGGGTTCTCAGTGCCTTGAGGCTGAGGTTTATGGTGGAGTGGTGTTCCTGTTTGCATTTATCAGCAGCCTGAAAGAGCTTTGTTAACTACTCTGACAAAGAGAGTCTTGCCTATGGGCATAACTGAGGAGAGGCTGTCCTGACTTGAAGGAACTGCATCTTGTATATTTTCTGGTCCTGACTTATAACCAGTTAACTCCCCTAATAAACTCCATAACTGTGAGTATGGCATCTGAGTTCTGTGTGGCTGTTGCATCAAATTGTCAAACCCAACTGAGGAATCAAGAGTATCGTGGGATGGATGGTTGTTGCTTCATATTTTTATACACCCAAAGTTGCCCTCAGAACGCGGAAATCATCGGACAGTATCTTTGATATCCCATGTGAGTAAAATTTTACTAAAGGTAATACAAAATTACTGCAAGCATACACTGACAGAGAACTTCCAAAGGTTTAAGCCATATTCAGAAGAGGACGTGGAATGAGGGATATCATTACTGATGTCTGATGGATCTTGGCTGAAAACAGAGAATACCAGAAAGATGTTTACCTGTGCTTTATTGAGTACACAAAGCCTTTTGATTGTGTGGCTCATGACAAGCTATGGACAACATTGTGAAGTATGAGTATTCTGGAACACTTAATTGTGCTCATAAGGAATCTGTACATGGAACAATAGACAGTTGTTTGAACAGAACATGGGAACATTGAATGGTTTAAAATTAAGAAAGGTATGCAACAGGGTTGTATTCTTTCACCGTACATATTCAACTTGCATGCTGAGCAAATAATATGAGAAGCTGGATTATATAAAGAAAAAACGTGGCATCAGGATTGGAGGAAGACTCATTAACAACCTGATAAGCAGATGATACAAACTTGCTTGCTGAAAGTAAAGAGGAATTAAAGTATTTACTAATGAAGATCAAAGAAAATAGCCTTAGGTATGGTTTGGATCTCAATGTCAAGAAAACAAAAATCCTCACTGCTGGACCAATAAACAACATTCTTATCAATGGAGAAAAGATTGACGTTGTCAAGGACTTCATATTTCTTGGATCAACTAGCAACACTCATGGAAGCAGCAGTCAAGAAATCAAACGATATATTGTATTAGGCAAATCTGCTGCACATGACCTTTTTAAATTGTTGAAGAGCACAGATGTTAGCTTGAGGACTAAGGTGCACCTGACCCATGCCACGGTATTTTCAATAACCTCATATGGATGCGAAAGCTGGACAGCAAATAAGGAAGACCAAAGAAGAATTAATGCATTTGAGTTATAATGTTAGAGGAGAATATTGAAAGTGCCATGGGCTGCCAAAAGAACCAACAGATCTGAGTTGGAAGAAGTGCAGCCAGAGTGCTCCTTGGAGGCTAGGATAGCTAAACTTCATCTCTCATACGTTGGACATATTGTCAGGAGGGACCAGTCACTGGAGAAGGATATCATGTTTGTTAAGGTGGAGGGTCAGAGAAAGAGAGGAAGCCCCCCAGTGAGATGGCTTGACAAAATGGCAGCATTAATGGGCTCAAGTGTGACAACAATTGTGAGGTTGGCCTAGGACCGGGCAGTGTTTTGTTCTGTTGTATATACAATCGCTGTGAGTCAGTACCAACTCCATGGCACCTAACAACAACAACAAAGTTGCTTTTATCCTGCTCTCATTAAAGGCAGTCCATTTACTTCAGACTGGTTTCCAGTCTTGTCACTTTAATTTTCACTTTTTTTTCCTCATTGATTTTTCTTCTCTATTTCTCTAACCAAACTAGTTCTTGAACAGATCTTTCCATATTATTAAAAATAAATTGTTAACATCAAGTTGTTTCCAACTCATGAGGATCCTATATTTTACAAAGTAGAACTACTCCATAAGGTTTTCTTGGGTGTATGGAAAGGAATCCTGGTACCATAGTGTATTATGAGTTGGGTTGCTAATTGCAAAGTCAGTAGTTCAAATCTACCAGTTGCCTCATGGAATAAAGAGGAGTCTTTCTGCTCCCCTAAAGATATACAGCTTCAGAAAAACTATATAGGGTTGCTATGAGTCAGAACCAACTCCATAGCACATCATCACCAATCTTTATGGAAGCAGATCACTAGGCCTTTCTTACACAATGCTGCTAGATGGGCTTAAATTGCCAACATCTCATTTAGCAGTCAAGTGTAAATCACTTGAATTCTCCATGAATTGAACATGCTTTCCTTTCCTCTCTGGGTAACCACTGCAATCTAGTTGATTCCAACTCATAGCCACCTTGTGCAGGACAGAATGAACTTTTTATCAGAGTTTCTGAGGCTATAAATCTTTAGAGGAGCAGATACCTTCATGTTTTTTCCATGGATCTGGTTTTGGACCTGCAATTTCAGTTTAGCAGTCCGATGCTTAATTCACTGTGCCACCAGGGTTCCTTTCCTTCTGTGAATACATCTTCCAAAAACCTCCCAATTCCACATTTACATAAGAGTAGGTCCCAACTACTTCAGCCATACCAATTCTTGTCTTTATTGCAATTCTCAGTATGTTTGTTGTGTAGACTAGTCTTTATATTCAGTTACAACTCCTATGGTTTTGTGACATTGGCTGACCTTTCTTTGAAATGCTTAACTCTGTGTTTTTTGTCTTACTCTCTTAAGAAGGCCATGGACCAATTCTTATTTGTTTTTTATATGTTTTATCAGTTTTGCATGTGCTCAAGAATATTTGTTGACTGTAGTCAAAACAAATTCTCTTGATTATTTAATGTAACAAGAGTATTTTATTTAATGGAAAACTTTTGATAGGTATTCTGGACACTGTGAAGACTTGAAAATGCTACAAATACTACCCACCGATGAACAACACTTAAAACATTTGCCATTAAGCGTCCAATTCAAGTCTACTTTCCATTAAATTTTAATCCCATTACCATTTCCTTTCCAGTGTCTATTCTCAGTTACATTGTCTCTATAATGCTATTTAATTTTAACAATTAGAGAGCAGATTAAAGGAAACCTATAATTAAATTTATATCTCAAAGTTATTAATCCTGCTTCTTAGCTAACTGCTTTGTATCTTAAATATATTAAATGTGCTCATCATTTGTCTAATTCAGTAAATATTCATAACTTGATTCTATTGTAGCTAATATTTAATTGTGCATTTAGAAATGTATGTGCTTATATACACATATAATGAATTTTACATACATGTGTAAAGTAGAAAACTAGTGATTTCTTATATAAAGAAGTTTTAATCTAATAAATGCATAAAATAATTTTCACATATTAGAATTTAATAAACTTCAAATGAACATATACATTTGTGTTAGTGGTTGAAAAGGATAGAAAGAGAAATCCATTGCTGTTACACCAGACACCAACTTCAATATTCTATATAGATACAGAGTCCTTACAAATCAGTAAATAAAATGCATTTTCTATATACCCAGTTAAGCAAGTGCAGGAAATGTTTAGCATCCCGTAAAGATTTACACCCTCGGAAACCCTGTACAGGGTCGCTATGGGTCGGACCCGACTCGATGGCACTTAACAACAACAAAACAACAACAATGATAAAAAAGAAAAAAAAGCTAAAAGCCTCTGGATCATTTTTAAATTACTAAGTAAGCAACAGAGTCCTGGTGTGGCACTGTGGGCTAATGTGTCAGACTGCAAAGTCTTTTGAACTGCAAGGTCGATGGTTCCAACTTACCAGCTGTTCCTTGGAAAACCTATACGGGGTCGCTGTGGGTCAGAATCGACTCAATGGCACTTAACAACAACAAGTAAGCAAAGATTTTAAATTTTGACAATCAACACTGGTGAAACAAATATCTCACCATGGAGAGAGGAGGAAGCATTCAACACTACTAGCAATCCACAGAAAAATTGTGAATTTTAAAAAGACAATAAAGTTTTGGTGGTCAAATAAGCAAATACTTTTGAATATCATAACATTGAATACAGTATAACAACTACTCTCTTATCTTTTGGTAAGAATCTAGCTTGGACACAATTTGACAAAATATATCAAAAATATATATTATATCCATAATATTTAACCTTACAATTTCACGTCTAGGAATCTATCCTACAAAAATAATGTGAGATGAAGTCAAAGATACATGTGTGGCATTGCACCATGATAGAATGGTTGTATAAATAATACATCTTTTTAAAATATGACCATTTTTTAAAACTCTCTTTATGAATATGTAAAAACTTGGGCAAATGCATTTAGCTTATCAAGTAAAAATACAAAAAGCAAAATAGGTGATCCTGTATTATACAAGTTATTATATATATTTCCTCTAATATATGAACTGAGTCCTGATGTGGCATTATAGGATAAGCACTAGACT
>NW_006408561.1:22140572-22141601 GCF_000296735.1 Chrysochloris asiatica | reverse complement strand
CCATGCATCATCTTTCAATAACATTTGCTTCCATTCCCTCTGTTTTTGTTTTTTGTTTTGGATGTACACCAAAACACTCAGGAATAGATAACTATTCAAACAACCAAAAGGTATACCCTGGAAGCCTGCCCCCTGGCTGACAGAACACAACTCTTCTCCCTCCCTGAGTCCAGAGTCCCCAGCCACTCCATCTCTCCACATCATCATCTCTGTCTCCATCTCTGGCATCTCTACTTCTCTGGATAGGGTCCCACACTCCACTCTTCTCCCTTGATGGTCCTAGGGTCCTCCACTCCTGGACTGCAAGATCAACCACTCCTCTCCTTTTGTTACAAAATGTCTATCTTTATATTTCCAACCCTCACAGTCGGTCCTGATAGCAATTATTCACTACTGAACCACAAGAGTCTTATCCCCATCTCCTTTCACCAGCCTCATCTAGACAAGTTGGAAACTACTCAGTGGAGACTCTACTCTCCCCCATACCCTCTGAAAGAATGTAAGCCAGTCACTTCATGCCTTTGTAATCCCCTCATATTGGGTGGCCAATGTCTAAGTTGCCCTTCCCTGTTAATCCTGTGTACAGAGGGGGTGGGAATGATCCTTGCTGTAAAAATTTGTTCCCTCTTTTAAGCTAGTACATCCATAAGTATAAGTCAGGTTCATTGAACTGTAGTGGACTACTCTCTTTTCCCTCTTCTTTCTTCCTCTAGTCGAATTCTGATCATCCAGCCATTGAAGCTAGGTCAAATGGGTACTATCTGCAAGTATGGGTGTTCTTGTGCATCTCCCCTAACTTCATATCATCTGGACACTTCACTCTTCATTCTAGTCCTTTGTGACTATGTCCCTGTCCATGGGCTCAGGAGTCCCCAGGTCTCACTATATAGCTGGCCAACTGGGTCTCAATCCAGGTTGACAGGAACCTGTTGAATGTGGTCGGACTTAGCTCACAGCTTCATGACACCCATTTTAATCTTTTTTCTTTCTTTCCTGTCTTTCAAATGACCTTTGATTTCTTTTTGTATG
>NW_006408561.1:22138261-22139622 GCF_000296735.1 Chrysochloris asiatica | reverse complement strand
GGTCAGGTGCACTTTAGATATCAAACTGACACCTTTGTTCCTGAACACTTTGAAGAGGTCTTGTGTAGCACAACTGTCTAATGCAATACATTGTTTGATTTCTTGACTGCTGCTTCCATGAGTGTTGATTGTGGACCCAAACAAAATGAAGTTTTTTACAACTTCAATCTTTTATCCATTTTTCATAATGTTATTTATTCTTCCAATGGTGAAGTTTTTTTTGTTTTTGTTTTTTTTCCGTTGCATTTAGATGCAACCTAAAGGTTCTGGTCTTTGATCTTCATCAGTAAATATTTTCTGTCCTCTTTGCTTTCAGCAAGCAAGGTTGTATTATCTGTATATCGAAAACTGTTAATGAATCTTCCTCCATTCTTCCTCATATAAAACAGTTTCTCAGACTATTTGCTCAGCATACAAATTGAGAAAGTGTGGTGAAAGAATATACCCTGGCACACACCTTCTTTGATTTTAAGCCTTTCAGTGTCCCCTTGTTATGTTCAAATGACTACTTCTGGTCTTTGTACAAGTTCTTCATGAGCACAATTAATGTTCTGAAATACCCATTCTTTGCTATGTTGCCCATAGCTTATTATGATCTATACAGTCAAAATCCTTTTAATAGGCAATAAAGCACAAGTCATATTTCTGGTATTCTCTGCTTTTAGCCAAGCCCCATCTGACATCAACAATGATATCCTTCATTCCATTTCCTTTTCTGATTCTAGCTTTAACCTCTGGCATTTCCCTATCAGTGCACTGCCGTAACAGTTTTTATAATTATCTTTAGCAAAATTTTACTCGCATGTGATGTTAATGATATTGTTTGATGCTTTCTGCATTCCATTTTATCATCTCTCTTTGGAATGGACACAAGTATGGATCTACCAATCAGCTGGGCAAGTAGTTGTCTTCCAATCATCTTGGTATAGATGAGTGAGTGCTCCAGTGCTGCATCAGTTTATTGAAAGATTTCAATTTGTATTCCATCAATTTCTGGAACCTTGTTCTTTGCTAATGCCTTCATTGCACCTTGGATTTCTTCCTTCAGTACCATAGGCTTTTGGTCATATGCTGACTCTTGAAATGTTTGATTATAGACTATATCTGTTTGGTACAGTCACTGTGTATTCCTTCCATATTCTTTTGATACTTTCTGTATCATTCAAAATTTTGCCCACAGAATCCTTCAGTATTGCTAGTTCTTTCAGCTTGTGAAATGCTGAGCATTTTGGGATTTCCCCTTTGTTTTTTTTAACTCCAGTGTTTTGGTATATTTCATTACAATATTTGACTTTATATCCTCAAGCTGCCCTTTGAAATTTTCTCTTCAGCTCTTTTACCTCCTCATTTCTTCCATTTGT
>NW_006408561.1:22135855-22137336 GCF_000296735.1 Chrysochloris asiatica | reverse complement strand
AAAGACTTCAATTTGCTTGAATCCACAATCAGCACTTATGGAAGCAACAGTCTAGAACTCAGACAACGGATTACATTAGGCAAATCTGCTGCAAAAGATCTCTTTAAATTGTTAAACAGCAAAGATGTCAGTTTGAGGACTTAGGTGAGCCTGATGTAAGCCATGGCATTTTCAGTAGTCTCATATGCATATGAAAGTTAGACAGTGAATAAGGCAGGCCATAGAAGAATCTATGTATTTGAAACATGGTGATGGAGAAGAATATTAAAAGTACCATGGACTGCCAGAAGAACTAAAATATCTGTATTGGAATAAATGCAGCAAGAATGCTTCTTGTTGCAGCTGTTGCGGTTACGTGCCATCAAGTCGGCACCAACTCATAGCTATCACGTGCACAACAGAACAAAACACTACCCAGTCTTGGGCCAACCTCACAATTGTTGCTATGCATGAGTCCATTGCTGCCACAACTGTGCCAATCCATCTTGTTGGGATCTTCCTTTTTTTCCTCTGATCCTCTACTTTACCAAGAATTTTCCTTAGAAGCCAGTATGCTGAGACTTGGTCTCTTATATTTTGGATGTGTTATCAGGAATGACCAGTCCCTGGAGAAGGACATCATGCTTAGTAAAATGATGGGTCAACAGAAAAGAGATGGATTGACACAGAAGCAATGAGATGAAGCCAATGAGATGGATTGATACAGTAGCAAAAATTATGGGCTGAAATGTTAACAACAATTGTGAGGGTTGTTCTAGATGCGGCAGCATCAGAACCAACTCCATGACACCTAACAAGAACAATGACAACAACAAAATTTCATAGCAAAGACACATCCAGGCTATTTGGGCTTTGAATCATCACATTCTAATGTTTTTCTTGTGAAATAACATAACAGTGTTATGGGATATTTCCTATAACTTTTTAATTTAAATTATTCCTCTTTGTTTACATTGAGTCATTTTTCTGTATGTACAATACCACGTACAAAAACCAATGCATTCGAGTTGATTTTCACTCTTTAAGATTAGAGTAATACTGCTCCTTAGGTTTTATGAGACCATATCTTCACCGGAGCAGACAGACTAAACTTTTTCCAGAATGGTTGTTGATGAGTTTGAATTGCAGACCTTGCTATTATAAGCCTGGTGCTTAGCCCCCTGCACTACCAGGGCTCCTTAACACCACATATAATCATATATAAACTTGATCCTCATTGTTGTTGGTAAGTGCCATCAAATTCATTGTGGTCCTTAGCAACTCGGTCTAGGATTTCCATGGAGCAGTTGGTGGGTTTGAACTGCTGACCTTGTGGCTCTCATTCCAGTGCTGATCCTACAGCACCATACCAACAGTCCTGACACTCATTATAGACATGTAAACATGTCTTTGTTTAATCTAGCAAAACATTGAGAAGTCAAATGGCATTCTGATTCTCAATTTGTGCTCAACTGTTTTTTCTAAGTAGCTCTGGTTGTATA
>NW_006408561.1:22132662-22133710 GCF_000296735.1 Chrysochloris asiatica | reverse complement strand
GAGTAGATATATGCACACCAAAGTTCATAGCAGCACTATTTACAATAGCAAAAAGATGGAACAGCAAAGTGCCCATCAATTGAACAATTGATAAACAAACTGTGGTGCCTACACACAATGGACTGCTATGCTACCTTGAAGAACTACAAGGAAGCTGCAAGCCACCGCATCACATGGATGAACTTTGAGGACATTATGTTGAGTGAAATTACTCAGTCACAAAAGGAGAAATACTGCATATGACCATTATTGTAAGAGATTGAGGAAAAGAACCCACCCAAAAGAGGAAAAACAAACAAAAAAACTATATATATAATTGCTGATCACCAATTGCTGATCAGCGGGATGCATGGGATGAGAGGAGATGAGGGAGGGAGGGGAAGACAGAGCACAGGTTAGGGAATGGACACAGGAAAGCTTGGATACTGAGGGGGGGGAGGCGTGGCCAATACACAAGAACGGGGAGGGGAATAGAAGAACAAGGTGGATGGGAGAAGAGTTAGGCAGGTTCACAGGTGCTAAGTGGGACAGAGGTAAATGATGATGTATGCACAACCTTGGAATAACAGGGCTTCGGGATACAGGGATTGAGGCAAGGTTTGAAAGGGTTAAAAAGGGTAATAATGTTAGGATGCTTGCCTGTCTTTTAAATCTTGGTTTCCCTTGCCTACCATTGTGAAAAAGACACTTGGGGGGTGGGGAGGAATAGCCAGAAACATCACAATAGAAAGCTTGTAAGCCCATCTTTAGCCTATACCTGAAAGGGGGCTAGAAATTGCCCAGTGAAAGAGACCTCCTGTGGAGCTTGTGCATTGCGTAAGACCATAGGTGGAAACCAGAATCCCATCCAGAATTGTCTGAGGTGGGAGATTTCCACTGGAAAGGAAAAGTAGACCCAACTGGAGAGACTAGAAGAACAGAAGATACTCCATGAAGAAAGATCAGCAGGAAAAATCAGAAACAATAATGGCAGTATGATTGATTATTACAAGAATAAGTAAGCTGTTCGCCTGGGAGCCATCAAGGCAAGTGGTCAGAGGGGTCAGAG
>NW_006408561.1:22129896-22131120 GCF_000296735.1 Chrysochloris asiatica | reverse complement strand
GCCATGGATGTCAACTTCTCAGTTTTTTCAAAATAAAGCCTTGAAAAAAAAAATAATAATAATGCATTGTTCTTTAACTCTGTACTACCATACATTTTATGCTGTATTTATGTTTGTCCCTGTTTCCAGTGAGTTTTCTTCTTGTTTCACTTGTAGAGCATTTCCTAAATGTCTATTTAACATGAGCTGTTTATTCTTATTCGGTAATGAATTACCAAACAAACTGATTGGAGTCTCTGTATTTATATACTTATAAATTAATTCTCACAACTGGTTACACAGTGGCTAACTGTTGGGTTATTATCCTAAAGGTCAATGGTTCAAATTCATCAGTCACTCTAAGCCACAAAAGATGTGGCAGTCTGTTTCTGTAAAGATCGTTACCAAGAGTGCAAACTGCATCTCCACCCTTAAAGACAGGGCTCTTACCTTGTCCTGATTAAGAATAGTCAGGTGAGGTAGGATTCCATAGGAGCAAAGGTTTACTGTAGAAAGAGGCTTGCAATCAGAGACCAGGAGGGCTTAATGCAATACTTAACTCCCATCTCTTAAAACAAAGACTTTGCTGGGGTTTAAAATTTTTGGGGTAGGGAAAAGGCATCATATTTATTTGTAAGGATAGGTGGGGATTTCTGGCAAATGGCCTATTTAGGAGGGGCCATGCTAACTGGAGTCCTGTTGTGGCACTGCAGCATAATGCACTGGACTTCAAGTTTGGTTTAAACCACAAGGTCAGCTGTTCAAGCTCATCACTCACTCCTCAGAAACCCTATACAGGGTCGCTATGAGTCAGTACTGACTGGATGGCACTTAACAACAACATGCTAACTGGGTGCATACACAGCATTACTTCAAGATGGATTCCACTACAAAGGCCTCTGGTTGTTGTTGTTGTTGTTAAGTGCCGTTGAGTTTGTTCTGACCCATAGCGATCCTGTATAGGGTTTCCAAGGAGGAACTGGTGAGGTTGAACCGCCATCCTTGCTGTTAAAATGACTTTGCAATCTGACATATTAGCCCACAGTGCCACACCAGGACTCCAAGGCCTGTGGTAGGGGCATATAAAACTATGGGATGTCACATATGCATGTTTTTTCAGCATTCTGGTTCAAACCCCTCCAGGTCTGGTGTTCTCCTCTGACTCAGTAGAAAGTTTGTCCTTTACAGTTATGCCTAGGGCACTGGGTAAACCACTCTGACCAGTAAAATATCTCACAAAGTAGT
>NW_006408561.1:22126776-22127247 GCF_000296735.1 Chrysochloris asiatica | reverse complement strand
TTGTCTTTTAATATGTATTTCAAAAAATGCCAGTATCTTACTACTATAAGAACAAGCAAGTTGCTCACCCAGGAGACATCAAGGCAAGTGGTTGGTTCCCCTCAGGGCAAACCCACTTCCAATACTAAGACTCAATTGGAATACACAAGCAGATATGTGCTCTGACTGGTGACCGCACTGGTCACTGATAAGGGAAAGTGAGGGAAAACAACTATGAAGCTGCGAGCTAAGTCCTACCACATTCAATAGACTCCTTTGAACACTGGCTGGCCAGCAGTATGCCAAGACCTAGGGACTCCTGAGGCCAGAGTCAGTGACATAGCCACAGAGGACTAGAGTGGAGAGTGAAGCATCCAGCTGATAAGAAGTGAGGGCATATGCACAAGAATACCCACACTTGCAGATAATATACACTTGACCTGGTTTCAATGGCTGGATGATCCGAACTCAATTAAAAGAAGAAAGAAAAGG
>NW_006408561.1:22108547-22124910 GCF_000296735.1 Chrysochloris asiatica | reverse complement strand
CAGGTTGTTAATGAGTTTTCCTCCAATCCTGATGCCATATTTTTCCTTATATAACCCAGCTTCTCAGATTATTTGCTCAGCATACAAGTTGAATAAGTATGGTGGAAGAATACAACCCTGTTGTACACCTTTCTTAATTTAAACCTTTCAGTATTTCAATGTTCTCTTCGAACAACTGCATTTTGGTCCATGTACAGATTCCTCATGAGCACAATGAGTTGCTCCAGAATATTCATGCTTCATAATGTTGTCCATAGCTTGTCATAGTCCACACAATTGAAAGCCTTTGCATAGTCAATAAAGCACAGCTAAACATTCAACTATAAGAGATCAAAATGGCAGCATTTGACCAAAAGTTAAATTCAGCAGGCAGGGAGAGGTATGAAAGCTGAGCAAATGAAATGAGGAACCCAGTTAGGAATTGGGAAGAGTGCTGACAAACTGAGGGGATTGCCACCAATATCACAAAACTATGTACAAATTGTTGCATAGAAACTAATGTGCTTTGGAAATATTCAGCTAAACCACAATAAAATGTTGTAAAAAAGTTTCTGCATTTGTCAGAGTAATATTTTGAATTTTAGTACTACAGAATTGGAAGAAAAGGTCAAGACATAGAAAAGGCACATACTGCTCATAGGTCGTGATGAAGCATAGTGGGAGTATAGCGAAATTGGACTCTGCAGTCAGTGGGGCCTGAGGGAGAGGTGGGAATGGGGGTAAATTGGCTCAAAAAATAATTAAATTGATAGACAAAGCCTATTTAGGCATAGGGAGGGAAAAACATATCAGGGATGAAAAGGCACAGATAAGGAAGAGATCTCTAATCTAAGATTGACACTATGTAATGTTTAAGAATTGCTTACAATGAGTCAGTTGAATAAATTTCATATTTTCCTAATAAAAACCCTACAAATGAAGTACCATAGAGATGTGGAGTTTTAGAGATGAGGACAACCTATAATTCAGTAAGCTTTTCTGTGAACTCTGGCTCCATTTTTTATGTTCTTCTGGAGAAATAAAGAACGAAATTTTGTTTAGACACAGCTTCTTTGTAAGAGCAATTACGACAATTGATTCCCATGGATCATAGCTTCACAAGATGATGTGTAATCAGTTTTACAAACATTTCCCCGTCCTTTGTACTAACTATGGATACAAGCGATATCTCAGTATAATTCAATTGGTTTAGCACTGGACTACTAGCTAAAACATTGGAGGTTCAAAACCACTCAGAAACTTCTCAGAAGACAGGCCTGGGAATCTGCTTTTGAAAGTTCACAGCCTTGAAAACCCTATGAAACAGGTCTACTACACACACCAGCTGTCTCCATGAATCACAATCGAGGGCAAATAACAACGTGGTTACAAGAGAGTTTCTCTTTGCTATTCTATCTAGAAATGCCTTTATAGAAGTTAAAAGATCTAATAGTGAAAGTAGGATAAAGCACTGACTGCAGGTTGGCAATTCAAACCCACCAGCTGCTCCTTGGAAACTCTATACAGGGTCCCTATGACTTGGAACCAATTCGACAGCACTCAACAACAACAAAAGATGAACATGTTCATGATTGTTCTAGGTAAATTCCAAGGATTAAGCCTTGGCCATTCTTAGTGGTTTAAAGATTAAATCATATCATATGGAAAGAGAAAGATTGATCTTGTGCAACAGCAACTTGGGAATATAATTTTTAAATTGAGTGGGGAAACACCATATTTTAAAAGGAAAATAATTTTAACAGTCATTTCAAATTATAATTTTTTAAAAAAATGTATTTTATTGTATTTTCTTTGTTCTCCTACTAATCAGAAACCATCAATCATGTCCTATATCAAAACATTCAATAATGGTAGCTGGGTTCTTCTGATCTCATGTTAAAGGAGGTAGCAGTTCATGGAGGAAATTTGAACTGAAGCCCATTTCTTTCTCTGATCCCTGGGCCTTCCTGTTCCTCTACTGCTCCAGATGAATAGAGACCAATTGTATCTTGGATGGCTTCATATTAGTCCAATTGACTCGATAGACCCATGAAACCATGACCCTAGATTTGCAAACCAAGAAAACTGCTTAGGTAAACAAAGTGGTATCAGCAGCTTTGTTGTTGTTGTTGTGTGCCATCGAGTCGGTTCCGACCCATAGCGACACTGTATAGGGTTTCCGAGGGTGTAAATCTTTATGGGAGTAGAAAGCCTCATCTTTCTCCAGCGGAGCAGCTGGTAGTTTCGAACCACTGACCTTAAGGTTCGCAGCCCGATTCGTAACCACTATGCTATCAGCAGCTTTAGCCTCCTTTTATTTTGGTTGATGTTGTAAAATTATATACATTACATTTGTCATTTTTCTAGTGTTAGTCAAGTTGTATACACTTAGTCAATGCCAATTTTCTGATTGCCATACCATAAAATTCATTCCTCACAGACAATTACTCCCTCTTCTCGCCCTTCTTCCAGTCTACTAATAATCATTGGCCTCTATATGCTCATATCTGCCTATTCTAGTTATTTCATATAAGTGAGCTTATACGACACCTGCCATTTACTGATTGACTTATTTCCGTCAACATAATGTCTTTAAAGACCATCCATGCATATAACAGGACTTCATTTTCTTCACAGTTGAAGGTGGCTTTTTTTTCAGTGCCCTTGAGTCAGTTCTAACTCATAGCAACCCTGTGTAGGTTTTCTGAGGAGCAGCTGGTGGGTTTGAGCTGCCAACCTTGTGGTTTTCAGTCCAGTTTCCATCCTTATGATTGAGTAGTTTTCTGTTTATGTACTGACCACAGTTTGCTTCCATGACTTGTCTGTTAGTTTGTCGTACTATTACCATGTTAGTTTGTCAACATGTTACCATGTTGCTATGAAGCTAGAAGGTATGCCACTGGTATTCTAAATACCAGTAGGGTCACCATGATGGAAAGGTTTCAGCTGAACTTCCAGATTAACATAAACTAGGAAGAAGAGACAGACTTCTTCTGAATGTTTAGCCACTATGCTCCCCTCCTATTCACATTATAAATTCACATTATGCATAGGAGAGGAGCATTGTCAAATATAGTGTCAGTTGATGAAAATATTATGAAAAGTATCAGAAAATTGTCAGACAAAGTACTAGAGGATAAGCCTCTCTGGTAGGAAGGTACTCAAAGTATGACTGGGGAAGAGCTGCTATCTCAAAGTAAAGTTGACCATGATGATGTGAATGGAGGAAATTTTTCAGGAATTTCATTTTCTAATGGAGCATAACTCACAAGGAGGAGAAACAGCCGCAGACATCCATTAATATTCAGAACATGGAATTTACAAAGCTGGAAAATGAAACGGAATGCATAAAGATCAGTATTCTAGGCATTAGTGAGCTAAAATAGTATTAAGCATTTTGAGTGAAACAATCATATGACTTACTAGGCTTAGAATGGCAAACTCAATAGGAATAGCCAACATATTTATCATCAAAAAGAACATTTCAAGAACATTCTTGAAGTACAACACTGTTATAGGATAATATTCATACATCTACAATGAAGATCAGGTAATACTATTATTATTCAAATTTACTCAACAACAACTAAAGCCAGTGATGATGAAATTGAAGTGTTCTATTAAATTCTTCACCCTGATAGTGATCAAACATGCAATCACAATGTATTGATAATTACTGGTGATTAGAATGCAAAGGTTGGAAGCAAAAAGGAAGTATTAGTAGCTTGAAAATAAGACTTTGATGATAGACATGATGCTGGGGATCTCATGACAGAATTTGAAGACCAATGACTTATTCATCACTTATTTATTTAAGTTTTTAAAAAAACTTAAAATGTGACTATATACCTGCACCTCAATAGACAGAATACCAAGAAATCAAATTGACTGTATCTATAGGAAGAGATGGTGGAAAACTCAATATCATCAGTCAAAACAAGGCCAGGGGACAACTGTAGAACAGACCATCAATTGCTCCTATGCAAGTTCAGGCTGAAGCTGAGGAAAATTAAAACACATCCATGAGAGCCAAAATATAATCTAGAACATATCTCAAGAACAGATTTGAAGCATTAAACACTAAAGACCAAAGACCAGAAGAGTTGTGGAATGACATCAAAAAGAGCACACACAAAGAAAGCAAAAGATAAAAAGACAAAAAGAAAGAATATACAAAAATGGACTTCAGAAGAGAATCTGAAACTTCTTATCCAGCAAGGTCAATAGAAGATATGATGAAGTAAAAGCTGAACAAACATTTCAAAGGGCAGCTGGAGAAGAAAAAGTTAAGTATAATAATGAAATGTGAAAAAAACCTGGAGTTAAAGACAAACATGAAAAACATGCTCAGCATTTCTCAAACTGAAAGAATTGAAGAAACAATTTAATCCTCTGATTGCAATACCAAAGGAGTCTATGGGTAAATATTGAATGATGCAGAAACCATCAAAAGAAGGGAGAAGAAAATCAGTCACTGTACCGAAAGGAAATGGATAATGTTCAATCGTTTCAAGAGAAGCATATATAGTCAACAACCAATGATACTGAAATAAGTCCAAGCTGTATTGAATGCGTTGGTGAAAACAGACTCTATAAATTGATGATGGAAATTGATTGAATATAAATTGAAATCTTTCAACAAATTGATGCAACACTGGAGGCACTCACTCATCTGTGCCAAGAAATTAGGAAAAGAGCTACCTGGCCACCTATTTGTGCCCATTCCAAAGAGAGGTGACCTAATGGAATGTAAAAATGATCATACAATATCATTAATATTCCATGCAAGTAAAATGTTGCTAAAGATAATTCAAAAAAGGGTGCAACAGTACATTGACTGGGAACTGCCAAAGGTTCAAGCCAGATTCAAATGAAGACATGGAAAGAGGGATATCATTGCTGATGTTAGATAGTTCTTGGCAGAATGTAGAGAATAAAAGAAAGGTGTTTATCTGAGCATTATTGACTATGCAAAAGTTTCAGTTGTGTGGATCATAACAACATTGTGGAGAATTAGAGTTTGGAACACTTAATTGTATTCATAAGGAACCTGAACATAGACCAAGAGGCAGTCATTAGAATAGAACAAGGAAACACTGAATGGTTAATATCAGAAAACATGTGTACCAGGGTTGTATTCGTTCACCATAATTATTTAACCTGCATGCTGAACAAATAATCAGAGAAGCTGGATGATATGAAGAAGAACATAGCATCAGGATAGAGGAAAATTCATTAACAGCATGCGATATACAGGTGATACAACCTTGCTTGCTGAAAGGAAAGAGGACTTAAAGTACTTTAAGATGAAGCTCAAAGACCACAGCTTTCAGTGTAGTACACTGGGCATTTAAATAAATATCTATGTTTTGTATATGTAAATTAAATATTTTTGTTTCATTGATTTGTGGAAAATAAGTTGTAAAAGAGAAGCCACAGGGAGGAAGCAGGATGACTGTTGTTGCAGGGAGGGGATTATAATCATTTAGATAAAGCAAAATGTATGATTGGTTGAAAGTAAAGTTGATAATCTTCTCTGTTAATCTTCACTCAATTCACAATAAAACATTGAAAAAAATACTCGTTATCTGCATACATCAATATATTTCAAGGAATCTGTCTTCTGTTTATTCTTTTACTTCCTTCAACCTCTGATCCTGGTTAAAGTTTTTACTTTGGATACTCTCACCCATCTTAAATTCTTATTTTATTGTGTATTTCTGATGGTTCTTTGGTTTCTGAGCATCCTTTGGTACCTGAAATACCTTCTTCACTCATCTTATGCTCCATGACCCTCCCCTATCCCAAGACGCATGCAATCATCATCTCTGTCCCCAAAACAGAAGATCAAATCAAAACACCAGAGTTCTCTGTTACCCTACCCAACACCTACCTGGGAGGTCATTCCTATTAGTCTAGTAATCTAACAATAAGAAAAAAAAGGAGAAAAAGAGAATAAAATACTATTATTCTTACATGATTTGACTATCAATTCCATGTTTATGATGAAGCATTTCTGTCTTTTCCAAGTGTTCCAAACCACTTTTAAATGATGTTTTAATCTCGGTGAAGAGGTCAAAGTTAGCTTACATTGATTCAATATCACATAAAATTTTCACCCTTTTTGAAACTAAGACACTTGACAATCTTCAACACCATTTCTCACATCCTCTGTAAGATATAGAGTGATTATTGACAGGAAGTGATACAAACATCAAATCTGCAAATGTTTGCAGGGTTCAGAGATGTGATTTATTCAAGTCTACAAACTTGAATGTATTTAAAGTATGAGGTATGCTCTCTCCTGCTCAATATAGTTCAATTTAAAAGGTTTTGTTTTGTTTGTTACCACTTAGTGGATAAAGAAAATAGTAGTTAAATATCATAGTTGATAAATCATCTTTCTTTCTGTTGCTGTTGTTAAGTCAAGTCAGTACGGATTCATAATGACCCTGTGTAGGGTTTCTGAGGCTGTAAATCTTTGCAGGAGCGGAAATCTTCAACTTTCTCCTATGGACTGGCAGGTGGACTCAAACCACTGACCTTATGGTTCACAGTCCAATGTTTATCCTAAAGAACACAGTGCTCCCTATCTTTCTCTCTACTACTTGTCGATATTATATCAATTTCCTAAGCCATGTTCTCTTGTTTAATATCTCACTTAAAACAGTGTTTTTAAAACACCCCTATCCTCTTTTTTTTTTGTTCCAGAACCTGTCTAGGGCTCAGAGATTCTAAGTTTTACCCTTCCTCATTATACCTTTTTTTTTTTTAAATCCCTTTTTCTGATTGCTTTTCTATTTTAGCAGTATTGAGAGATTTATTTTCCAGCTTGCTAGTTCTGGCTTCCATCTCTTCAGTTCTTCTCCTTTGTCCTTTCAGAGTATTGATAATTTCTGACATTTTATTATTGATCATTTGGACCTTTTTTTTTTCTTTAAAGTCTTTATAGTGAGTTGAGTGATAGTTTACATGGCAGAACATCAGCTTTACAGCTTTACATTCATCCTGTTGTATTTTGATGCAATGATTACATTTCATTGCAATGATTACAATCCCATCCATGCATCATCATTCAACAGATTTGCTTCCAATCGCTGTTTGTTTGTTTTCAGGATGTACACCGAAGCACTCAGGAATATATAAATATTCAAACAACCAAAGAGTATACCCTGCATGCTGGCATGCAGGCCACTAGCACACAGCCCCGCTCCCTCCCTGAGTCCAGAGACCCCATAGTCTCTGCCTCCATCTCTGGCAACACTGCTTCTCTGGATAGGGTCCCACACTCACTCTGCTGTTCTCCCTTGATGGTCCCAGGGTCCTCTGCTTCTGGACTACAAGATCAACCACTCCCTTCCTTTTGTTACAAAACATCTACCTTTATATTTGCAACACTCACAATCATCCTGATAGCAATTATTCACTATGGAACCATAAGAGTCTTATCCCCATCTCCTTTCACCAGTCCTGTCGATACAACTTGGAAACCAGTCAGTGGAGATTCTACCTTTCCCCGCACCCTCTGAAACTAAGCTCCTTCTTTAAAGCTTGTGCCTTTGTAGCTCACCCCACCCTAATGTCTAAGTTGCCCATCCCTGTCAACCCTGTGTACAGAGTGGACCTCTTTTTGAAGGGTTTGAATCATTTCCAATGCTGTATCTATTTTATTTGATTGCTCCAGTAATACTTTCCTGACTTCCTTATTTTTCTCAAACCCTCTGTAGAACATTTGGATATGTTATTGTTGTTGTTATGTGCCATGGAGTTGGTTTCAACTTATAGCGACCCTGTACAGGGTTTCCAAGGCTGTAAATCTTTACAGGAGCAGAAAGCCTCATCTTTCTCCTATGGAACAGCTGGTAGTTTCGAAACGCTGACCTTGAGGTTCACAGCCCGATTCGTAACCACTATGCTACCAGAGCATTTGGATATATCTCAGTATTATTCTCCTGAATTCCTTCTCAGGAAATTCCAAAGCCTGCCCTCCTTCCAATGTGATGTGTAGGTCTATCTCCTGCTTATTTGTCTCAGTCATACTGTCTTGTTTCTGGACATGTCCTGACATAGTCAGCTGTTTCTTGGGCATCTTCAATAGTTAACTGTGATTTTAATAATTAGATGAATGTATGTTGATGTTTTATTATGCTTTTTTATTGCCTTCACATAGATGTGATCAGGAGATGGGCTTCACTTTTCAGGTTTTTTGTTTGTTTGTTTTTTAATTATTATTATTATTATTACTCAACTCAGAGTAACTGTAGCAGGTGTTGGCTAACTATCTGGTGTATGGCAGCTGGTATTGGGTCTTGCCTGGATGGTGGGATTTTATAGGGCGTGATTGTAATTTGACTATATGACCATAATTGCTGTATTTTCTTGGGTAACATAGGGAAAGAAAGAGCCCCTAAAGGTAAAAAGGAGACCAAAAAACAAACTAGCAACAAAAAACAAATTGGATACTATAGTCTATAATCATAGAAAAGAGAAAAAAATTATGTAGCAAAATAGGTATATGACTTTAACGTCCCTCTCTTGGCTTCTTTCCTTCAAGGCTGCCAGAGAAATTTCAAGATATCATTGTTGGTCCTTATGATGTAACTCAGGATTTAATTTTCAGCCTGTTTCCTCTTTAGTCTGTCTCTCTCCCAGTCCACAACCCCCGTTCAGGCTTTTTTCCTAGTGATAAACAGATCAGGGCCAGCTCTATCCATTTTGTGCTGCCATTTGGTTTTAAACAGAAGCTTTCTCCTTCTGAGATTCTGCTAAGCAGATCTGTGTGCATGTGTAGTAGAACCCTCCAGGGGTGGGGAGGTGTCCACTCGCTCAGTCACCCCCTCTAGTCAACAGAATGGAGGTGCACAGTCAGCGAGAGACCAGTGAATAGAGAACAAAAGAGAATGTTCACATCTTTATCTCCAAGGATGGGTCAAACCTCAGCAGTGGGAGCGTTGTTCCGATCCCTTACCTGCTCTGTCACTCCCAAGATGGCCACTCTGGGAGCCGCTGGGTTCAGCAGATCAGAAAACACCAGTTTTCTTGCTTCTGCTACAAATTCTACTGTCTGTAAGCCTCCAAAGTTTCTAAATATTCCTTTATGTGTAGTTCAGACTTCTGGGATCATTTCCTGAACCTGCTTCATCCAGTATTCTGTGTTATTGCTGACAGAAGTATGCACTGCACTTCTCCCTAATCCACCATTAAGCCAACACATTCCTCATTAGTCTTTTGGCAGTTTACTTCCTAAAGATTAACCTTTAGAAGATTTGGTATAATGTATTATTTAATTTGGAGTCCTGGTGTGGCACTGTGGGTTAATGCACCAGATTGCAAAGCCATTTGAACTGCAAGGTTGGTGTTCAAGCTCACCAGCTGCTCCTCAGAAACCCTATACAGGGTCCCTATAGGTTGGAATCAACTTGACGGCACTTAACAACAACAACAACAGCTATGGTGGTGGTGCACTGTGGAGTTGGTTCCAACCAATAACGACCATGTGTAGGGTTTCTGAGGCTGTAAATCTTTATGGGAGCAGAAAGCCTATCTTTCTCCTGCAGAGTGGCTGGTAGTAACATTAAGGTTAGTAGCATGACTCATAACCACTATGCTACCAGAGCTACTTTTTCTAGCCACAGTCGACCATTTTGTGGATCTTAGCCTTTATGCTAAGCTATGGTTCCATTTTAGAGTGAGTTGTCTGTTATGCTCATGAGGAAGGATTAAGGTGGTATGTATCTTGAGTCCCTACTTTACTATTGGGTGTGGTTCAAGTCACCACCTTTATTTTCCATGAGGGAGTGGACTGCAAATTAGCCACCATCTTTGACATCTGTGATAAAACAAGAACTAACAGACTATTTTAAGCTACTTTCTTACTAAGCAAACTGCCAGCTTCCTTCTTATTAGGAAAAAAGGAGAATCGTGTTGAAAAATTCGCTTGAGACAGATCTGGTCCTCCTAACATGTGCAGTAACAACCAACATATCCTAAGCCTGATTTTTTTAATTTTATGAGCCTGAAAATAAACACATTTCCATCAGTGTCCCATATGTGGTCTAAACTCTATCTTTGTGATACTCCCTTCCTAACTGAGGATGCACATATGACTAGTGTTTTTTTTTTTTTATTTTCTGAATTATTCTTAAGAACACCAATCAGACATCAGTTATCATCCTGAAAGACCCTAATAAAAGATCCCTGGCTAGGACTCAGGGAACCATCTTGGCAACATGAATTCCAACATACTCCTTTGCTTAGTCAATGAAGTAATGGCTGCTTCTTTCACTTTGGATTATTTTGCATCTTTGTAGCTCAACTTAATGAGATCTGAGAAACCATGATGACACTTTGGTGAAGTTCTTTCTCTTGATTTGGATCCTTACTTGAGCCAGCAGCCCATTGCCTAATCTGATTCACTAGCTTTTGCAGTCTTGCGAGCCAACAGTCAGTCGCTTGACCTGTCAGTTTGGGTTTATCAGCCCCTGTCATGATGTGAGTGAGAAGAATCCTCCAGACTGATGTCTGAACTACAGATTTGGGACCTGACAGCCTCTGCAACTGGATGAGCCATCTCTTTGATGGTTCATCAATTCTTTGAGACATTGCAGTGAATTAGATGTGGAGTTCTAAAGTGGCATTATAGGATAACACCTTGTGTAGGACTGTTAACTACAAAGTCAACAATTCAAACCAACCAGCTACTCCTTGGAAACATTATATAGGGTTTCTAGGAGTCAGAATTGACTTGACAACTCTCAACAACAGCACAAAATGTGAGGAAGAATATTGAGGGAAGGAGATGATGGAATGATACAGTATTTGGGAAAATTTAGATATTTGAGACATCTTTAATCTCCACCTTTATAGTGTCCAACCTTGTATTGATCCTTCTATAAGACGTTGCTATGAGTCGGAATTGACTGACAGCAACATGCTTAGTTTATTCTTCTTCTAAATTCATGCAGGGGAGTGTGGTGACTCTATAGGATAAGCACTGGATTGCAAACATCAAGTTTGGAGGTTTGAGGCTTCCAGCTGCTCCATGGGAGAAAGATGAAACTTTCTGCTCTCACAAAGATATATAGACTTGGAAACTATACACAGGGTCGCTATGCATCAGAATCAACTCCATGGTACTTTATAACAACAAAACTCATGTGTTGTTGGTATTGGGTCTCTCCTTTTATCTTTCCAATAGGCCTTTCCAATGTAATAATCCAGTTAAGCACTTTATGGATAAGCATTGATTACTGTATTAATTTATTTAACAAAGGAATGTATTTTTAGGGAGCAGCGTACATTGAGGAAATACATTTTTAGAATAAAGCTATACGATGAACACAGGGCTTTCAAAATTAAAATATAAATCTTACTACTTGAGTTTAAGTCCTGGTGTGGCACTCTGGGCTAATGCTCAGGACTGCAAAGTCAGCTTGAACTGCAAGGCTGGTGGTTCAAGCTCACCAGGTGCTCCTAGGAAACCCTACACAGGGTTGCTATGGGTGGGAAATGACTCGGCGGCACTTTAGAAACAACAAAAACTTGAGTTAATAAGAATGACAAGACAGAATATTAAGATGGTCATAATGGGCAATAATCAGACTCCAGAAGTGAAAACCTTATATTCCCTTTAAGAAAAAAAAAAAAAAAAATGGCCTTTGGAACAAAGATGGGGCGATCTGCAATGATGATGTTGCCTCAATATAAGACAGAGGAAAAGAGAGAAGGGATACTGTATCTAAACAACCGAGATGATAAATTACTTCTCTTCTTTTATTCTAATCAATTTATTCTAAGATTATTGTGCACTTCCTCTGTTACCTGTTTAGTCCTACTTAGAATCCTATTAAACCTTCTTTCTATCCCTTCATTTTTAGGTTTAGAGTTTGCTTGGTTTTGTCTGTTAAACATTTTGTCAAACTTAATCTTCTAGGTATTAGTAAAATGTTTGCAGTCTCTTATAATCAGCCCCCTTTATTGTTATAACAGAATATAGACCAGAATATTAAGTCTGTTCTTCAGTATAATCTATCTAAGACTTCAATGCCAGTCAAATATATCTCAGGGTGTTTTTTGTTGTTGTTGTTGTTTTATTTTATTATTTGTCATTGTGTCAAAAAGCAGAGTGTGAGGAATTGGAAAATCTGACACTTGGCAGATGAGTTTCTAAAATGATCTTAAACAGAAACATACAGAAGTTTCTTCCTAATCCCTGAAACCTGTGACTATGATGACATATATCACTCTCATGATTATTTCATATTTTTTGTAGAATTGACCACTAGATAGAAAAAATCCTGGTTATCCAGGTACCATTCAGTGGAGAGTTTTACAGTGGAGAGTTTTTAGAGTTTAGCTTTCTCTGGCTTGGGGGTGGGAGGGGGAATGAAAAAGATTTGAACTCTGTGAAGAATAGAACACATCATTGCTAATTTTAAAATAGAGAAGTTCATATGAGAGGAACTAAGGACAGCCCTGACAGTCAGCAAAGAAAGGAACCTCAGGCTTATAAATACAATGAATTTCTGGTATTGCATAATTTTAACAGATAAATAATTCTGTAAGTATATGTAAAATATGGATTTTTTTCTTGCACAATACTATTATCATTGCTAATGAAATTAATAATAACTTTTTAAATATTATTAGGCAGATAGAATAGGGAAAGAAAGAGGGTCTGAAGTCACTCTCTGTATAACCTGTCGCAGCAGAAATAAGCTAACCTCAGAGGAAGTTCTGAGAAGAGGGGTGGGTGAGAAATAAAGTTAGTGAAGAATAAGCTAAAGATTGAAAAACAAGACTCAAGGAAACCATATATGGACAAATTCCTCAGATTGGACACTTGGACCTTTGAACCAAGAGTGTATTGCACATCCCAACAGGAGAGTATGTAAAGGAAAAGTCAGGTTGTACTTGGGGCTCCTCTTCATTTGCTAGGTAGAAGCCCATTCTTACATCTGTGTAAGAACGTCTATGCTTAATACATTCTGCCTATCTTTTATCTGCCTAAGCCTTCTCGTGTCTTTCTAAACTCTTTTGTGTGGGTAAATGTCTTCCCAGGTGTTTGGAAGGACAGTAGCATTGTTCCAGGGACAACTCTTCAACCATGACAGTATAAATCACTGTCTATAGTTTTCTATTTTATAATTAAGGCAAAACTACTTCAAATGAACCCAAATTAGACTCACATACCATAATTGTTGTTGTTGTTGTTAAGTGCCGTTGAGTCGGTTCTGACTCATAGTGACCCTGTACAGGGTTTCTGAGGGTGTAAATCTTTACGGGAGTAGAAAGCCTCATCTTTCTCCCGCGGAGCGGCTGGTAGTTTCGAACTGCTGACTTAAAATGTTATATTAGAAATTTAACCATTAAATATTTTAAATCAATGTATCAAGTTAAAAGGTTGTTAAATTTTGTTTATTCTCCTTTGAAAAAGCAAAAATTGAAAAATTGGTGTATAGATTAAGATTTTATATAGGGGAAAGTATACAAAAATATAAAAAAATGGATAAACTTAATTATTGCCTTGTCTACATGGTCTCTTTGTTAGCGAGTAATGTTTGATTGTATAATAACATACAGGTGTACCTAATTCATGAATTATATATTTTTACATAAAGTATCTTTTTTTACTTTCATTTAAACAAAAACTGATTTTATCATTATAATTATGATGTTAACACAGTTTTTGTTATTTTGATGATAATGAATTAAATATTTATGGATGCAATTATTTCCAAAGTATACAAATTTATATAGGCTTCATCAAATGTGTCAAATATTTTGACACATTTATTGAAATATTTAAACTACTTTCCTGTCTTTCTCAAGAGTTCTTTTTCTTTGAAAATATTCTAGATCAGCCAACAATGGAACTTAAATAACACATATTAAAATTTAAACCATCATAGTTTTATATTTGTATTCAATTTTAAAAATTAAATTAAAGAATTATTTTTCAATAATACCACAACTTTGTCAGTTCTGGTGTCCTAGTGTGGTGCTGTGGGTTAATGAGCTGGACTACAAGGTCTGTTTGAACCACAAGGCTGGTGGTTCAAGTTCATCAGCCACTCCTTGGAAATCTTATACAGAGCCACTATGAGTCAGAAATGACTTGACGGCATTTAACAACAATTGTCAATTCTGGAAGCACGCTGACTCCCTATGAAAAGAACTGGATTGCAAACTACCAGGTCCTTGGTTTAAGCCCACTAGCCTCTCTGTGGGAGAAAGCTGAGGCATTCTGCTCCCACAAAGATTTGAAGCCTCAAAAACGCTATACAGCATTGCTATGTGTTGGAGCCAACTATATGGCCCTTTAACAATGACATCCTCAATTCTTGTATTCAATGTCATCTTGCTGCTAATGTAAAAAGTGCTATCACACCTCACCTAAATTACCTTCAAAACCAAACATAACCTACTGTCATCAAATTAATTGACTATAGTGACCCTATATGGGGTTTCCATTACTGTAAATCTTTATGGGAGCAGACAGCCTCATCTTTCTCCCTATATTTGGGTTTAAACTATTAACTATCAGACTTATAGTTAGCAGCTCCATCCCTAGGCAACAGTAGTGCCAAGACTCCTTACACCACCAAAACCACAAATCAAACTAAACCAGCAATGATCAAGTCCATTCTAACTTATAAGGTCTTTAAAGTAGCAGACAGCAGCATCTTTCACCAAAGGAGCAGCGGGTGATTTTTAACCACTAATGGATTATGAACTGGGCTGCTAACCATAAGTTCAGCAGTTTGAATCTAGCAGTTGTTACTGGGAGAAAAATGAGGCTTTCTGCTTCCATAAAGATTTACAACCTCAGAAATCCTATACAAGGTCTCTATGAATCGGAATGGACTCCACAGCACCTGACAACAAAAGCAACCTTGCAGTTAGCAACCCAATGCCTAACCCAGAGCATCTCCAGGGCTATTTAACTTAGCTCTAGACTTACATATATATGGAGTCCTGGTGTGGCGCTCTAGGATAAGTACTAGACCCCAAGGTTGGTTTGAATCGCAAGGACAGTGGTGGTTCAAACTCACCAGCTCCTTAGAAACTCTATGTTATGTGCTGTGGAGTCGGTTCTGACTCATAGAGACCCTGTACAGGGTTTCCGAGGCTGTAAATTTTTACAGGAGCAGAAAGCCTCATCTTTTTCCCGTGGAACAGCTGGTAGTTTTGAACTGCTGGCCCTGAGGTTAGAAGTCTGATTTGTAACCATTATGTTACCAGAGCTCCTTAGAAACTCTGTACAGGGTGGCTATGAGTCAGACCCAACTGGAAGGCACTTAACAACAACAGACTTACATATATATACAAATTCAGAGCAGATATGAATACATTTCTTATTGAAAAAGTTCCTTAGCCATTGTATGCAACTGTTGTAAATTTCACGTATTCATTAGTACCTCTGGAACCATGAATTAGAACAGGAAAATAACAAAATAAAGAACTGTCATCACTACTTAGAAACAGTACTTTATCATACTGCAAAATCTATTGCAGTCATGCTATCTGAGAGGAAGCATTTGACAAGTTAATTAACATGTCTTTTCTTTTACTGAAGCACTTCTCAAATTCTCCCTGTCCTATAAAGCAGTGTCAATTACAGATGATAGTGAAGGCATCATCCTCAAACTTTCATGACATTTGGAATCTCCTATGGTTTCTCACAGATGGAGAACCGTTTCACTGAACCTAAACGAAGTTGGCCACAGAATGGATATTTAGGGTTATAGGAAATGCTGGTTTGGCGCTGTGGGTTAATGAGCCAGACTGCAAAGCTGTTTGAACTGCAAGGTTGGTGGTTCAAGCTCACCAGCTGCTCCTCAGAAACCCTATACAGGATCGGTATGGGTCGGAATCGTCTTGACAGCACTTCACAGCAATGTCAGTTCTAAGCACCAGATATCACAGGCGTTCATTGTTTGTTTATTTCACAGTTTTGTGTTTGTGCTAAGCAGGAATATCTGATGTGCCAGCCCTGAGTAAAGGTTTCTTTAGACCAGGACTTGTTATCGTTAGGTGCTCTAAATGCACAACAGAACTAAACACAACCCGATCTTATACCATCCCCACAATTGTTATATATTCTTGTTGTCACAGTGTCATTCTCACTGCAGGGCTTTCTCTTTTTCAATGACCATTTACCAAGCATGATGTCCTTCTCCAGGGACTGTCCTTCTTCTGACATGTCCAAAGTACAAGTGATGAAGTCTTGCCATCCTCTCTTCTAAAGAGCATTCTGGATATACTTCTTCCAAGACAGACATTTTTATTATTCTGGAAGTCCACAGTATTTTTTTTTCCCCACAGTACTTTTAATATTTTTAGTTAACACCATTATTCAAATGCATTGCTTCTTTCTTATTTA
>NW_006408561.1:22105647-22106582 GCF_000296735.1 Chrysochloris asiatica | reverse complement strand
GCTCCTTTTGGCTCTCAAGTAACTGTTTTAATTTTTTCAGCTTTAGCCTGAACTTTCACAGAAGTGATTGATGGTCTGTTCCACAGTCAGCCTCTGACCTTTTAGTAGATGATATAAAGTTTCTCCACTGTCCCTTCCCATTTTGTTTTTGTTAAGTGCTGTCGACTCAGTTTCTATTCATAGTAACCCTGTAGAGGGTTTCCAAGGAGTGGCTGGTGAGTTTGAACTGTCAACCTTGTAGTTCAAATCGACCTTTCAGTCCAGCACATTAACCCACAGTGCCACACCAGGCCTCCGTCTCTTCCCATAGATGTAGTCCATTTGTATTACATCTAATGAAGTGTAGTTAATGTTTACATTGTTGATAAATCTATTTGCATTGAATAAGTCTTACTAAATTCTGTCATATGATCTTCAGCATCATTTCTATCACCAAGACCAGGTCCACAGGAGTATTTTTTAGGGGCCACAGATTATTTTCAATGTCAGAGTAGTATGTGTTAAAGAAGTCAATTCCAATAGTTTAGAAAGGCCTTTGAAGTTGTTTCAAATGTAACCTAATTGAGACTTGTAGGGACTTCTACACATATACAGAAAGAGCCCTGGTAGAGTGAATTATGACCTGGGCTGCTAACTGCAAGGTCAGTAGTTCAAATCTATCAGTCACTCAAAGGGAGAAAGAGGATACTTTCTGCTTCAGTAAAGATTCACAACCTCAGAAATTATATACAGTGTTACTGAGTAGAAACCGACTTGATGGCACACAATCACCACCACACATATATAGGGAAGCATAGTGACTCTGTAGAATAATCACTGGACTATAACTACAAAGTCAATGTTTCTAGCCCAGCAGCTGCTATAAAGGAGAAAGGTGAAATTTTATAGCCTAGGAAACACTATACAGGGTTGCTATGAGTCAGAACCCTCTAGAC
>NW_006408561.1:22079736-22104824 GCF_000296735.1 Chrysochloris asiatica | reverse complement strand
GAATATATACATTACTAATATTTATCATAGAATATTGAAATTATCAAACAGTATCATTAATATCAAACAGTATCATTAATATTGGAGTCCTGGTGTGGCACTGTGGGTTAATGCACCAAACTGCCAAGCCATTTGAACTACAAGATCAGCAGTTCAAGCTCACCAGCTGCTCCTTGGAAACACTATACAGGGTTGCTATGGCTCAGTACCAACTCAATGGTACTTCACAACAACACCACCAACAACATAATTAATATTACAAAGAAGTGACATTTTGGAGAAGACAATTCAAAAACATTCAACCCAGATTCAGAAGAAAATGTAGAAGGAGGGTTGACATTGCTGATGTCAGATGAATCTTGAAGTAGAAAATACCTACACTTTATTGATTATGCTGTAGCATTCTACTCTACGTTTCATAACAAATTACAGATGACATTGTGAAGAGTGGAAATCACAGAACACTTTCTTGTACTTGTGTGGAACTTGTACCTAGACCAAGAGACAGTTGTTTGAAAAGAACAAGGCTATACTTTGTGGTTGAAAATCAGGAAAGGTGGGTGTCAGGGTTGTATCCTTTCACTACACTTAATCTGTATGCTGAGCATATAATCCAAGAATTTGAAGAGAGTATATAATTCATATAATTCATATATGAAGAGAGTAGATGGGAGGAAGACTCATTAACAATCTGTAATATGCAGATGACGTAACCTTGCTTATTGAAAATGAAAAGCACATGAAATATTTTCTGATGAAGATCAATAACTACAGCCTTAAATATGAATTATACCTTCATGTAAAGAAAACAAACATCTTCACAACTGGACCAATAAACAACATCATGATAAATGGAGAACTTATTTCAGTTTACTTGGGTCCACAGTCTGTGCCCATTGAATTAGCAGTCAAGAATTCAAATGATGCATTGGGTGAATTTCCTGCCAAAATACCTCTATAAAATGTGTAAAAATTATGGAAGGTGGCAGTGTCTGACCTCTTTTAACTTCACAAGTTGGGAAGAAAACTACAATTGTCAACATCAGCAGCCCAAGTCTAATTCCTTTGAAGTGGAAGTCAGCCACCCTTCAACCATTTTAACAATTCTGACACCAACTATCTCTAAAACAGCAGTATCTATGTCACTGCTGAATTCAATAACCCATTGTAACATAGAACTCACAAACAATACTCACAGTTATGTTGTTGTTGAAAAGTACCGTGGAGTTGGTTCCGACTCATAGTGATCCTGCAGAGGATTTCCAAGGCTGTAAATCTTTACGGGAGCAGAACATCTTTCTCCCATGGGACCACTGGTAGTTTCAAAATGCTGACCTTGAGGTTTGCAGCCCGACTTGTAACCACTACGCTACCAGAGCTCCTTGCTCACAGTTTTAAGGTATATTAAAGAAAGAGGTTCAGAAAGGCTTACGAAACAGTTCTTCAATCAGGACAAACTCCTTTCAGCTGAGCTCACATTAAAGCTGCTTGGCCACTGACCCTTCATCTTTGCCACAGCTCTCCTTGGACAAGTGGTACAAAGTTCTTTTAACTCAGAGGCTCTCCACTCAGCCAAAAAGTCTCCTGCCCAAAGGCACTCAGCTTTCACACTTCACCTGCTGGGAATCCCACTGTTCTGTTCCCTGCTCTTGGTTCTAATGGTTCTACTGCTGCTGTTACTCTTGCCATTTCTGATGTAAGAGCTCTCTGCCTCCTGGTTCAAGGAGATTCAACACAGGAATCTCAGGTTCACTGGATACACTTCGCTTCTAGGCCTTCTTTCTTAACAGTAATGAGGTCATTATTTCTGACTCTGGGATGGCATATTTTAAGCCTAACAGGAAGGCACAACTGATCAATCCACACTTCAGTGTTCCATACATCTTATTTGTATGGTTTCACCTCCATAAGGATGCCTTCATCTTATTAGCAGTATTAGAAAACTATCCAATCCCCCAAAACACTTCATATTTGCATAATCCTTCCTGTCATTTGGTGGGGTTTATAAAGATTATGGCTAGAAAGGACATATTCAGTAATTCACAGCATCACAAAATGCTAAAAAACAAAGATGTCACTTTGATGATTGAGGTGCGCCTGACCCAAGTCAGGATTTTCAGTCACTTCATATGCATGAGAACACTAGATAAGAAGGAAGACTAAAGAAAAGTTGATGGCTTTGAATTATAAAGTGTGTGAAGAACATGAAATATATCATGGACTGCCAGGAGACCAAAAAATCAGTCTTTGAAAAAATACATCCAAAATGCTTTTCAGAAACTAGGTTGGCAAGACTTTGTCTCATGTACTTTGGACATGCTATCAGGAGGAACCAGTCCCTGAAGAAGGATATCATGCTTCTTTAGTAGAGGGTCAGCAAAAAAAGAACTTGAACAAGATGAATTAACATTTGCTATAAAATGGTCTCAAATATACAATGATTGTGAGATTGCACAAAACAGGCCAGTTTTTTGTTTTGTTTTGTTTTGTTTTGTTTTATTATGCATAGATAGGAGTCCTGGTATGACACTGTAGGATAAACACTGGACTGCTAGCCACAAGGTTGGTGATTAAAACCCACCGAAAGCTCCTGGGAAACCCTCTACAGGGAATCCACTTAGCACTTAGCAACAAGGTTGCTATGAGTCAGAACTAACTTGTTGACACCTAATAACAATAACAATGTTTATCACTGTGTCTATGAAACATTGTTTTCCATTATGCTAAGAAAATTCATCAATATAAAACCAATACAAAAAAATTTAGGAGTGGAAATTTATCTGCAGGTTTTTAAAATATGTTAAAAGTAAAAATAATAATGAAAGAGAGTGAGAGAAAGAGACAATCACTCTCCATTCCAAAAATGGAAGATTTATATGCCTCAAGGGAAACAAATGTGTGTCAAACAGCTACTTATCCTTGTCCAGGCAAAATTCAATCAGAGCAAGGTGTCTGATCAAATTGGTATGGTGATCTATCGGAGTTATAAATATGACAATTCCCAAATCAGAAAGAATAATGTGCTATCAATATACATATAAGGCAGTATAGATATTGAATTGGAGAAACAAGTTATACAGTTGGCTGAGTGAGGGTCATAGTGATGTAGCACAAAAGACTTAATGTTGATATAGAAATTCTGTTAAAATATGTGCATGAATACTATTATGTATATACATATATACATGGCTGTGTTTGAGTGTGCTTCACTAAGTGCATCAGAAATCTTAAACAAACTGGATTGAATTTATGTAATAGTAAACGTAATAAAGCAACTACCATACAGATTTATAAAGGTAGACTAAAATAAGTAAATATATGAATTTTGGCAATAAAACATTGAGAGTAGAATTACATTATGCAATATCTGGAAGAATGACACCTGGGAATATGAAGGTTGTTTTTGAAGTTCCTGTTCTTGATCTTGATCAACAAAATGGCAATGCAGCTATACCAAGTGATGCTGAATAAAGTCCTGCTTGAGCTTCCAGTCTCTGGAAAGCTTAAGTCTTTCTTACACCAAGAGACCCTTCCCCTGGTAGTTTCAGGTTTCAGGAAAATCTCCATAACTCCACCCATTGGAAACTCCCCAGAACTGTGCCCAGCACCAAGCCACCTTAAATACCCAAGTCTGTAAGAAACAGGCAGGTTCTTGGTCTCTTGTGACTGAGTACCCTCAGGTTTACTCTCAATATATCTGCCTGCTGTTGAAGCCAAGACTCTCTCCTCGACTCTCTTTCTTATTCCTTACAGTCTTAATTTGTAAAGCTATATAATATTAATACATGAAATTATTATTTGTTGTTATTAAGTGCTGTTGAGTCGGTTCTGACCCATAGCGAGCCTGTATAGGGTTTCCGAGGAGCAGCTGGTGAGCTTGAACCACTGACCTTGCAGTTCAAATGGCTTTGCAGTCTGGCGCATCAACCCACAGTGCCACACTACGAAATTATAGGTATTGGTAAAGTATTGGAAAAAATTTCTTGGAAGTTCAAGAAATAGGAAATAAAATGCAAAGGGAAAAAAAATCCTCTGTGGAATGAGTCAGTGACAATTAGGATACTATGTGCATCATTACCAGTTCAAAGAATCAAAATATTTCTGCTAAATGTTTCCAAATTTGAATTTCAAGAAACCAGAAGTACAGCATGAGTCATCAAGATGCCCTGCTCCAAAATTCCCTCATGTTTTAAGTACCACAAAATCTTGTTTGCTAAACACAGAGGAATAAACAAAGTCTAATTTTTTTATACTAGAGTCCTTGTGTGGCACTGTAGGATAAGCATTGAACCATAAGGTCAGTTTGAACTGCAAGGTCAGAGGTTCAAACTCACCAGCCACTCCTTGGAAACCCTATACAGAGTCACATGAGTTGGAACCAACTTGACGGCACTTAACAACAACAGCAAGGATTTTTGGGTATTTTCTAATGGGAATAGGAATTTTAATTACTTGATTACTCTCTGTTGTAGATACCTTTTTGATCTATGACAAAAATGCAATGCATAATAAATGCACTTTAATTTTTTAAAAACAATAAATGGAGTTCTCCAATCAGATGAGAAATATTTTAACACATGCCACTCACACCCAAATAATAACAACAAAACCAAAAACTATAAAATCATAGTTTTTAAAGCTCATTAATGAGCTATGAACACAGAAGCCCCTAAATTAATTAAAATCCAGATAGTGCCAAACTATTCTAAAAGAGATGATACAGCTTCTGAGGAAGAAGAATATGCCATGAAAGTGGGATGTGGAGTAGGGTAAATGCAGTGCAATATTACTATTTCACATGGCTCTTCTACACATAATCTTTCTATTTCTTTACAAAAAGCTTTTTGTTGTACTGGTGGAATGGATAAGAAAAGGCAAGAGAAGATGTGATAGGATGGTAAGATTCAACTGGTATTGTTATCAGAGTTAATTTTATTTTTAAATGCTTGTAACTCTAACTTGGGTTTAAAAAAAGCCATTTCAGGAGTGGGAGGTAGGATCTCCTTATCATCAAAAAAGAGCCAGGAGGGGAGCACACCTTTTGGACCCTGAGGTCCTAGTGCATTGAACCTCCTCAATCCAAGGACAGAAAGATATGACACCAGAGGAGTAGCAGAGAAGCAACAGGAGCAGAACCAATATCTAGAGTATGAGACTAAGTGGTGGGCATCCCCATGGAGCAAGTAAAGCTGAGTTATCTGGGATAGGAGGCTTGCTTACAGAGTGGTATGCCTCTAACCACTTAACTGGGGAGAGGTTAGGTTTGGTGACCCAGGGTGGTAGAGCTATAGTGCCCTCTAGCGGAGGTTTATGGTTGAGTGGTGTGCGCTGTGGGCATATTATCAACAGCCCTAAAAGAGCTACCAGTTGTTTCTCCGGAGAAAGATGATTTACAGCCTTGGAAACCCTGTGCAGGTTTACTATGAATCGGAACCGACTCCACGGTACTTAACAACAACAACAACAACAAAAGAGCTTTGTAACATTGGCCGACAGAAAGAGAGAGGAGCCGGTGAGCAATGCCGAGGAGAGGCTATTGTGACTGGAACAATTGCGCCTGAGCATTTTCTGATCCTATGTTGTAGCATGTTAGCTTCTCTAATAAATCCCGTAACTGTGAGTAAGGTGTCTGGGTTCTGTGTGGCCATTTCAACAAATTATTGAACCCAGCTGAGTAGAGACAATCGTGGGCGGAATGGTTGGTATCATTTTTGCAGTAAATTAGAAGAAATTAGACACACATTTGATGAACTGTTAATGGCCAGGTGTAGGTTAACACATCAAACCAGAATTTGGAGGAATTCTGACCACAACCAAATTTGCGCCTATTTGCCAAATTTAACTCATGCGTTTTCAAATAGAATATGGGGAGTAATACATTCAAAATAGAGGATATATAGAAGAGGGCTGTGGCTGTGTGCCGTGGGGTCAGTTCTGACCCATAGTGACCACAGTGACCCTGTACAGGGTTTGTTGTTGTTGTTGTTAACTGCCGTTGAGTCGGTTCCGACCCATAGCGACCCTGTACAGGGTTTCCGAGGGTGTAAATCTTTACGGGAGTAGAAAGCCTCACAGGGTTTACGAGGCTGTAAATCTTTATGGGAGCAGAATGCCTCATCTTATTCCAACGGAACAGCTGGTAGTTTCAAACTGCTGACCAATTAGTAACCACTACTCTACCAGAGAAGGAGCTCTGGTAGCGTAGTGGTTACGAATCGGGCTGCGAACCTTAAGGTCAGCGGTTCGAAACTACCAGCCACTCCGCGGGAGAAAGATGAGGCTTTCTACTCCCGTAAGGATTTACACCCTCGGAAACCCTGTACAGGGTCGCTATGGGTCGGGACCGACTCGACGGCACTTAACAACAACAACACTCTACCAGAGCTCCTTTATAGAAGAAGGGAGCTTAAAGATAGCCCTATTGAGATATGAATGGCTCCTTCCAAGAGCACTGTCTCACTGAGAGAAGGGGTATCATGGTTGGGTGACAAAGTGAGGGACTTTGGAGAGGTCAGGAAAGCAGAAAGAAACATACACACAGACATACACAATTATAATTTGGCTTTTAGTTACCAAAGACAGGCATAGGCTTGAAAACCCAGAGAAACATCAAGGTATTCTCCACCTAGAATATAGGACCACAGTCCTCCCAAATTTGGAGGTGATATAGCAGGCTGAAATGAGTCTCCCAATATTCAGAAAGCATGGGGTAACAGAGAAAGAAGAGAACTATCCAGACACCCAAACATTTTGCAGTATGTAAGCTAGAGAGAGATTACACAGTTCCAAAGCTGGTAACTCAGCTATGAAGCAGAAGTTGATTTCCATATCTTGGCAATACTCTTAACCCAAGTCCTGCAGATGGTAAAGTCATTTGAAGCCAAATGAAAACTGGATTAAACTAATGTTGAAATAAAGCACACTAATGTTGAAATAAAGCACAAACCCATTTAACTTGATAAATTTTGACCCTTTCTAGAAGCAAATATTATTTACTTAAGTTTTTACTATTCCATTATATAAATGTCTGACAAGCAATGAGAAATTTTAAGACAAAAGTCAAGAAAATGTGAACAATGGTTAAGAGTGAAAACAGTCAATAGATTATCTAGAGATCACTTAAATACAGCAATTATCTTACAAGAAATTTAAAATGATAAAAAATGATACAGTAAAATGGTGGCTAGTAAGCATGAAAAGGTGGGAAATTTCAGCAAAGGAATGATAACTATAACAAAATTCTAAATGGAAATAATACATGGGAAAAGTATGATAAAAGAAATGATAAATTCTTTAGATTTAATAGCAGTTTGGACACAGAGAAGGCAATATCAATGAACTTGAAGGCAGGTCAATAAAATATAGTCAAATAGACAAAAATAGAAATGAAATAGAACCAAATAGCTAACATTTGAGGAATAATATGCTAGAATAGCTGTAAACCAAAAAGAAAAAAAATTAAAGTGAATTCCTATACTTTGTTGCTTCATACACAAAAAAATAATTTCAGATGAAAAAATAAATAAATTTAAGACCTAGAATGTTTCTCCAGGGAGAAAGTAGGAAAATATATATATTTAGGGTGATATTGTTATTAAGTGCTGTGGAATCTATTCCAATTCATAATGACCCTGTATCAGGTTTCTGAGGAGTAGCTGGTGGGTTTGAACTGCCAACTTTGTGGGTAGCATCTCAGTGTTTTTCCTATAGCACCACACCAGGACAAGGAATGTATTTCTTGGGTAGAATGCAATATATATAATGTTAAATTATATTTCATTAAAATTAGCTATTTTTTTTCTCAAAATATACATGTTAAAGGTTAGATAAAAATATTCACAAGACTTCAGGCAAGACAGTGGACTAGGCAGACATGCTACACGCAGACCCTTTACAATAAATTTATTGTTGTTGTTAAGTGTTATTGAGTCTGACCCATAGCGAACCTGTATAGGGTTTCAAAGGAGTAACTGGTGAGCTTGAACTGCCCACCTTGTGGTTCAAACTGACTGTAATTCAGTGCATTAACCCCCAGTGCCACACCAGGACTCAACAACAAATATTGCTGTTGTTAAAGTGCCGTCAAGTTGGTTCTGACTCATAGTGACCCTATATAGAGTTTCCAAGGAGCAGCGGGCGAGCTTGAATTGCAGACCTCATAGTTCAAACCAACCTTGCTGTCCAGCACATTAACCCATAGTGCCATACCAGAACTCTTTAACAGATATGCGAGAGACCAAATGAAACAGACATACATGATAATCCTGGAACTCTGAAATTCAAAGGAAAGACTAGAAAAATGAATTGAATACTTGCTAGGAAGAGGAGTTGAGCAGGGGTGGTGAGGAAAATAACTAGTGCATGGTTTGTCAGCCAGACCCAGCACCCCTATCGTGAACTTTTGTAGGCAGGTTTGGAGACAGAGATTTGGAGATGCAGATTCTCAGTGGTGATTGGTGATTGGAAAGAAACTGTGCCCATGCATCTCAGAAACAAACATACCCTCTGGAGCGCCACACACTGGTCAAGAGCTAATATTAACTCCTACACTATTTGATAATTGATCGACAGCAGCCAACACCAGCCAAACCCTCCTAACCTAACCAGCGCAAAATGCAAACAAAGAATTGTGTGCATACTTCTGTTCTCTAATCACATCCACCATCAGGTTGTTGGTGAGAGCCAAAGAACACACCAACATACAATTATCAATCAAATACAAACAAACAACACCATAGACAACAGACAATTTCAGAGACAACAGACAATTTCTGTTGACATGAATAAACAAGAGAGAGTGGCTCAAACAAATGACCAACATGTAGAACCAGAAAACATCATTGAGGAAGAAAAGGTAATGGAAAGACCTGAGAAAAATTTCAAAAGAATAATATTTAGGTACCTTCAATGAATGGAGGCTATCATGGAGAACACAGAAAACAACTCTAGAAGAATTTAGGAAAACACTACAGAAAGAAATAGACAAAATAAATGAAAAATTGTAAGCAACACAAAACCTGAAAAATAGAGAAGATTAATATATTAAGTTTTAGAAATGGACTAAATCATACATTGAAGGGATAAAGACTTCCATAGATTTGGATCTATGAGGAAAAAAAATCCAAAGAAATTCTAAGATTTACATGTGACACCATGAAGTGAAATAACTTATGAATAACCAGAATTTCAGAAAAGGAAGAGACAATAAATAGTACTGGTGAAATTGTCAAAGATTTGCTGGAAGAAAATTTCCCTAACATCATGAAAGCTGAGAGGATAAGCATTCAAGAAGCTGAAAGAACCCTAAACAGGAAAGACTAAAATAGATACACATACCATGATCAAACTTTCCAAAGCCAAAGACAAGGAAAGAATCCTGAGATCAGCTCAGGAATTTTTTTGTTGTTGTTAAGTCTCCTACTTAAAAGAGAAGCTGTTTGAACTACAAGGTAGGTGGTTCAAGCTCACCAGTCGCTCCTTGGAAACTCTATACAGCGTTGCTATGGGTCAGAACCAACTCCACGGCAATTAACACCAACAACAACCTAAAGGAGAACCAATAAAACTAAATTCTGATTTCTCTGTAAAAACCATGCAGGCAAGAAAACAATAGGATGACATAAACAAAACTCAGAAAGAAAAAAAAAAGTTGCCAACCAAGAAATATATACTCAGCAACGCTGCCTCTCAAATATGATTGTGAAATTTGGACATTTCCATATTAACAGAAATTAAAGGAATTTGTAATAATCAGACAAACTTTACAAAAAATACTAAAGCGTGTTCTTTGGATTGAGAACCAACAACAGACAACAATCTGTCATTAACATACATGATAATACCATGTAGAACTCAATCCAGATATAGAATTATTTAAAGTAAAAGAAACCTATAAGTCTGAAAGTAGGTAATCACCAATATCAATTTATAGTAAATACAACTATAAAGCAAAAAGAAAAATAGTGTATATACAAAACTTACAAATGGCAAGAAAATAAAATAGATTTAAAGATAAAATATATTGTTCTAAACTGGAGAAGAATTTAATAAATTGCAGGGTATTCTCAAAAAAAATTAATACACCTTCACATCAAAATAAAAAAGAGAAAAATCAGAAAGATTTAGTAAGCATTAAAAGAGCAGCAATGAAGAAAATTAAAAAATATAAAAACAATAAACAAATGAACATAGCAAAATGATATTAGTCAATTCATACCTGTTGATAACTACACAAAATATAAATGTACTAAATGCACTAGTTAAGAGACAGAGAACAGCAGAATGGATAGGAAAACATGATCCTTCATTATGCTGTCTACAACTTACACACAAAGACAAAAATAGACTAAAAAAATCAAAGGATAGAAAAAAAATAATAAAACTAGTGGTAGTGAAAAACAAGCAGGAGTGACAATATTAATTTCTGATAAAATAGACTTTAATACAAAAGCCAGCCTAAGAGACAATGAAGGACATCATATGATGATTAAGAGGTCATTTGTATAAGAGGATATATCTATGATAAATATCTATGCTCCCAATTAAAGAGCCATAAAGAAGGAGCTCTGGTAGCGTAGTGGTTATGAATCTGGCTGCGAGCTGCAAGGTCAGCAGTTCGAAACTACCAGTTGTTCCACAGGAGAAAGATGAGGCTTTCTGCTCCCGTAAAGATTTACAGCCTCGGAAACCCTGTACAGGGTTGCTATGAGTTGGAACCGACTCCACGGCACATAATAAGAACAACAAAGTATATAAATAAAACTAATCGAATTAAAGAATTAGACAACTCTTTAGTAGTAGGAGACATTTTAATATACAACTTTCTATAAAGAGCAGATCAACTAGAAGGAAACAGAAGACCTAAACAACACAATCAAACAACCTGACTTCATAGGCATAGAGACCATTCAACCTAACAACAGCACAATATGGATTCCTTTCCAGTGCACATGGAACATTCCTCCAAATAGTCTACATGAGAGGCCATATGGCAAACCTCAATAAATTTCAAAACATCAAATCACTACAAAGTATCTTCTCAGATCACAATTCTATAAAATTAGAAACCAACAAATAAATACATGGAAATTGACTAACACCTTGTTTAAAATCTACCGGGTGACAGAAAAAAAAAAATGAAATGAAATGAAAAATCCTTGTTTCAAATGAAAATGAAAACACAACATACCAAAAGCAATGTTCAGAAAGCAATTTATAGCAATAAATGCACAGATCTCAAAAGAAGGAGGAATCAAAATCAACACTTTAACCCAGTATCTCCAACAATTAGAAAAATAGCTGCAAAGTAAGCCTACAATCACGAGAGGAAAAGAAATAATGAAGACTAGAGTAGAAATGAGTCTTCCTCCAATCTCATTTCTACTCTTTTTCTGAACAGCATTTATTGCTATAAATTGCTTTCTGATTGGAAGAAGACTCATTAACAACCTGAGATATGCAGATGATACAACCTTGCTTGTTGAAAGAGAAGAGGACTTAAAACATTTACTGATGAAGATCAAAGAGCACAGCCTTCAGTATGGATTACATGTTAATGTCAAGAAAACAAAAATCCTCACCACTGTACCAATAAACAACATTCTTAACAATGGAGAAAAGATTGAAGTTGTCAAGGACTTCATTCTTCTTGGATCAACTAGCAACACTCATGGAAGCAGCAGTCAAGAAATCAAATGATGTATTGCATTAGGCAAAGATGTCAGCTTGAGGACTAAGGTGTGCCTGACCCAAGCCATGGTATTTTCAATAACCTCAAATGCATGTGAAAGTTGGACAATGAATAAGGAAAATCATAGAAGAATTGATGCTTTTGAATTATGGTGTTGGAAGAGAATATTGAAAGTGCCATGGGCTGCAAAAGAACCACTAGATCCGTTTTGGAGGCAGTGCAGCCAGAGTGCTCCTTGGAAGCCAAGATGGCCAAACTCCGTCTCTCATTCTTTGGACACTTCTCCAGTCACTGGAGAAGGATATCATATTTGGTAAGGTAAAGGGTCAGAGAAAAAGAGGAAGACCCCCAACGAGATGGATTGGCCAAGTGGCAGTATCGATGGACTCAAGCATGGCAACAGTAGTGAGGTTGGCCCAGGATCAGGCAGTGTTTCATTCTGCTGTGCATACGGTTGCTATGGGTCAGTACGGACTCGATGGTACCTAACAACAACAACGGAGTAGAAGTAAATATAAAATAACACAATTGAAAGAATCACCTAAATAAGATGTTGCTTCTTTGAAAAGACTGATGAAATTGACAAACCACTGGCAAATCTAACAAAAGAAGCAAGGCTAGGATGAAAATCGCATAAATAAGATATTGTATGGGTGATATCATGACATAAATTTAAAAGGATAATAACAATACTACAAATAACTGTATTCAATGAATTTGAAAATCTAGATGAAAAGGACAAATTTCTAGAAACACACAACCTAACTAAAATAACACACAGTGAAGTAGAAAACATGGACCAGTCCCACAACAACAGAATAAATTGATCAAGTCATTAAAACATTCCCAACAACAACAAAAATCCTGGCTCAAATGACTGTACTGATGAATTCTGTCAAGCATTCAAAGAAGAGCTGACACTAATTCTTTTTATAGTATTCCAAATATAAAAAGGATTGAAAAACTACTGAATTCATTTTATGAAGTAAGCTAACGCTAATACAAAAATCAAAGACATCATTAAAAAAGAAAATTATAGACCAATATCTCCCATTAACATAGGTGCAAAAATTCTCAACAAAATCCTAGCCAATAGAAGCTAACAACATATCCAATAATAAATGCATCATCACCAAATGGAATTTTACCAGGTATACAAGAATGGTTGAGAATTAGAAAAACAATCAACATAATCCACCTTATAAATAAGACAAAAGAAAAGAATCACATTATCATACTGTTTGACGAGGAGAAAGTCATTTGACAAAATTTAACACTCATTCCTGATAAAAACACTCAACAAAATAGGAATAGAAGGGAAATCTCTCAACACATTTAAGGGTATATATATAAAACCAACAGTCAACATCACTCTCAGCAGAGTGAAATTTACAGACAGTAACCAGACAAGCCATTTATCCCTACTCCTATTCAATATTGTGCTGGAAATCTTAGCCAGAGCCATAAGGCTAAAAGGGGAAATTAAAGGCATCCACACTGGCAAAGAATTGAAACTCTCTCTTATTTGAAGATGATATGTAGAACAAAACTCAAAATCATAAAAGTGCCCAGGCTTACTGGTTGGGTAAAGACTACAGGAACCCCTGAGACTATGACCCTTAGTCCCTTTTCAGGTCTGGAACTGCACTCACTTAAGTTCAATTTGCAGTAAATAGTTGTTGTTGCTGTTGTTAGGTGCCATCGAGTCAGTATCGACTCATAGCAATCCTATGCACAACAGAAGTAAATACTGCCCAGTCCTGGGCTAACCTCACAATTGTTTCCACGCTTGAGCCCATTAATGCTGCCATATTGCCAATCCATCTCACTAGAGGTTGATAGGTTTATATAGGGAGCAATAACACTAGTGAAGTATGCCCACCTTAGAATAATCAACCAGTTGAGAATTTTTTAAAAAGGCAGTATTTACCAAAGGGCAAAGGTCAGAAGGCAGGAAGGGTTAGGAAAGAAAGAAGAATGAAAATGTGAAACAGGAAGGAACTAGGATAAATGCTATTACATTGTGGGGATTGTTATCATGAAACAAATGTGTATTTAGTGTTGAATGGAAAACTGATTTTCTCTGTTAATTTCCACCTAATTCACAATAGACAGTTTAAAAGCCCAAAAGAAACCCAGAAAACAACAAATGCTAGTGAGGGTGTGGAGAGACTGTGACTCTTAGACACTGCTAGTTGAGTTGTAAAATGATGGAAAGTAATCACTGTAGAAAATGGTATGTTGCTTCCTTAAAAAGTTAGAAATAGAGATATAATATAATAGGTATATTGCTATTGTTGTTAAGTGCCGTCGAGTCGGTTCCGACCCATAGCGACCCTGTATAGGGTTTCTGAGGAGCAGGTGGTGAGCTTGAACCACCGACCTTGCAGTTCAAACGGCTTTGCAGTCTGGTGCATTAACCCATAGCTCCACACCAGGACTCCATAATAGATATATAGATATCATATAATAGGTATATAATATATCCTTGTCTGTTTAACATTTGCAAGGGGAATGTCTCTGTCACTGTCTGTTAAGACAAGTTTTAGCCATTGGTTTTGTATGTTGTTAAGTGTCGTTGATTAGGTTCTGACTCATAGTGACCCTGTATAGGGATCCTGAAGAGCAGCTGGTGAGTTTGAACTGCTGACCTTGTGGTTCAAACTTACCTTGTGGTCCAGCATATTATCTGCAGTGACACACCAGATTTTGTATAAATGCCCATAATTATGTTGAGTAATTTCCCTTTTATCCTATTTTCTTGAGTGTTTTTATCAGAAATGGGTGTTGAATTTTGTCAACTGCCTTTTCTACATTGATTCATATATGTTCATCTGATTGTTTTCTTTATGTGGATTATACAAATTGTTCATCTAATGTTGAACCATACTTAAATGCCAGTTATAAATCCCATTTGGTTGTGATGCATTTTTCATATGTTGTTGGATTCTACATTATAAATTAATCACAGAACAAATATTGTATCAACTCACTATTACAAAAAGTCTAATAAAGGTTTTTAAACAAAAATAAATGTTATTTTAAAGTTACCAGAGGTTAGAGGGGACAGGAGGATAAATCACTAACCAAGAGGCAGACACCTATTGGATGAAGAGGAAGTTAATATGTAAAAAGAGGGAAGTCCATAATAAATGATGAAAGCAAAGGAAATCAATGGGGAATACATCTATTAAGACAACAGAGAAGAATACTATTATATACACAATCCAGCAACAAAAATATTTGAATGGATGTATAGATAGACTTGCAGGTTGAACAATTCTGAGAAGAATAGGAATATACCCATAAATATATTATAGGTTTGACATAGCATATGACTACATATGTATTTACCAATGACTCAAATATAATTATATCCATGAATATAGTACAGCATGTTGCTGTTATTGCTAGGTGCCTTCACGTTGGTTAAGACTCATAGTTACCCTATGAACAACAGAACAACATGCTGCATGGTCTTTGGTTGTTATGTTTTAGCTCATTATTGCTGCTGTTGGGTAAATGTAACTCTTTGAAGGTCTTCTTTTTTGTTTACTCTCCATGTTAATAAACATGATGTCCTTCTCCAGGGACAGGTTCGTCCTGACAACATGTCCAAAGCAGGAGAGATGAAGTATGGTTTCTTCCCCTGTCTGTCTTACTCACTGTCCTGCTTTTGCGTGTATATGGAAGTGGTGGTTATGTGTAGTGGAGTTGGTTCCAACTCACAGTGACCTGTATAGGGTTTCCAAGGCTGTGAATCTTTATGGGAGCAGAAAGCCTCATCTTTCTCCAATGGAACTGCTGGTAGTTTTGAACTGCTGACCTTGAAGTTAGCAGCCCAACTTGTAACCATTATGCCACCCAGAGCACCTTTTGCATGCAGATGAGGTGATTGAAAATACCATGGCTTGGGTCAGGCATACCTAAGCTCAAAGAGATGTTGTTGTTGTTGTTGTTAAGTGCCGTCGAGCCGGTTTCGACCCATAGTGACCCTGAATAGGGTTTCTGAGGCTGTAAATCTTTACGGGAGCAGATCGCCTCATCTTTCTCCTGAGGAGCAGCTGGTAGTTTCGAACTGCTGACCTTCCGGTTCGCAGCCCGATTCGTAACTATATGTGCTTATTAACGTTTTTAAAGAGATCTTTAGCAGCAGATTTGCTCACACAATCCATTGTTTGATTTATTGACCTCAACTTCCGTATGTGTTGATTGTAGATCCAAGCAAAATGAAGTATTTGACAATTTTAATCCTTTCTCCATTTAACATGATGTTATTTACTGATCCAAGCATGAAGATTTTCATCTTCCTTACATTAAGGTAAAATCCCAAAGAAAGGCTGTCATCTTAGAGTCGTTGATAATCATCAATAACTGTTTCAAGTCCTTTTGACTTGCAGCAAGCAAGGTAGTGGCATATATGCATAGAGCAGTTGTTAATGAGTCTTCCTCCAATTCTGATGCCACATTCTTTTTCATATAATACAGTTTATTTGGATTACTTCCTCAGCATACAAAGTAAATAAGTATGGTGAAAAGATAAGTCACTGGCACACACATTTCCTGATTTTAAACCATTCACTGTCTCCTGTTTGAACACCAGCCTCTTAATCTATGTACAGGTTCCTCATGAGCACAAGAAGGTGTTCTGGTATCCCCATGTTTTGCAATGTTATCCATAGTTTGTTACTATTCACATAGTCAAATGTCTTTGCGTAGATAATTGACACATGGTATTCTCTCCTTTCAGCCAAGATTCATCTGACGTCAACAAGGAATCCCTCAGGTCACTTCTCTTTTGAATCTAACTTGAATTCTGCCAGCTCCTGGTTGTTCCAGTTTTGCTATCATTTAAAAATTATCCTCCTCAAAAATTTACTTGCTTATGATATTAATAATATTGTTTGATGATTTCTGCACTCAGTTAGGTCATCAGTTTTTGGAACAGGCAGCCCAAATATGAATTTCTTCAAATCAGTTGGCATAGATGAGTGAGCTCCTCCAGTGCCGCATCAGTTTGTTAAAACATTTCAATTTGGTTTCCATCAATTCCTGGAGGCTTGTTTTGTACCAATGTTTTCATTGTAGTTTGGACTTCTTCTTTCAATACCATTGGTTCTTGATCCCATGCTACCTCTTGGCTGGGTGAAAGAGGTAGTGCCACTGGTGCCCAGGCCCCCCAGCACTGAGGTCTATGTAGAAGAATAGACACTTTGGAATCACAGACCCTGGCTATGGTGGTTAAGACTAAGGAACAAGTGCTGCCAGTTCATAGGGCCCTGGTGTGAGTGAGTGAGACTAGAGAGGTGATGCCACCAGACCACAGGATCCCTGTGTGAGTATATGAGTGAGACATGACCCCACCTATCTATGGTCCCCTGGAACAGGTGGCTGGTTGGAGAATTGGGAGCCACCAAATAACAAGTTACAGATATGGTTGGTTGAGCAGAAAAAGGGACCACCACCATTCCAGACACCCAGGATGCCAGTCTTTGGGTCTCTGGTATGAGTTGCTGAGCATAGGGTGTATGTCAGTCTGTGGACTCGTAGCTCTGGGGATGGGGTGATGGTGGGTGCTGCAGAACTGTGGTCACATGAGGAAGAGGAATGAGGTCACAAGTCTGTGGTGGTGGTACCTGATGGGTGAGGTGAGTGCACTTTACTTTTGCAGGGTTGGAAGCACATCTGTCTGGCAGTGGACAAGGTAGAGTCACTCATGCTTGTCTGCACTACATGTTGGGGGCTTCACCTGAGAACACTGCTTTGTTTCAATATGGCATAGCTGTGCCTGTTTGTCTGGCATGGTACCAGTGATCATTAAGTCTTTGTGTCTGCTGTTTTTATATAGTTACTCTTTTTACTATGCACTCAGTCTGAATCTTCAGCTTTGCCTTTGATGCTGAGGTTCCAAAGTTGCCATCTATATGAGAGTCACTTGTTTTCTCAGGTCTTATCATAGAGGAACATTATGAGGTGCATGACTCTGCTGTCATCTGGGAGTATCCTCCATATTTACTAGGTTTTTTTTAGTGCATTTAGAGAAAGAGTCCGAAAGTACACAATGATGCCTTATTATTTTCAAAAATAATATTCACCTACCTCTAGAAAATTGGGCTAAAAACCCAGTCAATTTCCTATATTATTACAAATATCAGGAATCAAGTTAAATAAATTTATTTATGATATCACAACTTTCTGTGTGTACATATATATATATATATATATTTTTTTTTTAAGTTTTTATTATGATGTGAGTGAAGGTTTACAGGGTAGATCATCACTTTTATATTAAACAAATCATTTCAACATTTGCAATCCCATCCATGCACCGTTAATAGTATTTACCTCTCTTGCCTTATTTTTTTTCCTGGTTGTACACATACCACATTGAAAAAATATATATGCGTTTAAATGTCCAAAGGACACATTACAAGCCAGACTCCTGCCCACAAGCACACTGCCTTTCTCAGTCCATGGGCCTATAAAAAATCTGGGTCACTTCAAGAATTTGTAAGCCATCCTTGCGCAGGGGCCATGCTAATCTTCTCTGCATCATTTCAATTTTAGTATATGTGCTGCCAAAGCGAACAATGTGTGGATATATTTTTAATGGTTATTTTGTAAGCACTATTTCCTCCTTAGAATATGCCTTCTAATATTCCACCCGAAATATACAGTATTACTAATGTTGTTGTTAAGTATCATTGAGTTGGTTCTTACTCATAGCAACTGGGTACAGGGTTTCCAAGGTTGTAAATCTTTATGGGAGCATAGAGTCTCATCTTTCTCCCATAGGGAAGCCGTACTGTAACTCAAATTCTTTTTGCTTTCTTCCATAGTAACAAGTCTGTCAGATTATGGTCGCCTTCTGGTTTTCTCAATTAGAAACAACCCTTGGTTACAGGTGAGTTAATGAGTCTGGTAATTTTTAAATAACTATGCAGTGGTGGTCCATGTAGGTAAAGAGATTAAATAAAATGAGAGTAATATCAGAGTCATGTAAAGCAAGAGTCAGAAGAAGGGATAGTGTCTCTGTCCCTTGAGTGCTTTGGGATTTCAGTCAAGAGATTCAGAAGTTCCTTTTGGATCCTCTAACAACCAAAGATAGTTTGTTGTTGTTGTTTTTGTTATGTGCTGTGGAGTCGGTTCCGACTCATAGCGACCCTACACAGGGTTTCCGAGGCTGTAAATCTTTACGGGAGCAGACCACCTCATCTTTCTCCCACGGAACCGCTGGTAGTTTCGAACTGCCGACCTTGAGGTTTGCAGCCCGATTCGTAACCACTACGCAACTCTGTTGTAATTGTTGTTAGGTACCATCAAGTTGGTTCCAACATATAGTTGACCCTATGCACTACAGTATCAAACACTGTTTGGTCCTGTGCCAACCTCACAATTATTATGTTGAAACCTGCTGTTGCTGCCACTGTGTCAGTCCATCTCATTGGGAGTTTTGTCCTTCTACTTTAGCAAACAAGTTGTTCTTCTCCAAGTATTGGCCCCTCTAGCCTTGCTTCTAAGGAGCTTTCTGACTGTACTACTTCCAAGATAGATTTGTTTGTTCTTCTGTCAGGCAATGATACTTTCAATATTCTTCTCAAACCATAATTCAAATGCATGGATTCTTCTTCTCCTGTCTTCCTTATTCCAACTTGCATATGCATATGAGGTAGTTGAAAATACAATGGCTTGGGTCAGGCACATCTTACTCTTCAAACTGACATCTCTGCTCTTTTACATTTTACAGAGTTCATGTGCACAAATTTGTCTAATGCAATGCCTTATTTGATCTCTTGGCTGTGCTTTCATGAGCATCGATTGTGGATCCAAGCAAGAACGAAGTCTTTGACAATTCAGTATAACTCTAAAATATGGTATTTAAGGCACTAAAAAGGTTCTAAGGTTTCAGAAATTAATATCTCCCCAGACTTCTATTATTAACTAAAAATTGAATCTTAGCAGAATTAATTCAACTCAAATTGAAACTTTCCTTATTAAAAGTGCAACATTTTCTGTAAAATTACTAAGCCTATTTAAAATGTTCTGAAACTTTGACAAACTTATTTAAAATTCTAGGATGTGAAACTTGGCTGATTTTGGCAGACCAAACCCCATACAAGATGCTGGCTTATGCAAACTGTCAGTAATGATTTGGTTGAACCTAAAGTTTGGTGGTTTAAACTCATTAGTCGCTCCTCAGAAACCCTATACAGGGTCGCTAAGAGTCCAAACTGACTCAATGTGGCACTTAGCAACAAATATGAAGTCCTGGTGCAGATATGCAGGATTGTTAACCATAAGGTTGGTTGTTTAAACCTACCCGCTGCTCCTCAAAAATCCTATATGGGATTGCTGTGGTTCAGAACCAACTCTATAGCACTTAACAACAACAACATATAAGGATTAACAGGAACACTGGTAATGCAGTGGTTTTGGTGCTTAAACCAAATGATTGTCAGCTTAAACCCACAAGTAACTTCACAGTGAAAAGACGTGGCATCTTATTTAGGTCAATATCACAGTTTTGGAAACCCTATGGGCAGTTCTACACTGTGCTGTAAGTGGGAATCAACTTGATAGCAGTGGGTTTGGGAATAAAAATTCACCAACTGACTATGAAAATCCTCAACTCCTCCCCTTATGTGAGTTTTCCTGGCAGCCTATGTTATCCAGTACAGAGAGTAAAGTCAGAAAAAGGCTACTGTGGAAAAGACTGATGGAGCTCCTCAACATCAGTGTTCTTCTTTGGGCACATAGACCATACTTTCTAGATGCTTCTGCAGTGAGGTAGGCCGAAGTGACCATCTATGAGCTGTTTGTTTTCAGATTCTTACCTTTTCCCTGAGCAGCCTGCATGATAGAGGCAAAAACCCTTGTAGCCTGTTTTCCCAGACTTGGGATAGTGGCTTCCAACACAGTTTGGCTATAGAGAGATACAGAAAGAATATTAGTGAGTAAATAGGAGAAAAGGGCCAGGGTGACTTTTCACCAATGACTACATTCCCTGTATGGCTGTAGCTCTATCAGACAGCCTACCATGAATCCAGCTTCCAGTATGTAGCATGATCTACTGTTAAGTGTCATAGAGTCAGTTCCAACACATAGTTACTCTGTATCGGGTTTCTGAGGAGTGACTGGTGTGTTTGAACTGCTGACCTTTCGACTAGCAGTTCAGTGTTACTCTACATTGCCACAGCACAGCCTAGATTCTTGAAATGGTGATATTCCAATGAAAGCAGATAACATGTTTCTGCTATTGCTAATCTCTGAGTTTGCCTTGTTGGCTTCTCAGCACTTTTATCACTTGGGTAAATAATTTCCTCTATAGATTTCTTGCAACTAGTACCCTGTTTCATATTCTTAAAGTTGTTTCTTTTTTTATCTTGTTGGACTTTGTTACAGATTAAATTAAACCTTCCCAAAATCTGTAATAAAGTCCTAATCCCTATAACTGTAAATATAGCACTGTTAAGAAATTAAGACATTGTTTTGTTACGTTGATAACGCCATACCTACTCACTCCTAAGTGGTATCTTATAAAAAGAGTAGAACAGAAACTTAGACACATGCATCAGGTAAAACAGACTCCTTGTGAGGATTGTCTATAGGCAAAATCAGCCAAGGATTGCTGGCAATAAGCAGATACTGGGAAAAGCACACGTAAGAAATAGAGTCAAGATCCTGATTTGGAATTTTAGCCTCTAGAAATGTAAGAGAATAAATTTCAGTTTTTTAAAGTCACCCTTTTGTGATATCTTTTGTATAGCCTTGATTGATAGTGCTGTGTTTCTAAATTGTGATCAAGAGAATATGAGTGGTAGTGATGGGTGTCCCTTCCGTAAACACTTGCCCTGTAGGATCCTCACTCCTGTTTCCCTTTCATTGCTAATAGAAAGGACTATGAGGATTTGAAAGCACAGAGCCCTACCCCAGTAACACTCGTTATATTGTGACATGTGCAAGAAATAAAATTTTATTAAGCTTGAACTTCCTGTTACATTGTTATTGCTGCTGTTGTCAAGTGCTATTTAGTTGGTTCAGACCTTTAACAATCCCTTGCGCAATAGAAGGAAACAATGCGGGTCCTGCCCAGCCTCACAATTGTTGTTCTGCTTGAGCACATTGTTACTATCTTGTGTCATTCATTTACCTTAATTATTACAGGTGAGTTTTTGTCATTTATTATGATTCTTGGGTCTCCAAATTAAATTTAAATAAATTATTTTGTAGATCTTTTCATAATATCCACTATTTAGTCTGTTTAAATTTTCTCCTTTATGTGACCTTTTGCCTTGATTCTTTGGAAAAACAGCTTGTGGGATTTTTCTTGTAAATTCTGAGGCGTTACCTTTGCTTTAGTTTTCTACCCCAGGTAGTTTGTTACATTTTCTGGGTAAGCTGGATACAACTTCGTTTGATACTTTTTATGTTGTTCTAGGCTGGTATGGTTCTGGAAGATAAGCACTGAACTACTAACCTCAAGGTTGGCAGTTCAAACCCACCAACCGCTCCTTGGAAACCCTATTCAAGATTGCTATGAGTCAGAACTGACTCAACAGAATTTAACAACAACAATATGAAGGAAATATCTATAGTTTATTAAGGGTGTTGGTAAGTTCATGGTCCTGGTGGGAAAGTTATATCTTAAAACTAACAGAGGTTTATATATATATATATACAGCCAAACGAAGGTTTTTCATACAGAAAGCAGTAAGAAGGAGAAAGACAAGAGAGAAGTAGAGAGAAAGGAGAGGAGATAAGGAACCTCCTAAATGAGCTATAACATGGGCCAAGGGCTATAATATAGAAGACAGTGATAGACCCAGGAGCCCCGTGGTAGAGTTGGTGGTGATGAGAGGAACCTGCTTTCAGAGGGGCTGGAAGGAGCCTGTATCTTCTGGGATCCAAGAGAAGCCGTGTCTTGAGAGGGCTGAGAAAAGGCCTACATGGTGGAGACGGGGCTGCACAGCAGAGAAAGACAAGGGCCTGCTGGTTTGCGTGACTGGCAGAGAGAAGCAGAGAGAAGCTGTGCTGCAGTGAGCAAGGGAGGGATGTGCACTCCACCTCAGGAGAACCTTCCACATTTTGTCTGCACGCTTCTTGACCCTAATCCCAAATTATATCCTCTTACTCACCAGTCGCTCCTTGGAAACCCTCTACAGGGTCGCTATTGGTCGGAACCGACTCAACGGCAGTTAACAACAACAACAATAACTTACTAAATGGAAGGACCTTTGGTTGCATAGTGGTTACGAGTCAGGATGCTAACCTCACGGTCAGCAGTTCGAAACGACCAGCAGTTCTGCAGGAGAAAGATGAGGCTTTCTGCTCCCTTAAAGATTTACAGCCTCGGAAACCCTATGCAGGGTCACTATACCACCACGTCCTAAATGGAGTTCTAAATGGAGTTCTGCAGGTTAATGAGCTGGTGTTACAGATGGAGTGATGCAACTGTGGACAATATGGGTATCTGGGGTATTTATTTGGTCTCCACCTCATAAGTACTGGCGTTCTGCTTATTCTTTCTTTGTATTTGAAGTTATTCAAACAGGCAAAACCATTTTTTTTTTTTAATTCATCCTCAGAAGCTCGATCCCCTGAAAAAATTACTAAAAAGTTGAAGTTAGACATTGGTATATTTCATGTCATTGCTGCTGTTAAGTGCTGTCACGTCTGTTCTGACTCATAGGGACCCTGCATATGGTTTCCAAGGAGCAGCTGGTGGGTTTGAACTGCTGATCTTATGGTTCACAGTTCAGTGCTGATCCTACAGTGCCAAACTGGAATTCCAGTATGTGTCATATATGTTTTTTAAGACAAATCCTCCAAACTTTTGTGAATCTATCCTATGGTAAGATTGCAATCATACTACTCCTTAAAAGATAAAACAAAGCACAATCTTATTTTTTACTCATATATCAGTAATTGTTGATGACCTAATACTAGTAGCATCTTATTTTGGCATTCCTGGTTTCTATTGGGTTTATTGCCAAAGATGTCTTCCTATTACATCCACATCCCAACTTTAAAGAAGAGAGAAAAAGAAAAAGGGAAATGCAGACATTGTTTTTATTCTAGCTGCACAAGTCTGCACAGAAATTGTGCATATCACTTCTGCTCACATCACTTGGACACATTTGTCATATCTAGGGAAGTTGGACAAATATTCAACTAAAACTTTTGCTATTCTAAAAAAACACAAAACAAATATGTTGCTGTCAAGTCACTTCTGACTTTTAACAATCCTATAGGACAGAATAAAACTGCCCTTTAGGGTTTCCATAGTTATAATCTTCATGAAAGCCAACCGTCACAACTTTCTCCCATAGAACAACTGGTGGGCTCAAACCACTGACATTTTGGTGTACAATCAAGCACTTAACCACTGCACCACTAGGGCTTCTTCCTACTACTCTAGAAGGTAGTATTAGTAAAACCTTAAAAGTAAAAATATAAAGATGCGATAGTCACCAGTTGAGAACTGGAGAAGACAAGGATATATAAGGAAAATGTTGTTGTTAACTGCTGTTGAGTCAGTTCTGACACATAGCAACACTGTTTAGGGTTTCCAATAAGAGGCTAATGGGTTTGAACTGCTGACCTTGCGGTTAGCAGTCCATTACTTACCCACAGTGCCACACCAGGACTCCAAGGAAAATATAAGAGTATTAAGTCCTGCAACCCCATTATGAAAGGGTAAATAATATTATCTAACACTGACAGATTAAGAACTGAAGCTTAATATATTAAGTGAATCTTGAAATTTAGCCATAAGAACCAAAAGCAAAAACATGACTAGTAGAGACATCGGGGCAAGGAAGAGATGAAGAGAAAGTATAGACCAAGTAAACAAAATTCTTTATCTTTAATGGTGAGAAATCAAAAGATACAGGATAAAGCTGTTGCCTTTATAAGGTAGGAAAGGGAAAGAGAGAGCTATGTACTTTTCATTGTATATCATCAGTGCTTTTGAAAATATGTTTTACCATGTATTTGTGTGCCTTTTAATTTTAATGACTGCATTTTCTAAAGTGGTTTTTCATTCTTTACAGGAAAACCTGATCATTTCTAATTATCATTTTTTTGTCTACATGTATTATATTTTAAATTTCTTTACAGATGCTATATGTAATTGATTTATAGGATTAAACTACAAATTCCAATGACTAAATTCTTGGAGCTCTATCTTAACTTCTGCTAATCATAACATTTTTGTTGTTGTTTTTGCTTCCCTTTTCTTTATAAGTTCATTTTATTTATTTATTTTGGCATTGTTGTTGTTGTTAAGTGCCGTCGAGTCGATTCCGACCCATAGCGACTATGTATAGGGTTTCCAAGGAGCAGCTGGTAAGCTTGAACCACCGACCTTGAAGTTAAAGGGACTTTCCAGTCTGACGCA
>NW_006408561.1:22073374-22074866 GCF_000296735.1 Chrysochloris asiatica | reverse complement strand
TAAGGCAATTATACACATGGGCCTCACCATATGGAAAACACAGGAATCAATTTGACTATATCTGTGAAAAGAGACAATGAAGAAGCTCAATATCATCAGTCAAAACAAGGCAGGGGCTGATTGTGGGACAGACCATCGATTGGTCTTATCCAAGTTCAGGCTGAAGCTGAAGAAAATTGAAAAAGTCCAAGAGAGCCAAAATATGACCTTGACTGTATCCCACCTGAATTTAGAGACCATCTCAAGAACAGATTTGATATCTTAGACACTAATGACTGAAGACCAGTAGAGTATGTGATGACATCATGAAGATCATACAGGAAGTAAGCAAAAAGGTCATTGAAAAGACAGGAAGAAAGAAGAGACCAAAATGATGTCAGAAGAGACTCTGAAACTTTCTATCCAGTGTAGAGATGCTAAAGTGAAAAGGAGAAATGAAGAAGCAAAATAGCTGAAAATTTAAAAGAGCAGCTCAAGAAGACAAAATAAGTTATTACAATGAAATATACAAAGACCTGGAGTTAGAGAGCCAAAAGGGAAGAATATACTCAGCATTTCTGAAACTGAAACAAGAAATAAACTTCAAGCCTCAAATTGCTATATTGAAGGATTCTATGGGCAAAACATTGGGTTATACAGAAAGCACCAAAGAAGATGGAGGAAATACACAGTTACTCTATCCAAAAGAAATGGTCAATGTTCAACTATTTCAAGAGGTGGCATATGATGAAGAACTGATGGTACGGAATGAAGACGTCTGAGCTGCCCTGAAAGCATTTGTGAGAAACAATTCTCCAGGAATTGATGAAACACAAATTGAAATCTTTCAACAAACTGATACAGCCCTGGAAGTACTCATTCAAATATGCCAAGATATTTGGAAAACGGCTACCTGGCCAACTGATTGGAATGGATCCATATTTATGCCTGTTTCAAACAGAGGTGAGCCAAGGGAATGTGAAAATCACCAAACAATATCATTAATATCACATGCAAATTAAATTTTGCTGAAGATAATTTAAAAATGGCTGCAACAGTACTTTGAAGATAAACTCAAGTCAAATTCATAAGAGGACAGGGAATGAGAGATATCACTGCTGACGTCAGATGGATCTTGGCTGAAAGCAGAGAATACAAGAAAGATATTTACTTGTGCTGTATGGATTATACAAAGGTTTTCAACTGTGTGGATCAGGCCAAGCTATGGATAACATTTCAAAGAATGGGTATTCCAAAGCACTTAATTGTGCTCATGAGGAACTTGTGTATGGATCAAAAGGCAATCATTCAAACAAAACAAGGGGATACTGAATGATTTAAAATCAGGAAATGTATGCTCAAGTGTTTTACCCTTTCACTACACTTATACAATCTATATGGAGAATAAATAATCCAAGAAGCTGGATTATATGAAGAAGAATGTGGATTTGGCATCATTTTGAAGGAAGACTCATTAACAACCTGTGATATACAATTGATACAACCTTGCTTG
>NW_006408561.1:22069582-22071020 GCF_000296735.1 Chrysochloris asiatica | reverse complement strand
TTTGATGATGAATGTGACATTATCCCTCTTCAATTTGTCATTCTAGCAATCACCATGTGATTGTCAGATTCAAAATGGCCAATACCAGCTTATTTCAACTCAGTAATGCCTAGGATATCGATGTTTATGCATTCCATCATTTTTGATAATTTCTAATTTTTTTAGATTCATACTTCATACATTCCATGGTTCAATTATTAATGGATATTTATAGCTGTTTCTCTTCATTTTGAATTGTAACCCATCAGCAAATGAAGGTCCTGTAGGCTTTACTGTATTCATGTCATCATAGTCAACTCTACTTTGAGGAGGTAGCTTTTCCCCTGCTGCATTTTGAGAAATTTTGAACCTGAGGTGCTTATCTTCCAGCACTGTATCTGACAGTGTTCCACTGCTATTCATAAGGTTTTCAGTGAGTAAATATTCTGATGTAGTCCATCTCTCCTTCTTCCTCATCTCTCTTTGTCTGGAAGCTTATCTGAAACCTGTCCACTATAGGTGACCCTGCTGGTATTTAAAATACCCATGTCATAGCTTCCAGAATCACATCAACACACAAGCCCCCACAGTATGACAAACTGACAGACAAGTAGTGTTGGGGAACAGTATACTGAATGAAATTAGTTAATCACAAAAGGACAAATATTTTATGAGACCATTATTGTGAAAGCTTAAGGAAAAGTTTATAGGGTATAAGAAACATTCTTTCAGTCTTACCAGGGGGTGGGAAGGAAGGGAGAATAATCCATAGGCTAGAGAATAGACACATGCTAGCATGAGTGACAGGGAGAGCAATATGATAGGAGAAGGAGGATGGTGCATGCTGAATGATTATGGGAAGAAGAGTAAAATGTGTGTATATATGTGTTTATATATGTAGGCATATAGATGTATATATGTATGCATACATTTATATGTTACACAGATATACAAGAGTGTGAAAGCAGAAATTGACACATGAGTATGTACCTTTCCTACAAACACTGTGAAGGTGATGGTTCATAAAGAGGGCAAATGATGAAACCTAGTTTTTATCAAACATCTTAAGACAATGAGTAGCTGAGCCTGGGGCCTCAGGACCATAGTCTCAGAGGATATCATAGTCAAATGGCACAGCACAGTATACAAAGACAATGTTCTATATCCTACTTTGGTGAGTAGCATCTGGGATCTTAACAGTTCATAAACAGCCATCTAAGGTGCTGTGATTTGTCTCTCCATGGGCGGAAGAAAGAGAGTGATGAGAATTGAAGATGTTTGAAATCAACTTGTCCAATGGACTAATGGAACATGTGAACATCAGTCTCCATGACTCTGATACCAGAAGAACTAGATGGTACCCAACTCTCACTATCATATTTAAAGGTCCTGGATAAAGTGACATAGACTGGGGAAACCTGAGACTGTGACCTTCAACTACCCTTCAGGTCTAGAAAGG
>NW_006408561.1:22066587-22069482 GCF_000296735.1 Chrysochloris asiatica | reverse complement strand
AATTCTAAAGTCCTGAATTCAGTACTCCTTTTCACCAAGACCTGAACACTCGGCCTGGGGGTGACCACTTTAGTTCCATTTAAGGGTGTCTTCAGAACTCTCACTTGTAGTAAATCCTAACCTTGGTTTCCTATTTCCAGAAATGAGTAAGTATTTATCCTAGGATAAGCTATCAGCTCATAGGTTTTTGTTTGTTTCATTCTTGGAGAGATGTCTTATTTTCTGTGATTTCAATTATACATTAAACCTAATTTATTATAAGCTTGATTATTTTAGCTTAAATTTTGTTGCATTACAGTGAAATACTCCCATCCCACAGGATATTCAGTCAACTATACTGGTAGAAATGGAAGACTGTATTACTTCTATAAGAACATATTAATTTACCACTGCTATGTAATAAGGACCTCTGGTAGTGTAGTGGTTACGAATCGGGCTGCTAACCTCAGGGTCTGCAGTTTGAAACTACCAGCTGTACCGCAGGAGAAAGATGAGGCTTTCTGCTCCCATGAAGATTTACAGCCTCAGAAACCCTGTACAGTCAGAACCGACTCCATGGTATATAACAACAACAACATGTGATAAATTATCCCCAAACTCAATGACTTAAAACAGCAAACATCAGATCACAGTGTCTGTGGGTCAAGAATGCACATTTTGTTCAGCTGGATACCTCTAATTCATGTTCTCTCAGAATCAAATTGGCTGTAATTCCAGTTATCTGGAGGCTGGCCTTGAGGGAAGGATGTGCTTCCAAGCTCACACACACTGTAAAGACTTTATGGATTGTTAAGTGGAATGATCAGTTCCTTGACACATGAATTTCACCATATGACACCTGACATCCCTCAGAATGAACCAGTAAGAAAGCAAGTAATCCCAGTAGTGATATCACAGCACTTCTACTGTATTATTGTCTGTCAGTTTGTTATACTATGGAGACATGTGAGTTGCTGTGACAATGGAAGCTATGCTACCAGTATTGTAAACACCATCAGATTCACCTATGGTCGACAGGTTTCAGAAGAGCTTCCAGACTAAGACAGACTAGGGAGAAGGTGAGGCAGACTACTTCAGAATGTTTGTTGTTGTGAAATGTCATGGAGTCAGTTCCGACTCATAGCGACCCTGCACAGGTTTTCCGAGGCTGTGAATCTTTACGGGAGCAGAAAGTCTCATCTTTCTCCCACGGAACTGCTGGTAGTTTCGAACTGCTGACCTTACGGTTCACAGACTGATTCGTAACCACTACGCTACCAGAGCTCCTTTCCACTGAAAACCTTATGAATAGCAGCACAACACTGTCAGATATAGTGCTAGAAGATTATGAATAGAACTAGAATATATTGCCAGAAGATGAACCCTCAGGCTGGAAGTCACTCAAAATACAACTAGGAAAGAGCTGCCTCCTCAAAGTAGAGTTGACCATAATGAGGCGAATGATATAAGTTTTGAGGGTCTCCATTTACTGATAGGACACAACTCAAAATGAGGAGAAATAGCTGCAAGCATCCATTAATAATAAGAACATGGAATGTATGAAATAGGAATCTAGGAAAATTGGAAGTTGTCCAAAATGAGATGGAATGCATAAAGATCAATATACTAAGTGAGCTTAAATGGGCTGGTATTAACCATTTTGAATCTGACAATCCTATGGCTTGTTATTAAATTAAAGAGGAATACCATCACATTTACTGTTAAAAAGAACATTTCAAGATCTATCTTGAAGTACAATATTATCTGTGACAAGATAATATCCATGACAAGGGATACCAGTAAATGCCACTATTGTTCAAACTATTCACAAATAAGAAAAGCTAGTGATGATGAAATTAAAGAATTCTACTAACTTCTTCAGTCTGAAATTGATCAAACATGCAATCAATATGTATTGATAATTGCTGGTGATTGGATGTGAAGGTTGGAAACCAAGAGGAAGGATAAGTAATTGGAAAATATTACATTGATTATAGAACTGATGGGGATCACATGATGGAATTTTGAAAGACCAATGACTTATTCATAAACATCACTATCTTAGGCATTAGTGAGCTGAAATGTACTGGTATTGGCCATTTTGAATCTGACAACCACATGTTTTACTATACCGGGAATGATAAATTAAAGAGGAATGGTGTTGCATTCATTGTCAGAAACAACATATACAGATCAGTCATGAGGTACAATGTTGTCTGTGATTGGATAATACCCATGCGCTTATAGGGAAGCCCAGTTAAAACCACTATTATCCAAATTTACACACCAAACACTAAAGCCAGTAAGGATGAAATAGAAGAATTCTACAAACCTCTTCAATCTGAAATTGATCAAACATGCAATTAAGATGTATTGCTCATTACTGGTGATAGGAATGCAGAGGTTGGGAGCAAAGAGGAAGGACCAGTAGTTGGAAAATATGGCCTCAGTGATAGAAATGATGCTGGAGAACAAATGATAGAATTCTGCAAAACGAATGATTTGTTCATTTCATATACCTTCTTTAGACAGCATAAGAGATGACTAAACACATGGACCTCACCATATGGAATACATAGAAATCAAATTGGCTACATCTGCGGAAAGAGACGATGGATAAGATCCATATCATCATTCAAAACAAGGCCAGGGGCAGGCTGTGGTACAGACCATCAATTACTCGTATGCAAATTCAAACTGAAGCTGAAGAAAATGAAAACAAGTCCAGGAGAGCTAAAATGTGACCTTGAATATATCCCACCTGAATTTAGAGATCATCTGAAGAGCAGAGTTGATACATTAGACACTAAAGACCGAAGATCAAAAGAGTTGTGGGAAGACATCAAGAACATCATACATGAAGAAAACAAAAAGTCATTAAGAACACAAGAAAGATGGAAAAGGTCAAAATGAATG
>NW_006408561.1:22063608-22066487 GCF_000296735.1 Chrysochloris asiatica | reverse complement strand
TGGGGAACAGTATACTGAATGAAATTAGTTAATCACAAAAGGACAAATATTTTATGAGACCATTATTGTGAAAGCTTAAGGAAAAGTTTATAGGGTATAAGAAACATTCTTTCAGTCTTACCAGGGGGTGGGAAGGAAGGGAGAATAATCCATAGGCTAGAGAATAGACACATGCTAGCATGAGTGACAGGGAGAGCAATATGATAGGAGAAGGAGGATGGTGCATGCTGAATGATTATGGGAAGAAGAGTAAAATGTGTGTATATATGTGTTTATATATGTAGGCATATAGATGTATATATGTATGCATACATTTATATGTTACACAGATATACAAGAGTGTGAAAGCAGAAATTGACACATGAGTATGTACCTTTCCTACAAACACTGTGAAGGTGATGGTTCATAAAGAGGGCAAATGATGAAACCTAGATTTTATCAAACATCTTAAGACAATGAGTAGCTGAGCCTGGGCCCTCAGGACCATAGTCTCAGAGGATATCACAGTCAAATGGCACAGCACAGTACACAAAGACAATGTTCTATATCCTACTTTGGTGAGTAGCATCTGGGATCTTAACAGTTCATAAACAGCCATCTAAGGTGCTGTGATTTGTCTCTCCATGGGCGGAAGAAAGAGAGTGATGAGAATTGAAGATGTTTGAAATCAACTTGTCCAATGGACTAATGGAACATGTGAACATCAGTCTCCATGACTCTGATACCAGAAGAACTAGATGGTACCCAACTCTCACTATCATATTTAAAGGTCCTGGATAAAGTGACATAGACTGGGGAAACCTGAGACTGTGACCTTCAACTACCCTTCAGGTCTAGAAAGGAACACATCCTCTTTCAGCCAAGTAGTAGATAGGTACACAGGGGGAACAACTTTCAACCTAGCAGTAGATAAATATATAGAGGGAACAACAAAAGTATTAAGACAAGCTCATTATAAATGATGGAATGGTCAATCATTTAAAATCAAAGGGACAACAAAGGGGACAATGACGAAGGGACAGGAAGGTACATGGAAGGAAAATAGGAGCCACTGGAATGAAGCGGGATGGCAATCAATGAGATGAAGTGAAGTGTAGTAATTGTTGAATGTAAAACTGATGATCTTGTCTGTAAATCTTTACTCAATTCACAACAAAATATATGATCATGAAGGAGGAAGATGAAATACCAATATTAAATATTTCAACAAATTGATACAGTGCTGAAAATGCCCCCTTGTCTATGCCAAGAAATTTTAGAAGAGAGCTACCTGATCAACTGATTGGAAGAGATCCATATTTGGGCTCATTCCACAGAAAGGTGATCAACAGATTGAGGAAATTATTAAATAATATCATCAATATCACATACAAGTAAAGTTTTGCTGACGGTAATTATCAATAGCTTCACATTTCTATACTTTTGTTTAATAAAGGTTTTCTATGATTTCATAGCACTATTTTTTACTTACTCTTGTATAATCATGCTCATTGAAAATCAGAGAATCAAAGCAGGAGACGTGGCCATAAAATGTGATAATATCAGTATGTAGTCAGTCAAAGTGTCTATGGAACCTGGAAGCAGTTTAAGACTGTTGTGCAAAAGTAAGAGGTTAAGAAAACTCATACATGTCATTGGTAGTAAGAAGGCCCACTAGCCAATAAGTTGAAAATAGAAATATCAGCAGTCACAATACACTAAAATATTGCTGAGGTTAGCTAGTTCCTAGGCTTTATCTACTAAATATACATTAAAAAAGAGGGTACTGTGATTGTGTTCTGTACAAATGTATTGCCATATATTTTTTTGTAAACAAGAGAATCTTGAAAAATACTGAAAACAGTACCATATTTACACTTTACATTTACTTCACACTTACTAAAACTTTTATATACTTCTATCATTAGTTCTCTTTCTCAATTATAATACACAAAGTAAAAAATGAGTCGACTCAATTTCCTAACCAAACTAAAAATTGATGAATTTTTAGTATCTTAGGTAATAAGCCCAATAGGCATTTTCCTTCCTCTTTTTCTTCTTCTGGTAACTGACCTTTCCTTTTTACACCTCCAGTTAGTGTCTTTGTGTCTATTTAGAGATTAGCCTGGTGACTTCTCATGTCAGTATTAAAATATCACATGATTTTTTTTTTTACCATGAAAGTGGCATTACAACCTGGGCAAAAAAAGAAAAATAAACACTTTTCCCACTCCAAGCTTCATAGGTACCAAACAAGCTATTCAGCCTCTGTCTTTACAAACTAACAGTTTGTTTTTTGATAAAATGTCCTACTTATCTAACCCAATTTGTAGAGATAAAATATTCATTAGAATGGTTATCTACCATTATGTGGAGTTGCCATATAAAATAAATAATCTCTGGTTAAATTTGAATTTTGAATAAACAACAAATAATTAGTAGAAGTGTACCCCCAAATAATTCATGGGAGATATTTATACTAAAAATGATTCATGACTGGCCCAAATTCATATTTAACTCGGCCTCCAGTGTTTTAACTTTTGTTCAATCTTGCTTTGGGAACTAATGGAAGAAAGTACAATCACAAAAATCATTGTCCAGGGAAGCCATCAGGCAAGCAATCAAGCTCCTTCAGGACAAACCCCCCTCTAAGACCGAAACTCAAAGGGAACACACAAACAGGCATGTAAGCTTGCTGGAGACCACATTGGTCTACTGGTGAATGGAAGAGGGGGAAAGGCAACAATGAAGAAATAGGCTGAGTTCAACCACATTTCACAGACTCCCGTTGACCCGGAGATGAGAGAAAGAAGAACAAGGACTGGTGGGTCCAAAGTGTGGTGAGACCTAGGGACACCTGATCCCATGGACAAGGACATAGCTACAGAGGGCTAGAGCTG
>NW_006408561.1:22055163-22063508 GCF_000296735.1 Chrysochloris asiatica | reverse complement strand
TACAGAGGCATTCTGGTGTGGCACTGTGGGTTAATGCGCCAAACTGCAAAAGATGGTTTGATCTACCAGGAGGTAGGCAATTCAAGTTCACCAGCTGATCTTTGGAAATCCTATACAGGGTCACTATGGGTCAGAACTGACTCAATGGCACTTAACAACAACATAGAAGCATTGATGTGTTTTCGTTATGGTGCTGGGGAATAACAAAAGTACCATGAACTGCTAGAAGAACACACAAATCTGTTGGAAGAAATATAATCAAAATGATCCTTAGGAATCTTTGTCCATCTCTCATATTTTAGACAGGTTGTCATGAGGTACCAATCCCCGGAGAAATGCATCATGTTAGGTAAAATGGATGGCCATTAACAACAAACAACAACAACAAAAGAATCTTTCATTCTAGTCCCCAAACAATAGAAGGAGATAACAGAAAAGTATGGAGATGAGAAATTCATTGCGGGTCATTTTAAAAATCACTTATCAAAATGGCAACATGAAAAAAAAGAGAAAATCAGCAAGTCATATGAATTACTTATCATTCTATATAGCTATAGCTCTTTCTTGTGTCATTATTATTATTTCATTCATTTAAATATGCTTGCAATATATTATTATAGTATATTTCTATTTTAATATCTAAGTATTAACATAAATTTTCATTGTCACTGGCTTATCCATTGTGGATAAATCCTTATCCCCTTAAACAACTACTACAACTTCATTATAACTGGTTTCCCCCCATGAATCTCTTCTTTCTAGTGTACCCTTTATATTTTTTAAATGATCTTTCCTCCATAACAATATTATCATCACTTGAATCCTTGGACAGAAATCTTTCTTTGGCTTATGGCCAGCCAATTCTCCATTTCCCTAATTCATTTTACTTGACCATTCTTAATTCCCTTTTGCTTAAACTGGTGTATTTCTTGCCACTTTCCTGCCAATCCATGTTATTCCTCATGCCTATTTGGCTTTCCCTAATTCTATTTTCTTAACAAATGTTCTCATTGTCCTTCAAGTTTAGGTCAAATCCCATTTCTTTTACTTAGGCCTTCTCAGCTTCCCAGGTCATAGAAAGGTGCTTTATTGCCAATATCATTAATGTGACTATCACACAGTACCTCATGACAACTTTTATATGACTATATCTTTCAACATTCATTAGTAGTTAATGTAAATATAATATTTCTTTAGACAGAATATAAGTGCTTTGAAAATAGGAATTGACTTTCCATACTACTTATATAATTCACTGAGTACTTATCACAGATGTCACTCAAAAAATTGTATGAAGAATTTATTTATGCAGAAATAAAGCCAAAACTTTCACCTATGAAATATCATTTTAACCTAAGTACAAATATCCCTAAAGATTTGAAGGACAAAAAAAAAAAATCTTCAGGTCATAAAGGACAAGGAATGTGAGTAAAAAAATAATCATAAGGGATTCTTCATTACCCAATAAACTTAAAAATAAAAACCAGAACAGAACCCCATGATTGAAGCAAAATTCAGGTAAAAATTCAGGTAATCAAAAGTTCTTTACTACGTGGCAAGCCTGTGTTGCAGCGTCAAGGGAAATGGGTAGTGGATGTTTGCCTGTTATTTTGTTGTAGGATGACCCAAGACAAGATAATAGAAAAGAAAATAATAGTTAGGCCTACTTCAACTTTAAAGATGCCTTTTGAAGAGATCCTCACAGTAAACTTAGACAACCTTAGAAACATTTCAATCGTATCCCTGTAACAAATTATGCTTGAACAAATCACAGCAGGAAACCAGGATCTCAAGTACTTTAAGAAAACAGAGAAACATCACGCGGAAAACTAAAGTTTTCTCTCTTTAAACGCAATCTAGTTTTGAAAAAGGCAACTCTTACTAGGTTACAATGTGTTAAATGAGGTGTCCATGGGCAGAGAATGACTCACTGGCAAAGCTAAGAATAAAACATGGGCTTTACACCCTAGAAAGCTCTTGGTTTAAAAGAAAAATTAAAAGCTATGTGCAATTAAAAAAAAAAAAAAAAAGTTTTGCGAATCTCTACGTAAAAAGCAAAAAGTTTATTTCTCCCTCTCTGTCTTTGTAAATTTTTGGTTAACCCTCGCAAAAAGGTTATGCTAAATATGATGGCACTAACTCCAGAGTATGGTGTTGTTATTAAGTACCTTTGAGTCGGTTCCAACCCATAGTGACCCTGTACAGAGTTTCCAAGGAGTGGCTGGTGAGTTTTAACCACCAACCTTGAGGTTCAAACTGGCCTTGCAGTCCAATGCTTTATCCTACAGTGCCACACCAGGACTCCAACTCCAGAGTATAGAAACCTTAAGTGTAGGGAGCTGAAAACAAAGAAATAAAAGTGGATAGGGAGAATTAGGAGCTCTGCTAGCGTAGTGGTTACGAATCGGGCTGCAACCCTTAAGGTCAGCGGTTTGAAACTACCAGCTGTTCCGCGGGATAAAGATGAGGCTTTCTACTCCCGTAAAGATTTACACCCTCGGAAACCCTGTACAGGGTCGCTATGGGTTGGAACCGACTCGATGGCATTTAAGAGAAACAAAACAAAGGGAGAATTAAATTAAGTTTAACATTATAATTTGTATGATATTTGAATTGCTCTAATAGGCATTTATTTTAGAAGACATTCTCATAGAGTGAAAAGTACATAAGTTCTAAGATAAAAATATATGAGTTCAAATCCCCGTGCTTCCCTCTGAGACCTTAGGTAAGTGATATGGTCATAGCTTCACAGTCTTTAATTTATTGTTGTGTAACTGTTAAGATATAGTGTATGTAAACTCAAAAGCCAATGCTAAATCATATTTGGCCTCCATGAATTTATATTGTTTTCTCTTGATGTAGGAAATGTTTGTTCTACCATCTCCTCCCTTTCCCACACTTAACCAAGTTGAACAGGTAGGTGTCAATACCCATATATACACTCTACTGTACAGACATATAGGGATGAAGGTATATGGAAGAAGAACCTAAGGCAGGCAGACAGGCAGGCAGATAACAGCACAGGACACTGGCTAAAGTCCAAAGAACCGAAGGTTGGAGGATGAGCCAGATGCAATATCCAGACGGATGCAACTCCAAGGAGTCCTGGTGTGGAGTTGTAGGATTAGCACTGGACTGCTAGTCACAAGGTTGGTGCTTCAAACCAACCACTTATTGGAAACCCTATACAGGGTTGCTATGAATCAGAATTAACTTGACAGCACTTAACAACAACAGTGCATGAAAGGATAAGGGGTTTCTAAGCAACACTGTAGAATACACCAACTTTGATTTCCTTAGCTCTCCCTTTTCTATTTCCTATCCTCATTGTCATTTCCCTTCTTATCTGCCAGTGTCCCACACTTCTACAGCTATACAAATGCCCCCACCTATTCTACTATCTCCTCCCTATCTCCACACTAAGCCAGGTTTAATAGATAGGTGTCCATACCCATATGTTCACACTCTTGTATAGACATATAGGGATACAAGTATATACAAGAACTTAAGATTTTCTTCTCTCCTGGTAGCATTTATGTAGTGGGTTCCATGCCCCTATTTCTTGGCATATCCCAGGAAAGTTGCTACTATAAAGTGAAGTTTGGATCATATGACACTAAAAATACATCAGGGCAATGCAGGAGATATTTGGGAATAGGAAAAGTTTTTACAACACGACTCATGGAATAAATCACCAAACATTGGCATAAGACCTACATCTAATTTCTATTTTATTTTTCTAAACTCTTAAAAATAATTTTTGGGCACAAGACTATATTTTTAGGACTCTAATTGTGCTTAATGGAGTTCAATAATAGAACCATTAAGGCATTTATGAAACAAAGTCACCCAACATGAACAGTAGCCATTTTTAAACATGGCACTCCAAGTAGTATTAAATAGTCATTTGAATTAAAATATAGTTCAGCCAGATTTCCACTTACAGGTTGAATGACTGCCAAAGAATATTTCCACCTTTCTCCTAGAAATATTACAAAAAGCTTGGAAAGCAACTTTTTCTTCACTATACAGGAATATTAAGTGAAACAGTAAAATGCAGCCAACTATTATCTGAGTGCTTGTCCTGTGATGCTATGAGATTTGAGCAACTATAAAGCTTCTAATACTGTTCTGATTACCACTTAAATACATTTTAGTAAGAATAATTATACACTCCAACTAATACTTCTCAACTCTTCTTGCGCCGAGAAATTTAATAGTAACAATTATATAGATTTTAAGAGATTCACTTTTTTCTATTTTGGAATACATGCTATCCCAAACCATTTGCTTCTAACATATCGTATGCAGGATTTTAACATCAGTGAAGCTGCTTTAGAGATAGATTCATATTAGCATCTTACATTATCAATTGTCAATATGTTTATTATTTATTTTTCATGAATCACATATAGTCCTTTTTCCCTATATTTTGTTAAATATCCATTGGTCCTAAAAGATATCTATGCCACAACTAGTTTATAAATGATTAAGGATATTGTAAGTTTACTTATGAACAATAGAAAATTATTTGCTGATTTTTAGCTATCTATCATCCATAAAAATAATCCATTTGCTAATGATTATAATTTATATGTGACCCTCCGTTGTTAAAACGCTATATTTGTATCTTCCTAAAATATATATATATTTGGCAATTTTCATTTTCTTCAAGTATTGCTCCACCTTTTTGCAAGTCAGATAATGTTTCAAACATGGTAAACTAATACAATTTCAAATTCATTCATTTCTAGTTTTACAAATTTCATAAGTCTTGGCAAGCACACTTTTACACAACCCAAAATTCCTATGTGATCATCTGATTTGAAGATGTAAAGCTCCTCTTCAGCTAAACAAACTCCTGTTGTCTAAATTCCACCTCAGGACAAGGAGCCCTTTGTCCATAAATCACACTGCCTGGAACACCCAGCTTTGGATCAATTTCAATGCCTGCTTTTCTAGCCTCTACATCAGCCCTTCTGAGCTCTGATGGAGAAAATCACACAACTGATTGGATCGATTCCAATTCCAATTTATGACTTCCATGCCCACTGGGCTCACACCAGTGAGCTTGACAAAACTTCTATGTCTCCCTAGACAGCATTCTCCCAGTCTCGTAATGACAATACCAAACTTTCTCCCTTTCTTTCAATCTCCTATTCCATCGCCTAATATGTCACACTCTATACAAGACGACTGGTCTTATACAAAGGGAGGTGGATGTCTCTTACTGCTGAGCTGTCCTAGTTCCCATGCTGAGGTCAGCTCTACCTGTGTCCTATACTACAGCCCTCTGGCCTCCTCAGAGAACTTGTTCTCACATCCAGCCCTCTCCTTGCTGCTTTTTTCAGACTCCCTCTTTTGCATGCCATTTCCTTCCCACCAGCACATACCCTTTCCAAGTCTCACAAATCTTAAAATAACCATTCCCGACCCTTTCCAAACTACTGTTGTTTGTTATTGCAGAGTTAATTTGACTTCTCATGTCCCTATATGCTCTATATAGGGTTTTCAAGTCTATGACCTTTTGGAATCAGATAACTAGGTGCCTCTATGTAAAGTCAAGTCACTAACTACTTGGTAGTAACTGAGTCCTTAACCAACTATTGACATCACCCATGGACTATCATTTCTAAACTAGTTGATTCTACTGATTCTCCTCCCATGTAATTCTCAATTCCTTGCATCTCATTTTAACTTCTATCCTGTTATTCTTTGTTCTAATTCTCTATGCCTTTAAAGTAGGTATATGGATGCTCTACTCTCAGCCTTGTTCTCTTCTTAAACATTTTCCCTGGACAAATTTAATTTTAATTTCCAAAAGCCTCAATTAACATGCATGTGCTGATAACTGCCAGAATTATTGTCCATATTTACGCAAAATATTTTTTACTGGGACATGTAATGCATACCTAACATTTGCATCTATAATTCATCACCAACTGATATGCCCTAATGCTAAACCATCCATCCTCTCCTTGTTTTCTGTGACTTTCTCTGAGTTAGTAAATGACATCACAAATTTCCCTAGATACTCATTTTGGAGAAAGGGATATATATAAAGGGTCTTCAAAAAGTTAGTGAAGATATGGAATTAAATGACATTAGAATTATTTTTTTATCTTTTAATTAAAATTTTCCACATACTTTTTACAGCATCCCCCTTGTGTATCTGTACACATATATATATGTATATAGTGTTACATATGTATATATTGTTGTTGTTGTTATGTGCCATGGATATATTGTTAAGTGCATTGAGTTGGTTCCAATGCAGAAAGCCTCATCTTTCTTCTGTGATTACATATATATATGTTGTTATTATGTGCCTTCACATTGGTTCTGAAATTAGCCACACAGTACTTATCTTGTAACACCACATGAGGACTCTTCATTAACATTGGGCCCACATGATCTTATACATAGAAAATCCCAAAGACTCAGAAAGAAAATTATTGGAACACATTGAAGGATTCGGCAAAGTGGCTGGGTATAATATCAATATACAAAAATAAGTTTACTAATAAAGACAGCTTTGAAAAGGAAATTAGGAAAACAATATCATTTACAGTAGTTTCCCAAAAGACTAAATTCTTAGGAACAAATCTAACTAGAGAAACAAAAGACCTATACAAAGAAAACTAGAAAACACTATTACAAGAAACCAAAAGAGAGTTACAAAAATGGAAGAATGTGCCATGCTCATAGATAGGAAGACTTACCATTGTGAAACTGCTAATACTACCCAAAGCAATCTATAGATATAACACAATCCCATTCCAGATTCTAAAATCATTATTTAAAGAGATGGAAAAAATGATCAAGAACTTTATATGGATAGGAAAGAGATCTTGGATAAGCAAAGCACTGCTTAAGAAGAAGACCAAAATTGGAGCCCTCTCATTCCCTCATCTAAAAAATTACTACAAAGCAACAGTGGTCAAAACAGCCTGACACTGATACAATGAAAGATCAATAGGTTAATTGAGCATAATTGAGAACCCAGAAGTAAATCCATCCACATACTGCGTTATCAACTGATCTTTGACAAAGGGCCCAAACACATTAAATGGGGAAGAGATATTTTCTTCAACAAATGATTCTGACAAAACTGGAAATCCATGTGCAGAAGAATGAAACAATATCCATACCTCTTACTGTATACAAAAGTAAACTTAACATAGATTTAAACCTAAAACTATAATCAATGAAAACGTAGGGACAAACTTAGGAGCTCTAACACATGGTTTCCAAGCACTATCAAACATTATGAAAAATGACAAGCAGTAGAAGACAAGATAGATAACTGGGACCTACTAAAAATTGGAAACTTACGTGCATCAAAAGATTTCATCAAAAGAGTAAAAAGGGAACTCATAGCCTGGGGAAATTTTTTTTTTTTTGCAGTGACATATCACACAAAGGAATAATTTACATAAAACTACAATACTGCTATAAGAAAAAGACCAACAACCCAATTGAAAAATGGGCACAGGACATGAACAGAGACATTTCACCAAGGAAGACATTCATGCAGCCACAAATATATGAAGAAATGCTCTCAATCCCTAGCCAATTGTTGTTGTTAAGTACTGTGGAGTCGGTTCTGACTCATAGTGACCCTGCACAGGGTTTCTGAGGCTATAAATCTGTACGAGAGCAGAACACCTCATCTTTCTCCCATGGAACTGCTGGTAGTTTTGAACTGCTGACCTTGAGGTTGGCAGCCTAACTTGTAACCACTGAGAGAAAAATCAAAACAAAAATTAGAAATCTTCTCACACCAAAATTAATAACAAAGTTCAAGCAGAAAACAAAAAATGCTAGCAAGGGTGTGGAGAGACATTGCTGGTGGGACTGTAAAATGGTTCAATCACTCTGGAGAACTGTATGACAATTCCTTAGAAAATCTGGAAATAGAAATACCTTATGCCCTAGTGATCCCTCTACTTGGTATATATCCACAATAAATATGATCCAGTACACATGTAGATATCTGTATGCTGATATGCCTCACAGCACTATTCACAATAGCAAAATTATAGACCACAGTTTAAGTGCCCAGCAATGAAAAAATGGATAAACAAATGCTGGTACATACATACAATGGAATATTATGGAATTTTCAAGAAAAACAATGAATTTGTGAAACACCTCTTAATTTGGATGAGTCTGGAGAACATTTGTTGTTGTTGTTAGGTTCCATTGGCTCAACACCAACTCAAAGCGATCCTATGCACAACAGAAGAAAACACTGTGCTGTCCTGGACCAACTTTACAGTCATTGCTACGTTTAAGTCCATTGCTGCTGCCACTGTGTCAATCCATCTCATTGGGGGGTGGGG
>NW_006408561.1:22053795-22054943 GCF_000296735.1 Chrysochloris asiatica | reverse complement strand
ATTCACTGTCCAACTTTCGCATGCATATGTGGTTATTGATAATATCATATCTTGCGTCAGGCACACCTTAGTCCTCAAACTGACGTTTCTCTTCAACACTTTAAAGATGTCTTATGCAGCAGATTTGCCTAATGCAATATGTTGTTTGATTTCTTAACTGCTGCTTCCATGAGTGTTGATGTTTGATCTGAGCAAATTGAAATCTTTGACAACGTCAATCTTTTCTATATTGAAATGGATATTGTTTATTGGTCCAGTGTAAGGATTTTTGTTTTCTTTACACTGAGATACAACTCATACCGAAGGCTGTGGTCTTTGCCTTCATCAGTAAGTATTTTAAGTCCTCTTCACTTTCAGCAAGCAAGGTTGTATTCTCTACATATCACAGGTTATTAATGAGTCTTCTTCCAATACTCATGCTATGTTTTTCTTCATATAATCCAGCTTCTTGGATTATTTGTTCAGCATACAAATTGAATAAGTATGGTGAAAAAAGCAACACTGGTGCACATCTTTCCTAATTTTAAACCATTCGGTGTTCCTTTATTCTGTTTGAACAACTGTCTCCTGGTCTATGTACAGGTTCCTCATGAGCACAATTAAGTGTTACAGAATACTCATATTTTGCAATGTTGTCCATAGCTTGTCATGATCCACACAACTGAAAGCCTTTATGTAGTCAATAAAGCACACAAAAACATTTTTCTGGTATTCTTTGCTTTCAGCCAAGGTCCATCTGATGTCAGCAATGATATCCCTCATTCCATGTCCTCTTCTGAAACCAGCTTGAATCTCTAGAAGTAATGTCAATGATGTTTGCAGTCATTTTTGTATTACCTTTAGTAAAACTTTACTTGCATGGGATATCAATGACATTGTCCAATGATTTCCTCATTCTGTTGCATCACCTCTCTTTGGAATGGGCACAAATATAGACCTCTTCCAGTCATCTGGCCAGGCAGTTGTCTTCCAAATCTTGGCAAAGTGCCTCATCAGCTTGTTGAAAGATTCTAATTTGTATCCCATCAATTCCCAGTGCCTTGTTCTTTGCTAATGAGTTCAATATACCTTGAACTTCCTCCTTCAGGATCATTGGCTCTTGATCATATGCAATCTCCTTAAATGGTTTAACATCAACCAATTCTTTT
>NW_006408561.1:22037980-22047050 GCF_000296735.1 Chrysochloris asiatica | reverse complement strand
TTGAAACTACCAGCTGTTCTGTGGGAAAAAGATAAGGCTTTCTGTTCCAGTAAAGATTTACAGCCTTGGAAACCCTGTGCAGGGTCAGTGTGCGTCAGAACCAACTCCACAGCACATACCAATCAAATGAAACAAGGTGTATGATTTGTTGAATGTAAAACTGATGAACTGCTCTGTAAACTTTCACTCAATCCACAATAAAAAAAAAAAACAAACCTAAAAAATAAAATAAAATAAAATCATTGCCCACTCTATCTAGCCTTGCCCCCACAACACTTCCTCATCTAATCTCTTCAACTATATAGTCTTACTATGGTATTAGCAATCAGAGCTACAGCTAAAAAGGATTTTGTTATCCAAGTCCAAGCCCAGGTTCATCTTATTTCTGTGGAACCACAAATTCCTTGGCTGGAGCAAGGTTGTATAATGATATGATAGTGAAGCTGGGATGGGTGGCAGGTTTTGTTGTTGCTATTAGTAAGTGGAGAAGGCCTGGTATGGCGCTGTAGGATAAACACTCAACTACAAGGTCAAATTGAACTGCAAGGTCGGCAGTTCAAACTCATCAGTTGCTACTTGGAACCCCTATACAGGGTCGCTGTGTGTCGGAACTGACTCGATGGCAAATAACAACAGCAAATTGTTAAATGGAATCTTGGTGTGGCACTGTACAATAAACACTAGACCACAAGGTCAGTTTGAACTGCAAGGTCAGCAGTTCAAACTCAGCAGTTGCTCCTCGGAAATCCTATACAGGGTCACTATGAGTCATAACTAATTGTCTCTATGGCACTTAACAACAGCAACATTGTTAACTTCAAGACCCATATTCTATTACCTACAGATCTTGTTGTGTGTGTCCACGTCAATTCTGACACAGAGCAATTCTATGTCCCCTAGTGGATCCTGGACTGTATTCTTTATAGGAGCAGGTCTCCAGCTCTTTTCTCCCTCATAGTGGTTCCCAGATTCAAGCTAACCTTTCAGTTAACAGCCAAATGTTTCAGCATAGCTCCACCAAGGCTCCTTCCTACAAATTTGCAAAAATAAAAAGCAAGCATTTTTTTTATTTATATGATGCTGCTCTGGTAGCGTAGTGATTATGAATCGGGCTGCTAACCTCACTGTCGGCAATTCGAAACTACTAGCTGTTCTGCAGAAGAAAGATGAGGCTTTCTGCTCCCCGTAAAGATTTACAGTCTTGGAAACTCTATGAAGGGTCACTGTGAGTTGGAACAGACACTATGGCACATAACAACAACAAGATGTATATACAGGATGGCATGGGACCAGAGAATGTGCTCCCTGGGGTAAGGGAAGATGTAGGAATAAAATTAGAAAGAAGGGTCTGCCATAATTCTTCAGAACTATCAACTGAAATCTAACTCAGAATAAAAATCCAGAAGTATGCATACATCTCAAATTAAGTTGCAAGGAAAAGGGAGAAACGGTGTGCTTTAAGCTATATTTAGAAACCAAATGCTCTGTAGGCATGTACATTTTAATTTCCATTTTGCTTGATTCCTCAATTTTCTTTTGAAAAATTCAAATCCTGTGTTTGCTGTTTTAAGGAGTATTCTCTCAGAACCTTACTCATGATAATGCCAAAAAAGGTTGCTGGAGCTGGTGCAGAATGTGGAAAGAGAAGCCAAAACAGACAAAAAGGATGTAAAATTAAACTTTGCCTACTTTCAAATAGAAACTAATAGCTGTTTGATCAAGCACAGTTATACCTGGAATTTGCCAACCTGCCTTCTGAGCCTCCACAGGATACCCACACAGTAGTGAAGGTCCAAATATAATAAAGACCTCTGTCTGACTTCTCAGACATTGTCCCTGAACCGGCTAGACAATATCAAAATTGCTCATTAATTTGCATTTCTTTAACTTCAAGACTGAGACAAGCCTTAAACATTCTGTTTACATGGGCAAGCAGATCATTGGTTTTGAACATTACCAACTGGTAATTGCTGAACTTATTCAAAAGAATAGGAAAGAGACACATTTCTTGTATTTTCTTTTAAGATTTGATGCTCCAGATAAGAATTTAAAAGACAATTCTCATAGTGAAATGTCCTGTGTAGGCATCTCTTTGGTAATGTATTTTAAATACAACCACAAATACAATAGCCATTTCACGAAGCCTTAAATAAAGGTGTACATTAGGGTTATATTCTTTCACTATATTTATTCTATCTGTATGCTGAGAAACTGGATTATATGAAGACAAATGTGGCATCAGTTTAGGAGGACGACTTATTAACTATCTGCAGGTGATACAACCTTGCTTGCTGAAAGCAAAGAGGGCTTGGAATACTTACTGATGAAGATCAAAGACTACAATAGCATGGATTGTACTTGAGTGTAAAGGAAATTAATATCCTGAATATAGGGTTAGTATGAATTGGAACATGTACATAGACCAAGAGCAGTCATTCAAAAAGGACAAGAAAATACTTAATGGTTTAAACCCTGGAAAATTGTGTGCCAGGGTTGTATTATTTCATCATACTTACTTAATCTGTATGCTGAGCAAATAATTCGAGAAACTGGATTATTTGATGTAGAATGTGGTACCAGAATTGGAGGAAAATCCATTAACAAACTGCAGCTAATACAACCTTGCCTGCTGGAAGAGAAGAGGACTTAAAATACTTATTGGTGAAGATCAAAGACCAAAGCCTTCATTATGGATTGCACCACTATGTAAATGAAATAAAAATTCTCACAACTGGACTAGTAAATAACAACATGATACACCAAGAAAAGATTGAAGTTGTTAAAGTCTTCATTTTACTTGATCTACAAACAACACTCATGGAAGCAGCAGTCAAGGAATTAAAAGACAAAACAATCAACAAAATAGAAATAGAAGTGAAATGCTTCAACATAATTAAGGAAACATATACAAATCTTTCAGCAATATTACTCTCAATGGAGAGAAACTGAAAGTATTCCCTTTGCAAACAGGAACCAGACAGGATGCCCTTGATCTTCACTTCTATTCAGTATTGTGTTGGAAATCTTAGCCTGAGCTATAAGGCAAGACAGGGAAATTAAAGGCATCCAAACAGGTAAAAAATAAGAAGTAACATTTTCTGTATTTGCAGATGATATGATCCTATACATAATAAAACTCAAAGACTCAGCAAGAAAATTATTGAAGCATATTGGAAGATCCAGCAAAGTGGCAGGGTACAAGATCAACACACAAACATAAGTCAAATGCTTTTACACTAATAAAGAAAACTCTGAAATAGATATCCAGGAAAACAATGCCCTTTATAAATCTAACCAGAGAAACAAAAAACCTATACAATGAAAACTAGAAAATACTAGTAGAGTTTAAATACTTTTTAGAAGCCAGAGTGGCACATGCTACCTCTAGTTGTTTGCACATGTTGTCAAGAGGGACCAGTGCATGGAGATGGACTTCATGTTTGGATAAGTGAATGCTCAGCAAAAAGAGAAAGAACCCTCAACAAGATGGATTGGCACAGTGGCAACAACAATGGGCTCAAACATAATAACAATTGTGAGGATAGCACAGGACTGGACAGGATTCTGTTTTGTTGTGCTTCAGGTTGCTATGAGTCAGAACTTTCTGGACAGTACCTAACAACAAATAACTGAGCTGGAATCTACTTGATAGCAGTAGGTTTTATTAGTTTTTGGTTGTCTGGTTTTGATACCAGGGTTATACTTGCTTCACTGAATTAGTTTGAGTGTTATTCCTTTCTTTCCTATGTTCTGGAAAAGTTTGAGTAAAATTGAATGTTTGACAGAATTGACTGTAAACCTCTCTGGGCCAGAGCTTATCTGAAAATAAGAAAATAATGAGAACATTTTAATGAGTATGTAGGTTTGACTCTACACAATTTCAGGGATGCCATTTGAATCATAAAGGAGCCCTGGTGGTGTCTTGGATTAAGCATTGGAATGCTAACTACAAGGTCAGCAGCTCAAACTCACTAGCTACTCTGAAGAAAAAAGATGATGTCTGCTCCTATAAAAATTTAGCCTCAGAAACCCTACTGAGCAGTTCTACTCTGCCTTATTGGGTCTCTATAAGTTAAAATCAACTTGATGACAGTGGATTTAGTTGAATGTAGGCATAGGTCATTTAGAGTTGTGCTGTGTATAATCTTTGTGACCACACATATTCTCCCTGTAGGGTTAATTTTACTTATTACTGTCAACTTCATGTATTTTGCACTATATAAAAACTATTTACTTACTTACCTGGTCACCCATGTGCCCAGTTTTGCAAACTTCTTTCCTGATTATCAGCTCTGTTGTTGTTGTTATGTGCCGTGGAGTTGGTTCCAACTCACAGCGATGCTGTATAGAGTTTTTGAGGCTATAAATCTTTATGGAAACAAAAAGCCTCATCTTTCTCCTGTGGAACATCTGGTAGTTTTGAACTGCTGACCGTGAGACTAGCACCCTGTTTTGCAACCACTACGCTACCAAAGCTCCTTGATTATCAGATATACAGAACTGATATTTATCAAAACCTCAACTATTGGGTCTGTGATGGAAAATCTATGAAATCCAATCTACGAAAAGCACAAATCTCTTAAGTGAAAAGATACAGGTTCAAATCCCCATTCAGCAAGTAGTACAAGTAATTTATAGATTCAGGCTTGTTTTCTTCATCTGTAAAATGACAATAGGAGAGCCTGAGTTACCTCACACATTTACTTCAGTGAAATAATGAAATTAAAATCAGCTAGCAAGATCCTGGTGTGTGGAGCTGTGGATTAATGCACCAGACTGCAAAGCTATTTGAACTGCAAGGTTGGTGGTTCAAGCTCACCAGCTGCACCTAAGAAACACTATACAGGGTCACTATGTGTCGAAATTGACTCAATGGCACTCAACAACAACAACAATATGCAAGATCCTGACAGTTAGGCATGGGTTAATAGATGTTGAGGAACCCTGAAGGAATTCCTTATATAGCTCAGTTGTTTACTTAAAAAGCCATCATTCACTCATTTTAAACTAAAGGACTCAAGCAGAGCAATCTACCCAGTAATGAATAAACCAGCGTAAAAACTTGAGAGTAGAAAAATAAAGAAAGAAACAAATCACAGTAAGAGAAATAGAAATTAATAACAAACATGTAATCAACCTCACTTGTAATCAAGAAAATGCAAATATAAACAACAATGAGAAACATTTCTCTGTGATAAAATTAGCCAAGATAAAAATAAATAAATATATGATATTAGAGAAGTTGAAAAGAGATGTCATAACACACCACTAGCAGAACTATAAATTGATATCAATTTTTAGTAAACCAGTGTGTCAACAGGACCTGTTGTTGTTAAGTACCATTGATTTGGTTGCAACTCACAGCTACTATGCATAGTGTTTCCAAGGAGTGGCTGCTGGGTTTGAACCACTGACCTTGTGATGCACATTGACTTTGCAGTCCAGCGCATTAACCCACAGTGCCACACTAACAGGACATAGGGCTGTTAAATAGTTAATGTTCTTTAAGAATTCCACTTATAATTCTTTAAGAAATAATCCTAAAGAAATAACTCAGAAATTTACACAAAAAGTTATGAGAATTACATATATGTATGTTTATGCATATATTAATGGGAAAAATCGGCAAACATATACTTCTAATGAAGTCATTCATTCATTCAATAGGTAATGAAGACAGTAAAATAATTCTCAGAACATTAAATTAAATATAAAATGTACCATATACTGAGCTAAGGAATCCTGGTTCAGTGCAGGATAATGCACTGAACTTCAAGGTCAGTTTGAACTACAAGGTCGAAAGTTCAAACCTACTAGTTGCTCCTTGGAAAGCCTACATAGGGTCACTATGGGTTAGAACCGACTTGGCGGCACTTAACAACAACATCAACATATTGAACTAAGTGAATAAAGCAGAATCAGACTTTTATCTTTTCAAAATGTTAGTGTGGACCTTCAAGGTAAACACTTCTAGTAAAGTAAACCTAAATATGTTGGACATCATATAAAAAGGAGCTTTGTTAGCATAGTGGTTACGAGTCAGGTTGCCAACCACAAGGTCAGCAGTTCGAAACTACCAGTGGTTCTGCAGGAGAAAGATGAGGTTTTCTGCTCCCATAAAGATTTACAGCCTAGGAAACCCTGTACAAGGTCACTATGAGTCAGAATTGAGTCCACGATACTTAACAACAACATATAAAAACACATTTTTTTTTATATAACTGTTCTAGTGTGAGATTGAGAATAATTTCATCAAATAATGTTCGGCTGCTATTCATTAGGTTTTCATTAGCTTTCCAGATTATTTTGTCCTGCTCATCTTAGTCTGAACCCTCTGCTAGAACCTGTTCACCTTGTTTCCTGAATGGATTGTGTCCCCCGGAAATATGTGTCAGTTTGGCTGTGCCATGATTTTCAGTGGTTTGGCAGTTACATGATGATTCCCTGTGATCTGATCTGATCTGATAAACCCATAAAAGGATTAAGCGTGAGAAGTTGGTGTTGTTAAGTACCCATCACTTGTTTCTGACTAATAGTGACGGTGTATAGGGTTTCCAAATCTATAAATGTTTACTGGAGCAGAAAGCCTCATATATCTACAGTGGAGCAGCTGGTGGTTTTCAACTACCAACCTTGTGGTTAGCAGACCAGTGCTTATTTTACAAAGCCACAGCATCACTCTTAGTCCCATTATGACCCTGATCCAATGTAAGGGAGATTCCCAGGGGTGGCAAACAACACCTATTATCTTACAAGAGATAAAAGGCAAAAGAAGTGACCAAGAAAGAAGGACCTGTTACTACTAAGAAAGAAGAGCCAGAAATGGAGTGTGTTCTTTGGACCTGGGGACCTGCATTGTGAAACTCCTAGATCCAGGGAATGACTGATGCTAAGGCATAGAGCTTTCCAAGGAATGCTGATCCTACAGATGCTAAAAGAAGACAAGATCATTTTTTTTCTAGAGCCAGTGCTCTGGTTTCATATATTTAGCCTCCTATATGGGTCGGAACCGACTTGACGGCACTTAACAACAACAACAACATACTATGAGATAATAAATTTCTGTTTGTTTCAACTATCTACTTGTGTTATTTCTGTTATAACAACACTGAATAACTTAATTACCATGTGTAAGCTTATTGATATTTGAAATACTAGTAACATGGCTTCCAGCATCAGAGCAATAGGCAGCCACCACATTCTGACAAACTGACAAATAAGTAGTGAAAGCTGAACAGTTGACTCAGGAAGATCACAGAAAATTTGATGCATTTGAATTATGATGTTGGTGAAGAATCTTAGAGGAAGTACAGCCAGAATGCTCCTTAGAAACAAGTACAGCAAGACTTAGTCTACGTATATTGGACATGTTATCAAGAGGAACCAGTTCCTGGAGAAGGACATCACACTTGGTAAAAGATGACTCTCAATAAGATGGATTGTCACAGTGGCTGCAATAGTATTCTCAAACAAAGCAATGATTATTAGGATTCTACAGGACCAGGCAGTGTTTTGTTCTGTTGCACATAGAGTCACTATGAGTTGCCCCTAAAAACAACAGCAATTTCAGAAACTAGAAAAGAGACACAAACTCAGTTCTACAGAGGTAACTGAGCACTTAGACTTACATTGTTCTAGGTGTGAGCTATGTTATCTAGAGATTGGCATATGGATGCTGAGGTCAGGAGATAATCTGAGGTGAAATGATCTCTGCATAAAACCAAGATCCCTGAAGGGTTGATCTGTAGAAACTGGTTCTCTGCAGAGAAAACCAGGGGAAGTATTTACTTGCACTGTCTCAGTAATGCAGAAAGGAAAGAAGAGAAGAAGAAAAGAAGGGAGGAGGAAGAGTGGAAACATTACTTGCTGAAAATTCCTAACCATAAATCTACATTTGGGAAGGTTTAGAGATGAAATTCACACAATGTATGTGGCCTGAAAAACCCCACATGAAAATTTTATCTTAAACTTGTTCAAGTAGATAATCACAGGAAAATACAAAAAGAATTCTAAATACACATGTACCTAATTACATGCGTAAGTGAGTAAAAATATTTTATTGGTGGTGGTGATTATGTGACATAGAGTCGGTTGCAACTCATAGTGACCCTGTATAGGGTTTCCAAAGCTGTAAATATTTACAGAAGCAGAAAGTCTCATCTTTCTCCCACGAAAATGCTGGTAATTTTGAATTGTTTACAGTGAGATTAGCAGCCCAACTCATAACCACTACACTACCAGACTTCCTTTCAAAACATTCATTGTTGTTGTTAAGTGCCATCAAGTTGGTGCCGGCCCATAGCAACCCTGTATAGGATTTCCAAGGAGTGACTGGTGAACTTGAACCACTGACCTTGCAGTCCAGTGCATTAACCCACAGTACCATTTCAGGACTCCAAAAATATACATTTTTGTAAATAGTAAAACTATAAGAAGAAATGAACACATCAAGTTGAAAATGTTAACCTACCTGACCTAGGGTCTACTATATAAAGCAGATTTTAAAGTTTTAAATATCACTAAGAACAGAGAACGTGCATTGAAGGAATTGGCAAAGAACAAGGCACCAGGAATTGATGGAATAAAAAAAATTGAAATCTTTCAAGAAAGTGAGGCGGCACAGGAGGACTCACTCATCTCTGCCAACAAATTTGAAAGACAACTTATCTGGCCATCTGATCGGAATGGTACTGTATTTGTGCCCATTCCAAAGAGAGGTGACCCAATGGAATGCGGAAATCATCGGACAATCTCTTTGCTATCCCATGCAAGTAAAGTTTTGCTAAAGGTAATACAGAAATGGCTACAATCATACATTGCCAGAGAACTTCCAGAGGTTCAAGCCAGATTCAGAGAGGCTTGTGGAATGAAGGATATCATTGCTGATGTCTGATGGATCTTGGCTGAAAGCAGAGAATATCAGAAAAATGTTTACCTGTGCTTTATTGACTACGCAAAGGCTTTCAACTGTGTGGATCATGACAAGCTATGGACAACATTGCAAAGGATGAGTATTCTGGAACACTTAGTTGTGCACATGAGGAATTTGGACCTGGACCAAGAAGCAGTT